>NW_024881991.1:0-493806 GCF_019059575.1 Amphibalanus amphitrite
GGAGACCTAGCGCCCTGTTTGCTTTGCGCACTGTGCAGTCAATGTGGTCAGCAAACGTCAGTTTTTCATCAAGCACAATGCCTAAGTCTCGCATTTCCGTCACTCTACCCAGGGATTCGCCGCCTAAAGTGTATAAGCCGGTGATTCGAGCGCGACGAAGTGAAAATGACAACACTCTGCACTTGCTGGGGTTGAGGGACATGCACCACTGCTGCGACCAGTCGCACAGAGCATCTATCTGTCTTTGTAAGAAATCACAGTCCGCCTGGCGCTCTATCCTGTGATACAGTTTCACATCATCGGCAAACATCAGACATTTACAACTCACAGCATCAGGTAAATCATTGATAAAGCACGCGAACAGTAATGGTGAGAGCAAACTGCCCTCCGGCGTTCCGGACGGTACGGGGGTCCAGGCGGAACATTTGCCATTGAGCACCACTCGCTGCACTCTGTCCGTGAAGTAGGACTCGAGCCATGCTAACGCTCGGTCCGAGATCTTGTAAGATTGGCTCAATTTATGTAGCAGCAATGCGTGGTTCACACTCTGGAAGGCAGCGCTATAGTCAGTGTATATCACGTCAGTTTGCTGCCCCTTGGACATGCTGTCCCAAGCGTCATGAAGCATGGTGGCCAAATGTACTGTTTTCATTCCGTTCAAGGCCGCTAAATGTACTGTTTTCATTCCGTTCAAGGCCGCTAAAGAAACGCGGGATCGTGCGTGGGACATTGTCCGTTGTTGTTTGCCGCGCAGAGTTGTGCCGTGGTTTTGTGCCTTTTTCATCCGCTTCTTACTTATGTCATATGTGTGCGTGAAGCTTTGATTTTGTTTTTGGTTATTGTGTGGCCGGTCAGTCAAACGCCCCTGTAGAAACCGGATGCTGCGTTTGATCGAGATGGAGTCAGACGATGATTGCAGGCCAGAAAGCTAATAATATTGAAAAGAGGGCCGGTTGCGTGGCATGTCTGTTCAGAGTTGACATTTTGCTCTACTCCAGTTTATGACCTGAGAGCCTGGCTGGAAGTGACGGATCCAAACTTTTCACGTTAAAATGGCTGAGGGTGCAATAATCTGTAGTCTCTACATAGCGGGCTGGTAAAGGAGCGTCTTGCTATGCTGCACCATAGCTGGCTAGTGATTCTCTTTTGGCTAGAAATGGCATTTATCATTATCTCCACTGGCGAAAATGGCACTTGACATCACCGAATGCAACGTTCATGTTGTTAGGATACATAAAATCAGGAAGATTACGCGAATTAGGTAGGCAGACGTGTAATAAAATAGGTGCTGGATGTTTTGGTTTTGGTGCTGAATCAGCAAACAGCAAATACGGAGTTCAACTAGACGATCTGGCAACTTTAGGCTGTGTGGAAGCAATTAGGTGTCAGATTCAGATATTAGGGTCGAATAAGCATTTTGGGGCTGATCAGCAATTAGGTGCCAGAAACAGCTTTTTAGGGACCAGAAACAAATATTCCCCTTTCCAAAGTAGTGATTTTGAGAGGCTCATATCTCAGCAGCCGCTTGGGCGATTGACTTGCGGCCTAATTTTTATAGGGTAGCTGCATCTTTACTACCAAAAATAGGATACTCTCGATGCATGTGGGTCACCCCCAGTGCACGTGCAAAATACAACAATAAGAGGTGTCAAATTTGTTCCCATTCTAATAACTCTGTAATTACTGGGGCGATTTCGCTGAAACTTGGCATACAGGTAGGCACCCACCAGGCAATGCATTCTCATGTGTTGAGGTTAAGGTGCTACTGCACGTGCGCACGTGCAGGGGGCGTTTCCAGATCTCGAGAACGGCTGGGCCGATTGCGCTCAAATTTGGTACACGGTTGGAGACCGGTTAGTAGGGTGCCGTGCAAAAGTCAGTTTGGACCCCGTTTGCACGTGCGCACGTGCAGAATGCCGCTTCCAGATCTCAGGAACGGCTGGGCCGATTGCATTCAAATTTGGTACACCGCTAGCGACCTGTTAGAAGGGTGCTTTGCGCAAGCCCGTTGGAAGTACCCTCTCGCCCTTCCGCACGTGCAGGGCTCACTATCTCGCTCGCTCGTTCTTCGCCCAAAAGGCGTTTTACTCTGGGGGGGGGGGGGGTCGAAGTCTAGTTCATACTAGACTGGCAACCCCACGGCTGACGTCACGATCCCCAGCATGACGTCACAGCCCAGGGCATTGACCCCTTGAAGCTTGCAATGTTTGATGGTGCTTACAAACTGAACAAAGCTTGTACGTAACAAAAGAGTCATGCTTCTACGCTCGATAATGTGTTTATTGTGTTTTTAGCAGATAAAGCAGACAAAAATTGTTCAAAGGCAGAAACAGCGAGGTGTACGCCAGTCGCCACGCATCGATCTCATCGCATGTGGTGCCCCAAGAGGCGCATCATTGCACCCGTGACCCCTCTTTATGTCCCTAAGGTCATTTCAGGTCAAGAATGGTCTCCAGCAGTTTTTTGTTTTACCGTAACCTTTGACAGAGATATGATTCTTGATTAAATAGCAACAAAAATACCTTAGTTGTGTTCAGCCCAACGATACAGATCGACTGATATGCATTACGCATTACGGCATTTTCTGGTCAAGACATGACCTGGAAATGAGGTAAAATTGTCGAAATGACTTTTTGTGGTCAATTCAAAGTTTATTTGACGCGTATTGACGATAGGAGCACGTTTATCTGCATTTTTCCGGCGTAAAATCTCATGGAAATCCGTTGAATAAAGTTTAGGTCTGCGGAGTCGGAGTCGGAGTCGATCGGCGTCGACAGTTTTGCCCGGATTCAGAGTCTTAACCCGCGCGGGGCTGGGGGGGTAAATTTCACCCCCCCTCGCGAATTTTTGCGATATCTCAAAAACGGCGGCGCGCAGCGCCGCCAAACTTTCAGTACCTTTTCTTACATCAATTTGACACGTTCCCTGAAAATTTGAGCGAAATCCGTCGGAAAATTTTTGAGAAATTGACGTTTTAGTGACGTCATGTTCGCCATTTTCGCCTCAAAAACGGCAAACGTTCAAACGCCGCTAACATCTTCATTTTTAAAGGAATCAAGACGTAACAAAAAAGGTTATACGTAATTTTACTTTTTCTATCAAATGGCTATCTCGGTTTTTTAAAAAATTTGGATTTTGGCCTAAATTTTTTCAAAAAACTGATTTTTTTGGGAAAATCATTATAAAATCCAAAATTTTGAGTCTATCGAAAAAACCGGAATATATGTCAGAGAAGTGGTCTATGTGCACCTACATACCAAATTTTAGAAGAATCGGTTCAAAAATGTGGGAGTTATTCAAAATTTTATGACGTCACGACACACAAATTTTTTGAAAAATGACTTTTTTGGAAGTTCTAGACCTCGTACGGAAACAAAAATAGCACCATTCGATTCGTCGTGAAAAACTGCATCAGATAGATACCTTTTTAGGCCATAACAACCAATTTCAAAATTTGACCTCACTTGACCTGACCTTGACCTGACCTCGACCTGAAATTCATCCAGAGGTGGTCCATATCACTTATTGAGTGTGCTTATTGAATTCTATGAGTAAAATGACCCATAAAACATGTGTCGCACATGCCCTTTTCTATATTTTGTTTTTTGGTGACCTGACCTGACCTGACCTGACCTTGACCTTGACCTCTGAATGATATTGTATGCAACGAATATTGTCTTGGTAGCCTAAGAACACGTTTTGGGCGATCAGTCTCAGTCCATGACTCCATTCTTCGGCAACTACGGTGCAAGGCCGATACTGTAGAAACTTGCAATTTGTACCCTTGACCTGACCTTGACCTTGACCTCAAACTTTAAATTAAGTACATTTTTTTAGTAGTTCGTGATGAGAGCTTTCGATTGGCGTTTGAATTTTCCAAATCGGACCATTAGTTCGGGAGATAACAGGGGAGGGTAAAATTTACCCCCCCCCCCAGCCCCGCGCGTTCGGCTGGAGACCCCAGCCCCGCGCGGGTTAATCGACATGTCATTGTTCAAATTTGTGGTCTTCGTCTGCTTGCGGAAAAATATTACGTTCGGTGACCTTTCCAAGACCGATGTTTAAGCTGAGTTCCTGTTCATCTTCCTGTTTTGGACGAGCTTTTGAGTAAGAAAAGCAAAAGGGTGTGGCTGCACCCGAAACTGCTTTTATTCACAGACAATAACGGGTGCGTATTATTTAGGCCAGGGTTCATAATGTCCAGGGCATGATGTGTCCAGTGCTCGAAATGGCCAGTGCCTTGAATTGGCCAGTGTTCATATTGTCCAGGGATTACATGGTCCAAATGTGGCCAACTGGCTGCAGATAGGGTAAATTCAAAGAGACCAGGGTTCATAATGTCCAGGGCACGATGTGTCCAGTGCTCGAAATGGCCAGGGTTCATAATGTCCAGGGCACGATGTGTCCAGTGTTCGAAATGGCCACGGTTCATAATGCCCAGGGCACGATATGTCCAGTGTTCAAAATGGCCAGTGCCTTGAATGGGCCAGAGTTCATAGTGTCCAGGGATTACATAGTCCACCCAACCCAACCAAACCTAACCTATCCTAACCTAACCTAACCTAACCTAACCTAACCTAACATAACCTAACCTAACCTAACCTAACCTAAGGTAATGATGTTTGCCTACCGGGGATAAGGAAATAGTTTCTCGCATGAATAGATTGCAAGCAATAGTAAATCAAATATTTTTAGGTTAAGTGGTTATGCATCAGGCTTCAGGCCTTCGGCCTGAAGCCAGATACATAACCACTTAACCTAAAAATATTTGATTTACTATTGCCTATAATCTCTCCTAAGGCATTGCCTTCGGCACTGCACTGCTTCGCATTGAGCTGGTTCCGTGTTTAGTGACTATGTAATCCCTGGACACCATGAACTCTGGCCTATTCAAGGCACTGGCCATTTTGAACACTGGACACATCGTGCCCTGGACATTATGAACTCTGGCCATTTTGAACACTGGACACATCGTGCCCTGGACATTATGAACCCTGGCCATTTCGAACACTGGACACATCGTGCCCTGGACATTATGAACCCTGGCCTCTTTGAATATACCCTATCTGCAGCCAGTTGGCCGCATTTGGACCATGCAATCCCTGGACATTATGAACTCTGGCCCATTTAAGGCACTGGCCATTTCGACACTGGGCATAACGTACCCTGGACATTATGAACCCTGGCCAGAATGAATGCTCCCCGTTATTTATACATAACCACAGTTCTGACCGGGGTCGGAGTCGGAGTCGATTTTGGAAACCAGAGCCGGAGTCAGTCGGAGTCACCGAAAATCAATCGACTCCGCAGACCTGGCAGGGTCGCGGAGTCGAAGTCGGAAATAGAGTCGGCTGGAGTCGATAGGTAATGTACATATGCCCGCAGTCGGAGTCGAAGTTGGTTTTTGGAAGCCGGAGTCGGAGTCGGAGTCGGAGTCAGAGTCACCGAAAATCCATCGACTGCGCAGCCCTGGACTTATAACGGTACCGGAATGAGCTGCTGTTGCAGAATGTCAAGTGTGTTCACACGATTTTCAGACACCAGAATCTGCATCTTAGATCGTGAAATGGTCATTTCATGGCTCTTCTTCAGGTTTCTAGTCAAGATCTGGTAGCCAGCGGTTCCTTAACCCGCGCACCGACGGGGGTCTGCGCCAACTTCGCAACGACGGGGGGGGGGGGGGCGGATGACCGCCCCCCCTGAGATCTCGAGAACGAAGCAAGATAGCGACAAGCGGTAAACGGCATCGGATATGCACGGCAAAGATCTACAATTTTTACTATGGTCATTTTCAGGTCAGGTCAAAGATGACGTCACAGGGGTCGAAAAAGTCAAAATGGCGGCGCTAGATATGGAGAGAGTTTTCTCGAATAACTTTCGAATTAGTCAAGATAGGAACAAACTAAGGGCATCATCGTGATCCTCTCGTCAATCCGCATCGAATGATATATATGTTGACCTCGAAAGGTCAAGGTCAAAGGTTGACCTCAGGTCACGTGACCTCGAGGTCATCATGTATATCATTCGATGCGTCTTGACGAGCTGAACACAATGAGACCATCCACGCGTCTTTATCTTGTTCCTGTACGGAGTTATTGGCCAAAAACCTTTGGTGACCTTTGATGACGTCACATGACCTCACAGCTGCCCAACAGCAAAACAGACCTCAAGGTAGTGAAGGTTGATCGTATATGAAGTCATGTAAAGTATATGGGGCCATTCCGACCCGTTTTAGTGGTAAAAACAGGGAGTTGATTTTTCCCCCATTGACTTATAATGGGGAGGTCGCGAAATTGACCTGACCTTAGGTCACCGATATCAAAATTCCGAGATATACAAATTGTAGCTACTAATGACCTAATAATATCCTGCGACTTTCAAAGGCCTCCGACATCTACTGTAGCTGTGGCACGGTGACAAAGTTGCAAAAAAGTGACTTGAGGTTGGGTCATTCAAATTGACCTGGTGACCTGACCTTAAAAGGTAGGAAGTTCAAACTTGCACACCATGTGTAAAATTGATGAGGTTATAGTCATACCAAATTTCGCGTAGCGCCGCGGTTTTCCCGCTATTCGCGAAAAACCTCAGGGGGGGAGGGGGGCGGATATCCGCCCCCCCCCCCGTCGGTGCGCGGGTTAAATTTCCCAGGCATCTTCTGGTTCTCTGGCGCCTCAGGTCTCTTGATTTCTCAACCTGTCGGCTGTCTCAACCGTTCACGGTTTTCTGAAGGCTTCTGAGTGGCGGCTCTTCCACCAGCTATATAGCTAAGCTGGTTGTTTCGTGATTCTTGACATATCGCTTAACTTCTGATTCTCAGACAATTTATGATCGATCACACTTAGATCACAAGGATGCTTCTACCGGGATAAAAACAGATATCTCTGTGTATCATTCACTTTACCACCAGGGACTGGCGACTTGCATTCTGTATAACATAATAAGTCTTTATTCTTATTTCTTTACGCGCTGAAATTAAAGGGACCCTCTCACCTTCAAAAAAGTTAATGAATTGGCATGAAAGTGATGTCGCTCGGTTCAGAAAGAGCAAAAACGAATATCTACCAAATTTCATCGAAAAATATTCACCGGTTTTCAAGATATTAGACTTTTACTTTTGTTTACTTTTTGGGATCTCCGCTGTTCCTAGCGACTTTATTTGAAAGTGCGGCATTTGTTGCGCGCAAAGTAGCATATACCACCGCGTGCTACAAAACGTTTTAGTCAAACATTTAAAAATCGTTAGATATCTGCGATGACGTCACACATTCAGAGGGTATTCCTATGCATTAGCCCCTCTGAATCAAAATGCTGCAATTTTGAAATTCAATATTTCCGAATTAAGGCATTTCTCGATGTTGTGAGTGCCGAAACCGGTAATTGTGAGCCAGGGACCCCATTTTGGCTATCTCAACTCAAATCTAATGTTAAGGTGGGAGGGTCCCTTTAACCACCTGTGTCTGGAAGTTGGAACCATGATATGATAAAGTAAAATTAATACATACTTTACGGTGCGTTCACTGGGGATTAACCGTGCGTTAATTCGAAGGTAGCCGTGCACCAATTTAAATTGGTGCACGCGCGTGCAGTGATGACTTTCTCGACTGAAGTTTTTCGGAAGGGTCATTGACTTTATTCTAAGAATTCCATAAAAGGCCCTTTTAGTGTCATGGAGTAGGGGAGAGCGGGGCCAGTTGAACCACTTTTTATATATTGACATGCACAGCGAGATCTAGTTGTCATATCGAAAAATGCACAAAACCATGAAAAAATATGCTCTTTTGGCTTCATTTTAAGGTATGTAAAATTATGTTTCAAACATATTTTGCTGCCAAACGCATGCTTATAAAACAGCTCTACGCCCGTTTCAAATGACCCCGATGCGAGGGTCAATTGAACCAGCCCATGGGGTCAATTGCACCTATCCTTAACAATGGGATGTTTTCCTCTTTAAGGCCACTTTCTTAAGGAGATATTTTGTCCGGTTTACTTTTCCAAATGCTACATTCAATAGGTCGTTGGAAAGCTAAAAGTGCAAAGTTCCTCATAATAGGTGACATAAAGTACATAGACTATGGTAAAATGGGCGGATGAGGAAAATGAGAAATATCTCAGGCTATAGTGTGCTTTCAAGCAAAAGGCTGGAGAAAAAGGGGTCAAAAATTGAGCTCTTATTAAACTACTATTTCAGTTTAAAAGCTCATTTCAAAGGTGGACTCTTTCCTTTAATGTTTACAGCCCCTGAGCAATAACCATTGCAAAGGTCACCGGGGTCCATTGAAACGGATTGTGGCCCTGTTTCAACTGACCCTCAGAGAAGCGTTTCAATTGACCCCATCCGCTCCCGCCATCTCGCACGCGCCGTAAAGCACATGTCAAACGAGCTGGAGGGACGGCATCATGCTGAATGAAGGGCCAAATAAGGTGTTATTCCCCAGCCAGGAGTTCTTCTTTCAGCAAACAAAGGTATATGATATATCACAAAATATTCATAAAAACGATTTCTCCCAAACGCCCCTCAAAAACACAAAAACAGGTGTCAAATCAAAATTACCGTCCGTTTGCCGCCCAAACGCCGTTGACAAATGAAGTGGTCGAGCGCGGATGCGCAGTGGTGTCGGCAACGCCATATGTTGCATACTGTTGAAAATAAAGCCATGTTTCATCTGACCCCGTGTTTCAACTGGCCCCGCTCTCCCCTAAGTTTAATTTTAATTCCAATTCGCACCGTTAAGCATGTATTAATTAGTTTAACACATGGTTTCCGTGCATAAATGGTTTTAACGCACTCGTGGATGGAATGGAGCACTTGTGCGTTAATGCACTCGTTTCACTCGTGCATTAACACACTCGTGCTCCAACCCATCCACGTCGTGCGTTAAAACCATTTACACACGGGAAACCATGTGTTAATATATAATATTGTGCCAAAGCTAGATAAATTAGATGAGCCCCGAAATACAGGAAAATTTCCAAAGAGCTTGTTTTACCCTATTTCATAACAAAACTATCTGCAAATACGAGATAGCGTCCCCAGTAAACATGCCGACGTCGGCCCGACGTCGGCCGACGTCGGGGTGACGTCGGCAACTCGGCATGGGCATGCCGACGTCGGCCCGACGTCGGTCCAACCTCGGCACGACGTCGGCTGGATGTCGGATATGCCCGCATGTTCCGACGTTCAGCCGAGGTCCAGCCGACGTCGGGCCGACGTCGGACCGAGATCAATTGCTGAGGTCCAGCCGACGTCGGGCCGACGTCGGGGCGACGTCGGACCGACATCGGCCGCTGTTTTGACCGTTAAGTAATATAAAATACATGTTTCGTGTTTCATAAAGAGCTTCTGTATTCAAAATATCCTCAGGAAACTCAAATCTTCCTCCACGCCGCAACCCCCTGATCCGGACTGGACGGGAAACTTTATCCCATTTGGGATTGCCCGTAAGCCGAGCTCACCCGTAGCCGGGTGCGGTGAGTGCTTGGGGGCTGCTCGGCCTATCCTTTGGTCAGGCTCAGCCCCGGCAACTCACCAGGGCCGGGCCCAGTTCACTATATAGAAAGGCCAGTCGGCAAGTGTCACTTTGCCAAAGTGCCACTTATCAAAGGGACACTTTGGGAAACGTTGGTGCAGGTGTGTAAGAGTGGCTATATGAATCCAATTCCATTGTGGGGTCGCCCTTTCCAATAAGTGTCACGTAACAGCAATGGGACCAGGGACTCTATATGAACTGGACCCAGGGTGCTCGCCAAGAAGACCAAAGTCTCCATCCTATGATCCTTCTGGCTCTGAAATGGTCTTGTCAGACCGAAAGGGCATAACCCAACAAAACAAACCAAATTCGTTAGCTGGTTGCGTGGTGTAGTGGTTAGCGCACTAACCTCGCGTTCGATTGACACGGGGTTCGAATCCCATCGCCGGATGATGCTTTTGGCGTGTTGTCCCAGTAAACATGCCGACGTCGGCGACTGGGGGGCTCGAATCCCGCCGCCGGTTGATATTTTGGGCGCGTTGTCCCAATAAACATGCCGACGTCGGCCCCGTCGGTCCAACGACCAACAATCTCGTCAACCTCGGCAAACGATCTCGGCCCGACGTCGGCTCGACGTCGGCTGGACTTCGGCTGGACGTCGGAACATGCGGGCATATCCGACGTCCAGCCGATGTCGGGCCGAGGTTGAACCGACGTTGGGCCGACGTCGGGCCAAGCCTCGGCCCGACGTCGGGCCGACGTCGTCATGTTTACTGGGTCCATAGCAACCGCCCATAGCAACGTGTTTGTCTGGACCGCGCATCTTGAAACTAAAGTAGATACTGAAGAAATAGTATGTAGTGCTCTAGCGAGGAACATCTTGATATATGTAGTTAGGATTTCAAATGACCTTTTCCTCGATAATTAATTGGAAATTCAATAAAAAGTAAATATTATATTGTTTGGCAAATTTTCGAACAACAGTTCATTCTCAAGCCACATGAAACAATTGACAACGAAGTTTTATAACTGCCGCCAAGCTACATTTTTTGAATTCTCACACGTGATGTACAAGGTGGTCTTAAAATCAGAAAACTGAACTTAATCGATCATATCCCAAGCTGTTCCGAATCCACCTATTCACATATACATACATAGATGACCATCAAAAGTAATATGCGAGCACAAAATCACATAAATATATACATGGCTCGTTTTGGTCGTGGTCGTGATGAATAGATCGCGTAGCATTAAAAAAAGGTGACAGCAATGACAATATAAACACTTTGGAAGTCTCGTAGCAGATTATGTCGTATAAAGTTCGGTTCGGTACAATCATACAAATGCATACAACTAATATGCGAGCACTCTCAATTCCCATACATGAATATGGTTCGTCTTGGTCGTAGTCGTGCTAAATAGCTGATCGTGTCGCATTAAAAAAAAAGAGAAGACAACAACAATAACAATACAAACACTTCGAAAGTCTCGTAACAGATCGTGTCGTAAAAGGTAGGTAAATTTGCCAAACAATATAATATTTACTTTTTATTGAATTTCCAATTAATTATCGAGGAAAAGGTCATTTGAAATCCTAACTACATATAAAGTAGATACTGGATAAGTCGACTAGAGTTTGGTCAAAACTACATTGAATTTGATTTCGAAATGGCTTTTTGTGAATCAAATATGAAGTGACTTATTATTTCCTTTCAAATTTTCATACTATTAGAAAACATGCTTGTTTGCTCTATATTTGTAAAGAAACAACTGCAAGGACGAAATATCACGACAAATTCTAGTACCTTGTTGGTAGGAAACTTCGTCCAACCTTATGTTTTAGGGCCTTGGTTTTACTGGTGATAGCAAGGCAAAAGTAAATTATTCATTCTTCAGCTTCAGCCCATGTCCGTGTCGAAAATGATGGATCTCGATTCTCGACGGATAGTATGATCATGGATGAAGGAGAACCTTTTATCCATGGTTCTTTCATCCATGGTATGACTATTTCTAATCTCAGCAAAAAGATCAATTTGTCCTTCCTATGACGCAATTTAAAACGCAATATCTAAGATGCCTCTCTCATTACCCATCGTCTTGATTTTAGTCAATGTTGAACGCGGCAAAAGCAACGCTCTTGTGATTTCTGTGAAGCGTTGCGTGCCGTGTTGACGACAATTGTGAGAGTTCTCGTTGGAAGGGTTTATTTTTATTTGTGTGGTGTGACCACTCATTCGGCATACATAATTGCAATATTTTGCCTTCATTGTTATTTATAAATTCCTTGGTGTATAAATATTATTTGTATGTTCAAGAAGTAGATAGAGCTCAGACAAAGAAGAGATTATGACCCGACTGGAAAAAATGCCTCCACTACGCTGAAGTTCTCGGCGGAGGTGATGCGCCGAAATTTCGGCGCAAGGGGGTTTATGCGCCGAAATTATTTTACCAAGCCATGCTTCATGCGCCGAAAATTTTCAAGGCTTACTGATGGCTGCAGGCTGTAGCCACGCACTTTTCGTCGAGGGGGGGGGGGCTGGCGTGTGTATGTGGCTGTCTTCCAGTGACTACTGTCTACAGACGGTTGTTGGCATGGTCGACGGGATCGGGCAGACAATAGAAATCAGCAGGCCATGCGGGACCGAGCACCAGCGTTCGCTATCACAAAATCTCCTGACTCACAAACTCACTGGCATGTTCCATAATGTAACCTTTATTTTGTTGCCCGGCTCTGATCAGCAGTAGTGCCCAACCGGTGACTGACACCTGACGGGGCCTTCAACAGGCGTGGTGCAAGCACGGCCGATGGGATCGGGCAGATACCAGGCCACGCGGGACCGATTGCCAGCGTCCGCTCGCAAACCACACGCCGGAAATACAGGAATCACAACGGTCAATACGCACACGATAGCATACGTTATCTGAACTAGGGAATCCAACAATCCATAACCTCACTCTCGACCGGTGAACTGTTCCCGCCGTGGGAGAGTCACAATCAGGTTCACTGAACATGACTTAAATACCCTGAGACGAACACGAGACAAGATAAGTGATATTTAAGATGTTTAACTCCCGAAGACATTTAATCCTCGCCGGCCGAGGGGGGTTGGTGCCACCCCCTGACGGTTTTTTCGCGATTTACGCCGAAGTACGCCGAAAATTTCGGCGCAAGCCGTCGATTTATGCCGAAGTACGCCGAAAATTTTCGGCGCAAACGCCCAACTACGCTCGAGTTCTCGACGAAAGCGTGCATTTTTTCCAGTCGGGGATTATGACAAATGCATTACTGCTACTATCATACTGCTAACTTGCTGCTAACTTGGTTTGTCTGCTGCTCAATAACAAATTAAGGCTACAAATTAACCAAGAAGAGGCGCACCATAGGCCAGTTTTACCAACAAAAATAGTGACCTGCTGGAATTCTTTGTCTAGAGGCCGCTTCACATACCTACCAATATGGAGCGTAAACGCACTGGGCATAGTATCGGATAGGGCTTTACCGTTTACATATATGAAGCAGTCTTTAGGCAAAAAACCCGGCAGGCAGCTATTTTTCTGTCAGTAAAACTGGCCTCTGGTCTGGTCACCAGAGATGTCAATTTAGGTTGTAACTTGGGTAGTCACAAAGCAAGCATCTCGGTTGTTTTTTTGCAACTGAGGTGAGTAGCCATACCCAGAGATGCTTTCCAATCAAAGCAAACCAAACCTAACCAAACCTGACCTTACATTACCTATGACCTAAAACCTACAACCTACAACCTAAAACCTAAAACCTACAACCTACAACCTAAAACCTACAACCCAAAAGCTGCCCCCCAAAACCTAAAACCTTAAACCTTTAACCTACAACCTAACCTACAGTGCCTTTCTTTGGTTGCAAAAAACAAGTTTGATGCCTGTTTTAGTACTATTGTAACTTTTAGGTAAGTTTGTAGGTTGCAGGTAGTGGGTGTTAAGTTGTAGGTTCTAGGTTGTTGTATGTTATAGTTTGTAGGTTGTATGTTAGGTTAGGTCAGGTTACATTAGGTTAGGTTAGTTTTGGTTTGGTTGGTTTGGTTTGGTTAGAAAGAAGCATCTCTGGGTATAACTATAGCTCCTCTCCTTAGTTGCAAAAACAAGTGTGCAGCCTGCTTTAAGACTACCCAAAGAAGAAACCCAAAATTTGTAGATGTTGTCAGCATTATAAAACTTTTTTGGGTCTTTAAGTCTCTCCAGTCGGCAGTCACACTTTATAGGTATTCATAAGACATCATCAAAGTGCCTGAAGGCACTAGCAGACAGGAGGCTTGGACACTGGGGATTGGAGAACTTCCCCAATCCCATACCCCAAAATAGTTCCTCATGATTGTAAAAGCTCATCAGCTTTGATTCCTTATGCACTACTGAGCAATTGAAAACAAACTTTTATTAATATAAATTGTTTAGTTCTCATGTTTTTGCAAAAAAATTGATATTGTCAATTTTGGGCATTGCACCAAATAACCCTTTCCCCAATCAGCAGGTGGCTGAAGGAAAATTAAGTTCATGAGCACTGACCTGAGTGACTACCAAACATGCTACCTACAATTATCAGGCCAGTTTAACTAGCAGAGAAAATGCACATGCAGGTTTTTTTGCCTTCAGTGACTGTGAGATTAGTCCTGCGGCTGCGACAAAAAAATAAAATAAATAACCACTGATGTTAAACCCATTATCAAACAGCCCAACTCATATATTTTGCATTATTAAATAGTACCTAGTTATTCATAGCATTGATGACTTTGGTTATACTTTTGGAATATTTTAAATACTAGGAGCTGTTAATTTTTTATGTTTGTACAACAGTTCTCAGGTCAAAAAAGGTTTTACAATGTGCCTACATGCTGCAATGGAGAAGGCAACAGCATTTCAACAAGTTGCACTTTATGATACTGATGCAATGATCAATTATACCTAATTTCATAATAATCTAGCAAGTGTAAGAGATGGTGATTTAGAAAACGAATGTAGATTGTATGTCTTTGCTGCATGCACCTGCATAATGCAATGCATTATATTCTGTGCATACTTTGATCATTTGATGATCATTTTTACAAGTTGCATTGTCAAGCAGTCTGAGCATATTGATAAGTGTAAACTGGGAAGGAATTCAGAGATATGCGGGAAGATGGTTATGGTAGTGTCAACAGTAGAAGTCTAGAAACGTCAAACAGCTTACCTTCTAGAGAGATCAATCCTAATTAGCTTGACTTAAAAAAAGATGAGTTAGCCTACAGCAAAGCAATGTGAATAAACCTACCTTGCATTGCATTTTGTGATCATATTAATCTGTAACCTCAGTAAACCTATGTTGCCTTGCTGGGCCCAGTTGGCAATATGTTGCTGCATTCAATTGGTGACAAGTGTTACCGTAAAATAGGGTGTTAAGGGACAGTGGGGTGCTAAGGGACAGTTGCATAGGAAAAAATTTGAGTCATATTAACTTCCAAATTTGAAAAGGTTCAATAAAAACTTCAGTGTGGTACCTAGTTGACACTGTTTTGTTCTTGACCATAGGAGAAAATGGTATGGTTTTTGATGCAAGTGATTTGGTTCAAAAATGGATTTGAAAATCATGCTACATTTTCACAAAATTGAAACATCTCCAAAACTCTGTGTGTACCACATAAACTAGTGGGTGTACAGGGAAAATGAATGCATAGGTGTATTGTCACATGTATTGCACATGTTTCCTGAAAAACTTGTGCAAATCCACCCATTCATTCATCATCCTCTTCCTCTTTTCCAGATACATGCATATTTTGAGGCCGATGTGGGGTGCTAAGGGACAGGGAAGAAAAATAAAAAATAATATCTAAACATAATTTCATTAAGTTTTCCTTCAGTAGGCATGGGAAACACCAAATTCCACATAAAATGCTGGCAAGTTCATGCTTTTATTGCATCACATCTTAAGATATGTAACAAAACATCTCAACACTCTCTTTTACAATGATGGGTCAATGGACTGGAGACTGATGTAGGTAGGTAAATGTTATGTCATCATAAAAAGGCTAAAATAAAGAGGGCAACATAATGACAAGTGACTAGCTTAAAAATGGGTTTTTATTGATGACAGAATGGTACTTTTTGGTTCTGTTTACCTTATAATAAGCACATTTTCCAGAAGCGTAAACTGCATTACACGTTATTGGTTATTGGCCATTAGTGGTGAATGAACCTGACTTGTTTGTGACAGAATATGCAAAACATTTCAATAAATAAATTGTGTGCCCTTCCACACCCCAATTGTGGGCATTTGATGACCATTGCTTGGAATAATATAGGTGTCCCTTAACACCCCACATTGGGGTGCTAAGGGACAGTGATGAAAAATAATAAAAAATAATGTGCAGGTATAAATCTAAAAACTTTAATGTGGCAGGCATGTAAAGCACCAAATTCCACATAAAATGCTGACAATTTGATGCTTCTATCTCCAACCCTTCTTGAGTTATATAACAAAACACCTCAAAACTGTCCCTTAACACCCCGTTTTACGGTATACTATATGCTATTCAGCGCATAATTTTACATTGACATACCTGACATACTGACTCATAATATCGGAGAGGGCAATTTTTATGTTTTATGGAACATGCCCACTCAATTTAATTTAATGTGCCTATTGAGGTCATAATGGTAGCCCTTGCATTATTTTGAAACAAACTTGTCTTTTTTAGGCGACACAAAGGAATAATCATGAGTGACGGAGCTGAGAAAATGGTGAGTTTTAAAGTTTTGCTGATTACTAACGTTTTACATTTTACAGCACTTTTTTCACTGCTAAATTAAAAATGGTTGAATTTCAGTACAAATAGATGTTACTTGACTCAATCCTCTTGGGTTTGGTGTGGCCTTTTCAGTTGATTGGCCAGCTGGCATTTTCTAACCATGGGGGCCAAATAGCCTAGCAAAATACTGAACAGTCATTGTTCCATCGGTTTCCAAACAGCATGTGCTTTCTATATATTGTGTTCCACCTCCCTGAGCTGCGCCGCTGTCTGCCAGGACGAGGACCCGCAGTACGGCGGCTGCGAGGGCCCGGACGCCACCTACGTCAAACTGCGCTCCTCCGACAATCACGAGTTCATCGTGAAGCGCGAGCACGCGCTCACCTCGGGCACTATCAGGAACATGCTCAGTGGACCCGGGCAGTTCAAAGAGAACGAAACCAACGAGGTCACCTTCAAGGAGATCCCGTAAGTGTCAACGTGTAATGTGTATTGGTTATGAAGTTTCGACAAATCTTTCGACGAAATTCTGGTCAAAGTTCGATATCAATTTTCCACACCGCTGTACAACGCAAGTGTATTACGCAAAGTGCCCAGCTTTGTACACAGAGTGGGTTTTGAAAGCCTTACAACTTCCACCTGTTTTACTGTGTTTAACGATTTGTATTACTATTGTTTTACTATGTTTGATCAAGGTATTAAAATGTGTAGAGGTGTTTCAAAAATCATCCAAGTGTAATTTCGTGGTATTATTCCACATTCCACATCACTGCCTCCGTAGGGTTTATTGCCGTGCATCCGGTACTCCTGCTGATACAGAGCAACCTTTTCAGGTCGCACGTGCTTCAGATGGTCTGCATGTACTTCACGTACAAGGTACGTTACACCAACAGCTCCACAGAGATCCCCGACTTCCAGATCGACCCCAAGGTAGCGCTGGAGTTGCTGATGGCTGCCAACTTCCTCTACTGCTAGGTCCGGCGCGTGTGGGCGTACTTACCTCGGGGGCGCGACTTCGGGACGCCGGGGAGTGGGGACAGCCGCCCGCGGGGTCCCACTGGGTGAGGGATATTCCCGGGCCGGTGAGCCGCACCGGTGGGTGTCCGGCCGTGACAGGTCTGCTGAATCGTGTGATGCGATGCGTGATTGGCTATAGAGATGGTGCCGTGAACGAGTCCGCGCTAGGTCGTGTTTGAGATGCCCGTGTAGAGAAGTAGTTGGTTGTGTTTATAGCTCGTTGATAAAACACGTGCACCGTTGAGGACTCCGTGGTGTTTGTCCTCAATGTCTGGGTTTCTTGGTTGTAGTGGTCGTGTTTATGGTACTTCATATTTTGATGCATAGGTCGCGCTCTGACTTTCCATATTTGGTGACTCGTGGTCTTGTCCGCAAAATTCTGGCGCTGATAATTTCTTCTTGGCATTAGCCTTACCACCAATACGCTTTCATAGGACCTCGAACATAGGAACGAGTGTTTAGGTGTTCGGCGCGTTTCACACGATATGCCAACTGCACGCCGAATGCTTATTTACCTAACTGAAAATAAAGTAATATCGTTTGATTCCTTTTGTGTCGATGTGGGTAAATAGGCGGTACAGACCGAGATATTGACCTTATCAAAATCCATTACCGTCGTGTTAAGAAGTTTCTTTGTTGAATGATTTTCTTCGGAGGGAGACCATAAGGCCGATGTGGCTATTGACTGCCGATTAGTCTTACATTTGTCGGTGCTGATCCGATTGCGACAACTTCAAACGTTACATACCGCGTCAGCTAGACATAGCTCCGTCCTTATGTCACCACATTTGATTCATTGGGTGATGTATTCCGATTCTTAACCTTAGGTGATAACAGAGGATAGAGTGTAATCGATCGCATTCACAGGTCATCTCAACATCAGCTGGCACGCCCCGAAATGTCGAGGCAGTATGTAACAAAAACACTGATTTGGCAGTAGATGGTACAGCTGCCATCGGGTGAGTTGGGCGTTGTTCCATGTAAGCTGTCCGGAACTACGGACGAGTGTCATGAGTTGACTCACGTCATCGGACGCGACGGATCGTCTGTGTTCAATCTATCTTGGGATCAGGTATCCCTATTTTTTCGAACACGAGTTGACCTGCCTCAATTAGAGGCGTTGTTTATCTACGAACAATACTTTAAGCTCTTACTCGTAGTCAATCACTTGCGTAATACGGATATCTTATATTTCACCGTCCTTATTCGCATGCTGAGATCCCGTGGCGCCACATTGACTCGCCATAAAGCTGGACACTCAAGCTTGTAAATACTCAAGGCGGCTCGTACACGGTACGTTGAAGGCTCGCACAAACGACACATTTGACAATACAACCAGTTGCTTAGTTATAGTATCATGACGACTAGTCATTCAGTTAACGTAATGCTGAACTTCGCGAGCCTTTCCTCCTGGCTCATCATTCAGCAACATTGGCCTTCTTCCTCTCGGCTTCACTGCGGTCTCGGTCACGCAGCAGTCTCGCGACGGTTCTTTTTCAGCGGCTGGCATCCGTCGCAGTACTTCGGTGCTCTGTTCCGGTACACCCCATTCGGGCCTCCCTGAGGCAGTCCATCTGTGTCCAGAACTGGCGGCTCCTGGCACTGGAACACACCTCGGCCGACCCTCCCGACTCGAGGCCGGTCGTCGGAGCGCGGGCTCAGGGCGCTCAGAGACCGGCCCCCTCCGGATGCCACAGGTCCCGATCGTGCATAATGTTCCGTCTCTGCATAATGTTCCATCTCTGTGGTCTATCGAGGCGGAAGCACTAATACACTGTCCATAATCCGAAGCAGTTACCGGGTCTTAGGTTCGTCTTTCACGCTCGGTGGTGATTGAAAACTCGATGTCTCATGCTCGTGCTCACTCAATGCCACTGGAACAGCTGTAAAGGCGGTAGATGACGCCAGAATAGCTATTTTGGCGGCCATCAAACAGGTCACCGCTGCAGATGTGGGTGTTGGTTATCCGCTGCGAACAGAGCTGCCCGCTCAGAATGAGGTTGGTATTGGCTGATGTTTTCCGACAGGCTCGGGACGGTCCGTCGGAGCTCAGAGCCGGGTCTGATACCACCTCTGACCGGCTCAGTGGGCCTTCCCGTGCCGCAGAGCCGCCACGCTGTGACTCCTGCCGATCAGACGGAGATGAGTCACGTTGAGTGAGTGAGCGGGAGGTCACGAAGGAAGTGATCTTTCCGTCCTTCTACTTCTAGTATATCTATCACAGATGGCATGAAATTCCACAACCTCGAAGGGAAATAGGGCGTGATTACTGAGAGGTTCACGATTGAGAGGTTCACGATTTCACTGCCTGCATTTCAGATTTCGGTAAGGGCTACAGCCTACAATGCTTATTTCTGACCCCAATTATGCATGTAGATCCGCACCGTGTTTTATTCTGATTAGAGGTGGCAAAAGATGAAAATTTTGGGAACCAGACTCGAACCAGACCCGGCTAGACATTTCTGGAACCAGTCAGACCCGGTCTTAGTTGGAATCGGAACCAGTTGGACCCGTTCCCCAAAAGTCAATTAATACAAACTACTTGTAGGTATCATTAGCTGCATCAAGTAAAACAGCCTATTTCCCACTGGGAATACTCACGAGCTATTGTGTGCAAAGAAACATTCACTTCATTCACTTCATATTTTGCAATAATGTGTAGTGTGCAATATGTATAGTTTATAGAAGGACCCGATTGGACCCGTCAGAAAATTTCCAGGAACCGGTCTGGACCCATATGGGTCCAGACTGGTTCTTTGGACCGGGTCCTCGGGTCCACATTTTGCCACCTCTAATTCTGATCCAGTCCTACTCGTGGATATTCACGTTGCGGTACCTCAAGTGCTCCTTGAAGATCGATCGAGAGAACTCTGAGGCACATCCAGTCATGTCCCCCCCCCCCATCCGTGGCCTCTCAGCCCTACCTGTAGATCTCCACGCCGTCGTGGTGCGCGGGGTGGTGTGCGCGCGCGCCCTGTGAGCCGCGGCCCGGCACCGGGACGGGCCCGTGGCGCGGCGACCCGGCGCCGTCCGTCTCCTCCGAGATGTCCGGCAGCGGCGCCCACGGCTCGTCCGGCTGGAACGCTGGCAGCGCGACGGAGAGGGAGGTCAGGGGGCGGCCTGTCTTGGACTGGCACAGCTGCTGCTAGTGTAGCTGGGTCCGGACTCATTGAACCTTGTGAAGTGCCTACTTCTTATATGGTGCGATTGTAACATTTGGCTCATATCATTGACCTGACAAGATTTGGACAGACATTTCCGTTTTGGCTTCAGCTTTCGGGGTCATGAAATCGGATCACTGCATCATATACTTTGTTAGGGCTTCGATTATTGTTGAGCAATTTATAAATGATACCAGAAGTTCGGTTCATGTACCTATTTATTGAAGACGAAAGTTTGAAACTGGACCCGTCGTACTCATACTGACCCAGATTGACCCTGCCGCGGAGACTGCTGGAGCTGGTCTGTGTGTCGCTCGAGAAGCCCCTGGTCAGTGACGGCAGACCCTTCCTGCTGGCCGACCGAGCCGACACCTTGCAGCTGCCCGAGCCCGATGACGAGCTGCTCCTCTCACTGTGGACACGGCGGAGCGGTCAGACTGACCGGGGCAGCATCGACAGACAGCGGCGGGGCCAACGGGGAAGTCATTAGGTCACTGGGAAGTCGGCGATCGAGAGATATCTCTCTAACGAGCAGTGAGCGGAAGCTGTATGAAATGTAGCGGTATCGAATAGGTTCTACAGCAAATCGTCAGTTGTTATCGGAGATACTCCAATCAGAGTTCTCAGGATAGTAAACTATGTCCGTTTATTGACTGTTGGGTGACTCAAGATAATTTCCAATTGACCAGACCGTGGCCAGTCAGTAACTATTCAGGTCGGTTGGGAAGTCAGGTAGGAAGCTGTTGACGGCTGACTCGATGTTACTCTTGACTGACCTGGCCATAGTCAGGTGGGAAACTATCGACTGCTGGGTGACTCGAGGTTACTCCTGACTGACCTGGCCGGTGACGAGTCGGGCGACTCGCTGTTGGCCGGTGAGGCCGAGTTGGACAGCGTCGTGACGCACGTGTCGTGTGACATTCGTGACTGCCGGTACTCCTGCTTCTTTCTCTCGGCAATCTGAAACGACGGAAAACGTTATCGACAGTCTGCGTTGGCTCGACTTCGGGGTTCCGATATTCGGTTCTGCGATACGACCCGGAACACCGCAACGAAGCCCAGCTTTGCAAATCCAAGGTGCGTTGGCGTTTGGCCTAGTGACCGTCGTATCATTTCGCCGCCAAAGTTCGCTCCATAAGCTTGTGATTGAATTCAGACATCGTTTGAATTACGATAATCAATTCAATAGTTCGTAGATCAAGGGAAACAATCTGAATTGGCTACCTCTGTACTTTGAACCCATCAGCTGAAAACTCACCTGACTACCATTTGGTGTCTGAACTCGCCTTCATTGAGGACTGAACTCCCACCATCTGATGGCTGAACTTACCACCATCTGGCCGTACACGCTGTTCATCATGGTGCTGCGCTTGGCCGTGCTGAACCGGCCCAGCAGAATCTGTCGCGTCTTCTCCCGCAGGACGCAGTGGAAGATGAAGATCAGCAGGCCCTGTCGGCAGGCGGAACAGATATCTTTCAGAACATATGTGGAAACTGATGCTTATGGGACCTGTCCCATGTCTTCCCAGTCGTCAACTTATTGAATCGCAGTAGCTTTATAACAATGGACAGCGATTGGCAGTCAGTATTACCTGGAGCTGTCCGTTTCCGCTCGGTCTTTTCAGCTTGTCAGCAGGTGCCCACTCAGATCCCTTCACCCACTGTGTTTCACCACTTCTCCTCCCGACACTAGCGGTGCTGGCACTGCACGCACTCCACGTTCCACACACACCGCCGTTCCGACATGCACTCACACCGGGGCCGCACTGCACACACTGACGGCGCGGTTCTCCGCCGCACGTGAGGCGGCGCGACGTTTGGAGGTCACTCCCCCTGGCCTGTGACGCAATTCAGCCCGGATGGGCGGCCGGCGGGGCGGGGCGGAACTGCGCTTCTCTCCGTTTGGCGCCTGGGTCCGGTGGGACCTGGGTTTCCCTGTATAGTCTCTCTTGAAAGTATCGCGTCCTGGGCTGCGGCGGCTCAGCGAACTATTCCATTCAGTTTGAGGACCCCAGCAGTGAGGTCATGGCCTGTATCATAAAAAGTACGCTGTAACACGATTTTACGCCAGCGGTAGAAGGAAAACTGCTATATGACGCAGGCACCAGCGGCCGACAACTGGGTCAAAACAGGTGGAGGTCGGCCGAAGGTCATGCTCGTATCGCTCTCCCTTGACCCCGTCCCCCGCCCCAGGCGGATACCGGTGCCTCTTGGGCTCACTAGCCGGGCGCTCATTGGTCTGCCTTAGTGGGCGCCAATCAATCAGTGTGCGTGACGCGTAAAATCACAACGAAGAAAAGTTCCGCCATAACCCTACTGTGATGAGGCCTTCTGAATGACGTAAACACTAAACCCCAGGTCATGGGGGGGGGGGGTTTGGCATCAAATAATCTTTTAAAAAGAACGCGGCTGAACAGCATTCTTTTCTTTTTGTCGCCGTTCACTAACCGGCTAAAAAAAGAGAACTACAAATCTAGGACTAAATGGCTCGAGAGCGAATTGGCAAATTGGCTAGAGAGAGAATTTCGCGGGTGCATGTGCAAGCACGGATGCATTCTGTTAGCGGGTGCAACTGATGATTTTTTGGGTATTTGGGCAGGGGTTTCCAGATTTTACCAAAAAAGGCCAATCGTGCCGATGACTGGTCAAATTGCTAACTTTGCAATGAAACAAATCTCAACAAATCCTCTGCGAGTAGGGTGGCTTCCATTGACCACATGCTTACTGCCAAGTGCCATCACAAGTTACCGGATGGCGACTGCCACCTCCCCCTATCCCTCCGTAGTCCGCAACCACTCCCCTCGGCCCGGCCCGCTGCGCTGGCTGCCTCCGCGTGTCAGGCTTCGGTCAGTGCTACCAGCGGCTCTCAAACTTTTCCGCTCAACCGCGGCTGGGACAGGTGGCGCCTTCCCTCAGAGTCGCGATACTTTCAAGAGAGACTATACCACACTAGAGAGATCCGAGACGCCGCGCCGGTCTGCCGCGCGCGGTGTGAACTGACACAGTGACAGCGGCGCGCAGCTGTCTCGACGCAGTCGGCGGCGATATCGCTCAGTTCTGGCCCGCCAGCGCAATGTATCTTATCTGAAGTCGTAAAAGCGGAAAGTGAAATGAGGCCACAAATGGCGTTACTCTCGAATTGCAGTGTGGCTCCGATTGCACGCGCAGATAGCGAGGTACTTAGGGGGCCGACGGAACTCCGAAAGTATCTCTTGTCGTCGGGATAAGAACGGGTGCTTCTGTTGACTGCACTTTGGATGCCCGTGGGCTCATAGCCGGCGGCAAACGGTTGAAGGGCTATGGTTGAAACTTGAAAACTGCAAGTGAATGACTGCGTTTGACTCATATCCTGGATTGAAAGCGAGTATCGGGTATCGGTGCCTTTCCTTTTTTTTAGTTGATGGTATTTAAAGGCTCAAGGTTGATACCGTTCATAAGATATCAAAGACGTTTTTCTCCTCAGCCGTTTGGATAACCTGGCCATTTATTCTCATTGCTAGAAGCCCTCTTCATATAATTTGCATTCCGTATGGAAGCTACAGTGCCAGTTCATACCTGTGGGCGCTGCACCAGCGCCCCCTCGACTGCTTACGGGCGCTTCACCAGCGCCACACTAGACTGCTGCTGAGTCGGCGTTTGTATTTACTCGCGGTAGATGTCGCGACCAGTAACTATGCGTATGTTCCCACGGCCGCTTATATACTTTCTAATTCATTTACGAATTCATAGTGTCACCATTTATTGTTGTATATTAATTTATTTCATATGTAAATCGAAGAAGTGTTTTTATCTCGCAAACCAGCTTTCTCTTGTATTTCAGGAATGTTTTATATGATCGCCCAACTCGGTGCTCGCTCTCGGCGTCTTCCTCTATTCGGTGACGGCTGTGCACCTCGTGCGTGAAAAGAATACAAATATTCAGCGGCCCGAAGGACATTTAACAGCGAGCACGCGAACGAACTTAAATCGTAGCGACAGACACTCTATTCCGCTACAGTGGTGACCCGACGTGTGATAAGTGCGCTATCAGTGACAAAAGGTGAATCGCCGCGCGCCATTATGCCCGACGAGAACGGCCCAACAGACGCGTCCGCGGCCGGAGCCGCCGCCGCTCCACCGCCACCAGCACCAGCGCTGGCCACGGCCAGCCGGCCGGTCGCCTCCCTGCGGCTGCCACCATTCTCCATGGAGGAGACAGAGCTGTGGTTGTCGCAGGTCGAGTGTGCGCTGGGAGTGGCCGGCATCACAGACGACCTGACCCGCTACCAGGTGCTGGTGGTGAACCTCCCCACCGAGGTCGCCATCCAAGTGCGAGATGTAATCAGCAGCCCGTCGCCCTCCTACACGGCCCTCACCACCGCCCTGCGAGACCGTCTGGCCCAGTCACGAGCATCAAGACTGGAGGCGCTCCTCCGCCACCAGCAGCTGGGAGACCAGCGGCCGTCCGAGCTCCTACGCCGCATGCAAGGGGAGCTGGCCATGGCAGGGGTAGCTCCTGCTGACAATGGGCTACTGAGGACGCTGTATAAGCAGCGCCTCCCCCAGTCAGCCCGTGCCGCGCTCTCCCTGCTGCCAGAAGATATCCCGCTTGCTGACCTGGCTAGTGCAGCAGACAGATTTATGGAGGCAAATGCTGCTGCCGCTCCAGCGCCCAGCGTCTGCACGGTTCAGCAGCCCCAGCTCCCTGTGCCCAACCAGTCAGCTCTGGACCAGCTGACAGCATCAGTCGCTGCCCTCACAGCTGCAGTCGGCCAGATGAGAACCGACATGGAGGCCATGCGGCATGACCGGCGGCACCACAGAGGCCGCTCCAACAGCCGTCAATTCAGGACGAGGTCGCCATCAGCCCAGAGACCCCGCCAACAGAGTCAACTCTGCTACTTCCACCAGCGGTTCGGGGCAGCAGCACGTAAGTGTGCAGAGCCATGCTCGTGGACACCAGCCCAGCAGGGAAACGGCCAGGCCTGAAGGGAGCAGCGCCTGATCCCTCGGGCCGGCCACAACTGGCGCGCCTCCTCCATGTGAGCGACGGCTCGCTCACCCTGATGGTCGACACAGGCGCCCAGGTGAGCATCCTGCCGCCAGCCAGTGTTCCTGCCAGCTCCAGCCTGGAACCGGCTACAGGACCCAGCCTCAGAGCTGCCAACGGGTCTTCCATCACCACACATGGCCAGGCCAGGATCCAGCTGGAGCTGGGGGGACACAAGTTCCCCTGGACATTCATCGTAGCAGACACCACCACAGCCATCTTGGGGGCCGACTTCCTGCAGCACCACCAGCTGTCCATCGATATGGCAGCTGGCACTCTGCGCCTGCCTTCTGGAGCTGTGGTGGCATCGGCAGCCAGTCAACCAGCTGAGACACCAGCAGGCATCCAGGGCCTTCGCCTGGTCCAACCGCAACTGGAGGACCTCTGGAAAGCCTTCCCAGACATCACCACTCCTCCTGCAGGCCCAGCAAAGGTCCGCCACACTACCCGGCACCACATTCAGACCACAGGGCCGCCACAAGTGTCCAGGCCCCGCAGACTGGCCCAGGACAAGCTGACTGCGGCCAAAGCTGAGGTAGCTAAGCTCCTGGCTGACGGCACCTTCAGACCCTCCAAGTCCAGCTGGGCAGCACCTATTCACATGGAGCCGAAGGACCAGCCTGGTCAGTACCGTCTGTGCGGAGACTACAGACGCCTTAACAAGGTAACAATTCCTGACCGCTATCCTCTTCCTCACCTCCAGGACTTCTCTTCCAACCTCCATGGCTGCACCATCTTCTCCAAGCTGGACCTCAAGCGCGCCTTCCATCAAATTCCTGTCGAACCATCCGATATCCCCAAAACAGCCCTCACTACTCCATTCGGCCTCTATGAAGCACAAATGATGCCGTTCGGTCTCAGGAACGCTGCCCAGACCTGCCAACGCCTGATGGATGAGATATTCCGGGACCTGACTGGCTGCTTTGCCTATGTGGACGATATCCTGGTCGCCAGCGAGACTGCATCTCTCCACCAAGAGCACCTCCACGCAGTCTTCTCACGCCTCTCCCAGTACGGCATCAAGGTCAACAGGTCCAAGTGTCTGCTTGGAGTGGCTGAGCTCGACTTCCTCGGCCACCACGTCTCTGCAGCTGGCATCTCGCCCCGCCCCACCAAAGTCAGAGAGATCACCAACTTCCCCACTCCCCAGACTGAGAAGCAGCTGAGGAAGTACATTGGCATGGTGACTTTCTACCATCGCTTCCTGCGTCGAGCAGCTGACCACCTGCAGCCACTGTACAGCCTGCTCACTCTCAAGTCCACCTCACGACAGGACCGCCCCCTGGTGTGGACGGAGGAGGCCTCCAAGGCCTTCCAGCAGAGCAAGGATGCGGTCTCCTCTGCTGTACTGCTCACCCACCAAGTGCCCAGCGCGCCTATCAGCATCCAGGCGGACGCCTCAGACACAGGCGTGGGAGCTGTCCTGCAGCAGTTCGTGTCCGGTGCCTGGCAGCCGCTCGGCTTCTTCTCCCGCGGCCTGAGGAAGCCAGAAACAAGGTATAGCACCTTCGGCAGGGAGCTGCTGGCCGTCTACCTGGCCATCAAGCACTTCAGGCACGCCGTGGAGGGCCGCCAGCTGGTGATCTTCACCGATCACAAGCCGCTGACGCACGCCATCGCCTCCGCCTCGGACGGCCACTCACCGCGCGAGTCGCGGCAGCTCGACTACATCCTGCAGTTCACCTCTGACGTCAGACACGTCCCCGGCATCGACAACGCCGCAGCGGACGCGCTCTCCCGAGCCACCATCTGCCTGCTGAACAGCCCCAGCCCGTCTGTCGACGACTTCGACGCGCTAGCCGCCTGTCAGCAGGAGGACGAGGAGCTGGTCCGCTTCCGCTCAACTGAGCACGGACTGCAGCTGCGCGACGCTCGCCTCCCCAGCGGCCGCACCCTGGTGGTCGACGAGTCGCAGGCTGCGCCCCGACCGTGGATTCCGGCGCCGCTCCGACGGGCGTACTTCCGGCACGTCCACGAACTGGCACACCCGGGCGTGCGCGCAACAGTCGAGCTCGTCACCCGGCGGTTCGTCTGGCCATCAGTGAAGAAGGACGCCGCCCTCTGGGCCCGCAGCTGCGTCCCGTGCCAGCGAAACAAGATCCACCGGCACACCTCGGCTCCGCCCGCCCCCTTCCCTCCCCCTGCCGACAGGTTTCGTCACGTGCACGCCGACCTGGTCGGACCCCTGCCGCCGTCCGAGGGCTACGCCTACCTCCTGACGGTGGTGGACAGATACAGCCGGTGGCCGGAGGCTATCCCTCTCCGCGGCATCACGGCTCGGGAGGTAGCCCGTGCGCTCATCTCTGGTTGGATCGCTCGGTTCGGTGTTCCGGCAGAAATCACCACTGACCGCGGCAGCCAGTTTGAGTCGGCGCTCTGGGCTGAGCTGTCCGCCCTGCTCGGCTGCTCCCGGCGCCGGACCACGGCGTACCACCCACAGAGCAACGGCATGGTGGAACGCCTACATCGGCAGATCAAGGCCGCGCTGCGCGCCGCCGCTCCCGCCCGCTGGACGGAGGCCCTCCCGGTCGTCCTGCTCGGCATCCGCTCGGCACTCAAGCAGGACATCGGCTGCAGCACAGCGGAGCTCGTGTACGGCACGCCGCTACGCCTGCCGGGCGAGCTGATCGCACCGCCGACCGCGGCGCCGCCCACGCCGGCCTCCTTCGCAGCCAGCCTGCAGCACACCATGGCAGCACTGCGGCCAACGGCGCCCCGTTCAACATCGGCGAGACCGTACGTGCCGAGGGCCCTAACCGACGCCACGCACGTCTTCGTCCGGCACGACGCGGTCAAACCGCCGCTCGCCCCGCCGTACGACGGCCCCTACCGGATCCTAGCGCGCTCGCCAAAGACGGTGACTGTGGACCGCGGCGGCCGACCGGACGTGGTGTCGCTCGATCGGGTGAAGCCGGCCCACCTGGACTACGCCGCGCCGGCCCCGCCCCCGCCTACCGCCGCCCGCCCGCAGCGCACAGCGGCCGCGGCCCGACACTCAGCGCCGGAGCTCTTCGTCGCACCGCCAAGAGGACCGATCAGCCCCGAAACCGGACCTCCAGCTGACGGACCGCCGCAGCCAAATGACGCTACTCCAGCGCCACCCGTGGCCGCATCGCCAGCGCCCGGTCGGCTGGCCCAGCACCGCGGCGCCGTGCCGACCCCGGCTGCCGACCCGATCCCCATTTTACGAACTGCGTCCGGCCGTGCGGTCCGGCCGCCGCATCGGTACCGCCACGTCACGTTCGCTGACGCCAGGTGACGTGTCTAGGGAGGGAGCCATTGTGGGCGCTGCACCAGCGCCCCCTCGACTGCTTACGGGCGCTTCACCAGCGCCACACTAGACTGCTGCTGAGTCGGCGTTTGTATTTACTCGCGGTAGATGTCGCGACCAGTAACTATGCGTATGTTCCCACGGCCGCTTATATACTTTCTAATTCATTTACGAATTCATAGTGTCACCATTTATTGTTGTATATTAATTTATTTCATATGTAAATCGAAGAAGTGTTTTTATCTCGCAAACCAGCTTTCTCTTGTATTTCAGGAATGTTTTATATGATCGCCCAACTCGGTGCTCGCTCTCGGCGTCTTCCTCTATTCGGTGACGGCTGTGCACCTCGTGCGTGAAAAGAATACAAATATTCAGCGGCCCGAAGGACATTTAACAGCGAGCACGCGAACGAACTTAAATCGTAGCGACAGACACTCTATTCCGCTACATACCTACAAATACGCGGAATGATGTCACACGTTTGAATACGCGGAATGATGTCACACGTTTGACGTTATAGATGACTTAGTTTTTGAGGGATTAGCCCTGACATTGGATCGAGTGAAACGAGACGTCAGTCATGACCAAATCATTGTAACTATCAGTTTATTTACTCCCTTTCCTCGTAGATCGGGATCTGCGGAGTGTTGTGTGCGTTTCCTCCTCAGGGTGGCTAGAGTGGGCATTTCCCTATTCGTAATACATTCGTTGTTTGGCACCCACCAACCAAAAATATGGAATTAAAACTCGCATAGTGGCAAAAGCGCTGTAAGACGGTCTAGGGAACTCCACGGATCAGCATTACGTGTTATGGTGATGTCAAAGCTAGCATCGACACCATTCTTACTGGCTTTTCCAGACGAATGAGGTCGGACCTGTCATGTGCTGATATCACCAAGGAAGTAAGCAATCCTCACGGAAAATAGGCTAAAAATGAACTTGAACAATGCATAGGTGCAGCTCCATACACGTATATACGTGATATTAACATGCAGAATGCATTAATTTATACGTTAAGGTAAGCCTAAGCTCTAACTTATTATCATGTTCAGAGGCTCGGCGGTAAAATGAGATTCGCCTGAGAGGCGAAGTTCATTCCATTGTTGACTGTTGTCGTGGTCACGGCCTCGAGGATTGCAGGGGACCTCTGAGTCAGTCGAAGTTATCGGACATGGCCATTGGCCATGGGTCGGCCAGTGCCCGACTGGCTCGCCCTCGGCCTTGAACGCGACGCCCAGCCACCGGCTGGCTGCCGGCCAACGTCGCCCAGCTTCCCAGGAGCTTCCTTCTCGGGGGCGGCACAGCTGCAGCGCCCAGGGCATATTTTAAGGATTTTTCACTGCGTCCCAAAGGTGGCATAGGGCACACGCTTTGATCGGAAAGGGCACATTGCAAGCGAAAAAGTATATAATGCAAGTGAGATAATGTACAGATACATTGTGTACTGTGCTGGTGGAGGGGCGCTGCAAGCGGGATATTGGGAGCGGGCTGTGATTGCTTTTGCCAGTCTCGAAATTCGCCCAGTCGTAGTGCGTTCTTTATCCGCATTCAAAAGGCGGACCGGCGATTTAATGACATTTACATTGTTGTTAGTCACTCGTTTTCCTGAACGGCGTTGGGCGTGTTTGACCTCCCTTGACGCACCAAATTGTACCTATGCTTAGAGAATAAAAATGAATATGCACATGATTGATACATACGCCTCTTCATGCGTTTTTCACCCTTATCAATCGATTCAAAATAGAAATTGACGTGTGAAACATTGCCAATTTGCATTGAAGATACCATGTGTTTGAAATAATTAGATTACGTAAGGTCAAACAGTACCCACCTAAGTTGTGACAAGAAATCATCGGATTTTAAAGCCACATAAAAATTCCATCATAGATTAATGCTTTGGATGAACGGATGCTCTGGAATTGGATGCTTTGGATTTCGCTTCCTTACTGCATATCATGTAATTTAACCCAAACTTTTCCCAATGGAAGTTCCTTTGTTTAATTATTATGCCCAGAAATGTGTCGATTTTGTGCCATTTCCGGGCGCTTTGGGGGGGGGGGGAGCATGGCCCCGTGGCCCCCTCTATATCCTCCTATGGCCAGACGGCCATGACGGCCCTGATCTGACCGTATGCCATCAAATGTCAAACTTCGCAATGATGCGATACTTTTTTTCGGAAAACGTGCATGTATCTCAAAAACTATGATAGCTAGGAGGGCGCAATCGATAGGAGAAAAGCAATCGATATATCTTGAACAGCTCTTTCGTCAATATTTCGTCAGAATTAAGTTCAGATCAACGGTTAAGGCTCCATAGCCAAAAACGGGTAAAATTACAATTTTGTCAATATAGGTTTCATGAAAAGCTTTTGAACTAAAAAAGGTAGAGAATTTTCGTTTGCACGATCGTTCTTCTCTCATTTTTACCTCGAAATGTCAAGGTCAGAACTTGACCTCACATTAAGGTCATTTCGTGACCAAGATAGATCATGTCGCATATCAGTCGATGCGTTTCGATGAGGTACCTCAAAACAATGATACAATCCACTGTGCATGCAATAGCCCTGTAGGGCCGGATTTTGGGCCAGGCTCCGGGCCTGCGGGCTCCAACTTGACATCTCTAAACAGGACTTTAGGGAAGGGCAGGACACAGAGTCTGAGCCCTAAGGACAGGGCAGGCACAGGCCATGAAGCTAAGATAAGACGGATACTTGAGGGCTGGGTAGGATGCAGGGTCCGAGGGCAAGGCAAGGCGCGGGTGTGAGTCTATCATTACACAAGGCCGGAGAGTAGTGCAAGACACAGGGCCTTAGAACACCTGATGGTCAACACACCTGATGGCAGGGCAACACGCAGGATCTTAGAGCAGGGCAAGAAATAGTACCTAAAGGTAGAGCAAGACATAAGACACAGGTATGGCACAAGGCCCGAAACACCGCCCACGTCTTGTCATACCTTCGGGCCCCGAAGGTATGACAAGACGTGGGCGGTGTTTCACGGACGCTGCTATCAAATTCCGCGAGCTGACGTCATACTTGTGGTAGTGTTTGAGCAATGGGCCTGTTGATGTCTCCATGGGAACCCAATTTGACACGTGTAATAGCAGCGTGCTGCTATCACCGGTGAAACAGGGCCAGGGTATGGGGCCTGAGGGCAGGGCAAGGCTCAGGGCATGAAGGCAGAACAAAGCACAGGTTCTGAGGACAGGTAAGGGCACGGGGCATGAGGACGGGAAACGGCTTTGGATCTGAGGGCGGGAGACACCACAGGGCCTGATGACAGGGCAGGGCACAGCGCCTGAGAGCGGGCATGGGACACGAGACCTTAGGGCAATGCAGAATACAGGGCTTGAGGGCAGAGTAGGACACAGGGTCTGATGGCATGGGACGGCACAAGGCCTGACGACAGGGCAGAGCACAGCAACTTAGGGCGAGGCAGGGCACGGGCCTGAGGGCGATACAACGCATGAGGCTTAATGGCAGAATAGGGCACAGGGTCTAAACTCTAAGGGCAGGGCAATGCACATGAGGCCTGGAAGCAGAACATGACAGGACAGGGCCTGAGGCAGGGCGAGGCATTAGGCTCGAGGATGGGCGCGGGGCCGGGGCATGAGGACATGGGAAGGCACAAGGCCTGATGGCAGGGCAGGGCACAGTACCTGAAGACAAGGCAGCGGCACGGGGTCTGATGGTAGGACGTGTCACAAGGCTTGAGGGCAGAGAAGGGCAGGGGCCCCAAACTAGGGTAGGGCAGGGCACGGGGCCAAAAGACGGGAAGGCAGCGCATCAAATTTCCAGGCAGAATATATAAAGTATCGTGTTTGAGGGCAGGGCAGAGCGGGGCACAGGGCTTGAATGCAGAGCAGGGCACAGGGCCTGAAGAAAGGGCAGGGCAAGGTACAAGACCTAAGGACAGGGCACTGGGCAGGGCACATATCCTAGGGGTATAGTAGGGAAGAACATAATAAGGTGTATGACCAAGGGTAGGGCAGGGCACAAGGACTGGAGAGGGCATGTATGTGCTTAGGTACATAGTAAATCAGGGCACAAAGCAATCGGAAAGCCAACATCTTTTACACAGTAAAAGACCGAGGCATGTTACTTATTTTTGCTCGCACTTTGCGGCTGAAACCGTGGCATTTCAGTGTGGGACGCAGTGGTCCAAATTTCGCGAGGGCTACGTCCCAAAGGCAGGGGGCTGCGTCCCAAAATGGGACGCAGTCAGTATGTTAAAATATGCCCTGGCAGCGCCCATCAGTTGCGTTAATTAATTGCTGCTCCCGGATAGGCAAAGTTCTGCCGGTGTAGATGGAACTGGGTCCGAACAGCTTTGAGGACGTTACAGACACCGGTTACCGAGAGGAGGATGGATCTCCCCTTCCGGCCTCCCCACAAACCCCAGCGACCAACTACCTATCGAGAGGGTCGCATTCTGGCCTCTAAGGAGGCAGTCGGTAGTCGGTAATCGGGAGGTACTCTGGGGAGGCAGTGAAGTAGTAAGAGCTAATCGAACTTATTTACACTTTCTAACGTTTAACTTGTTGATTATGTAAAAATGTTGTTCAGACGTTTGTTTTGAGATGAATTCGATTAGACGTTGCTAAAATGTTCAAAGTAAATGTTTTCTAACGCTGAGCTTCTGTCGGTGAATAGGTCTTGCACAAAAGCAATACCTTTTACATGTGAAAATGCTTGATCAGTGAATGAAAGAAGCAGAAAATAAAAGGAACTCAGATCAAGAAAATGCGTCATAAACTCATAGAGGTCACATTTTGAGGAGCTGGATAGTTGGTACACGGGATAAGATAAGATAAAAAACTTTCAACTTAGAATTAAATGTAGGTATTCTACCGCGATGTAACACCATAGCTAAAAACATTGGTTAAGCTAAGCATACCTGGGGGCTAGGCATAAACACAAATATCAGCTTATTTACTTCCTGGCTTCACAAGTGTTCTGTCGGAGTTCAGATGCACACGTCCACGCTCGAGATGTATTACCGGAAGAAGAAGTCCTTACCGCAGCTTTGCCGTGTACAGAAATACAATTTCACAAAAGGAAGAGACTACTAAATTCCTAGCTACATAGCACGACACAACACGTTCCCCTCCCACAAGGTTTGCCGCCTCATGTCGCAGTCTAAGCAATTTTCGTTCACACAGCGCCACCTAGTCATTAGCACAGCGCCACCTACGCGGATCGCACAGCACTGCACGTACTACGTTCCCTGCACACACAAAGTACTATCTACTTGAGTACGTGATCCTATCACGGACTGTAGCGGTTTGGTTCACGGCGCTCACGCATGCCCCGCCCCAGAGCACGTGGGGTTGGAGTTTGCGGTGGGGTAGGACTGGACGCGGTTAGGCGCGGTGGGATAGGATCGTGTCCCTGCTCCGGATACCAAATATCCTCACCGTCGTCGGTCGACTCCAATCCAGCCGTCTTCGCCGCAGCCGCTGCTAGACGCCGAGCGTGGACCTTTTGGCCGTCAGCCAGCCTATAGGTCACCGGCCCGAGCTGTGCCGTGATTCGGAGCGGAGGACCAAACTTCCGTTTCCAGCCGAATGGAGCCCTCACGCGCACCCGGTCTCCCAGCTTCCAGCTGGGCAGCTCTCCTGCTCGCTCATTGCTCCTGGCGAGGTACCGGTCCTGGTACGCCTGGAAATGTGATCTGATTTGCCCCCCGTCAACCCCCGAGGGGTGAGCGTCAGCTCCGCCCGGCACCCCCAGCTTGGTGCGCATATCACGGCCACGCATCGCCTTGAACGGAGACACCCCAGTCGCTGGATGGACTGTGGACCGATATGTCTGCAGGAATGCCCTGACGTACTGAGTCCGTGACTGTCCTGAGATCCGAGCAGACTCGATGGCGTCCTTCACCGTCCGGTTGAACCTCTCCACCAGTCCGCAGGTCTGTGGAGAGTAGGGTGAGCTGTGGACCAGCTTGATTCCCTGAGCTGAGCAGAACTCCTGGAACTGCTGTGAAGTAAATATTGACCCATTATCACATAACAGCTCCTGCGGAATGCCTTCTCTGCCAATCACCGCCTGAAGGAACTCGATCGCGGCGGATGACGTCACTTCGGACATGAACGCCACCTCCGGCCACCTGCTGAACCCGTCTACTAGCACCAGCCCGTAGCGTTCAGCTGCTGGTCCTTTCAGCGGTCCGATAGCGTCCAGGACCACCTTAGACCACGGGCCTGCCGGCATGGCTACCCGCTGGAGCGGCGGCCTGCACGGCTTGGCTGACTTCCCATGCAAGCTGCACAGCGCGCAGTTATGCAGGAGTGACTCAATCGCCGCGTCCATGCCCGGCCACCAGTAGCGCTCCCTGAGCCGCTGTTTGGTTCTCACCACCCCTGGATGGGTCTCGTGAGCCAGCTGCATGAGTCGGTCACGCAGAGCCACTGGGACAACGCACCTGTCGCCCCTGAACACCAGTTCACCCTGACACGAGAGTTCAGACCTCACCTGGAAGTACGGTCGCATTCCCTGGTCTGACTTCATCTGGCCACTCCAGCGTCCAGTCTGGAGGGCTTCCCGAACCTGCGTCAGCACCGCATCAGAATCTGAAGCATGGCGCAGTTCACTTTCAGTCACTGCACCTGTCTGATCTGAGATGACAGCAACATCGACCGCATCGTCATCATCCCAGTGGTCGTCAGTCACCGGCATGCGAGACAGACCATCTGCCACTGGGTTCTCCTGCGTCCGTATGTGCTCGATATCGAACGAGTAGTCGAGCAGCCGTGCTTCCCAACGAGCGATACGACGACCGACTCTGTTAGAACCTTTGAGACCAAACACACTCGTAAGTGCCTGGTTGTCCGTTCGGAGCGTGAACCGCCGTCCCCAAAGGAACGGACGCCACTTCTCGACCGCGTACACGCACCCCAACGCCTCCTTTTCAACTACTGAATAGTTAAGCTCGGCCTTCGAGAACTTTTTAGAAGTGTAGGCCACTACCACTTCTTCACCATCGGCTCTGAGCTGACTGAGGTAGGCCCCACAGCCGACGTCTGAGGCATCAGTGGTCACCAGCGTGCGTAGAGCAGGGTCAAACAGTGCCAGACTACTTGAGTTGGCCACCTCCCCTTTCAGTTCCCTCACCGCCTTAGCCTCTGACTCACCCCATGACCAGTTCTCAGCAGCCAGTGCTTCTCTTAGCACGGCTGTCTTCTCAGTGTACTGAGGCACGAACCTGGCGTAGAAGCCCAGTGAGCCGAGGAGTGATCGGAGTTCCTTGTGGGATGCCGGATCTGGCATCTCCAGCAGCGGCCTGACCCGCTCTGGATCCACTGTCAGCTTGCCTGCCGACACCTTCAGCCCGAGGAAGCTGATCTCTGTCTGGGCCCTCAGACACTTCTCTTGGTTGACCTGCACCTGGTGTGCCTGGAAAACAGCTTCCACCCGCTTCAGTGCTTGGTCATGTTCATCCTTTGTGGCACCGTGAACAACCACATCATCAAGGTACACAAGCACCCCTGGGATCCCTTTCAGCATGTCCTCCATGATCCTCTGGAAGCACGGACCACTGGAGGCAAGGCCCATTGGCACCCGACAGTACCTGAACAAACCCTCATGGGTTATGAAAGCCGTCAAGTTTCTGGAGTCAGGATGCAGCTCCACCTGGTGGTAAGCATCCTTGAGGTCCAGGACGGTGTAGATGCTGCTACCCTGTAGGGCATGCAACAACTCGTCCATGTGTGGCAAGGGGTACCCATCTGTTACCACTGCCCTGTTCACCTGTCTGAGGTCTAGGCACAACCTCACCTTGCCAGTCCTCTTTCTGCCGACCACGATGGGCGACACCCACGGACTGGCCTGCACCCGTTCGATGATGCCCTCGGCCTCCATCTCTGCCAGTTTGCTTGACACTTCATCTCGGACTGAGAAGGGCAGCCTGCGCAGAGCCTGCTGGACTGGCCGAACGGTCGGATCGACTGTAACCCTGTGGACGTATCCGTCAATAGCAGGTTTGGATGGGCAGGTTTTTTGGTTCAGGGTGCACACTTCCCCATTGACAACATTTACCCCTAGCAACCCCATCAAATCCAGTCCCATGATCGGTGTTCCTTTGGGCACTACATACACTGGCACCTGTCTACCTAGTTGAGTTACGTACACATCTGTCATGCCCAGCACATTCAGCTCCGAGCCCCCATAGCCACACAACTTTTTCTCAGGTGCACGAAGCTCCGTGTCCTGACCGAGCGCACTGTGAGGCACAAGTGTAACTGGTGAGCCTGTGTCTACCAGAAACTTGACACATGTTCCACCTAGCTCTACCTCTTTGGTCAGGCTCGTGCTCTTAGGGAGCTTTGAGTTGATTGACATTATGGACACTGTCCTGACTGACCTAGGACCTTTGCAGACACTGGCTAGGTGATCTTTCTTGCCACACTTATGACAGGTCTTACCCTTGGCAGGACACACTGGGTCACGAGGGTAATGGTCACCTGCCATACCACAGCAGAAGCACTTGAAGTCTGGCCCTGGTTGTCCTTTGGGTTGACCTCCAGCTCCAGGTCCTCTCCGCTGCTGCTGCGGCTGGCCAGGGCCCTGCTTCGGACGAGCCCCGACCGCTGGCTGAGTCCGGTGCTGCTGCCCCTGCTGACGCCTGTGCTGTGCCGTTGGTCCCTGCCTCTGCCGCAGATGGTTGGCAGCGACTTCTTCTGCGTTGGCTGGTCCTGCCATGCTCTGGGCCTCCTGCTTGGAGCGTTCGTACGCCTCAGACACAGCCAGCACTGAGGCGAGTGTCAGTCTTGAGTCCTGGAGGAATCTCTCCCTCAGCCTGTCGTGGATGGTTGCCTCTACCACTTGGTCTCTGATCATCTCGTCTGCCATATCTCGAAAGGCACAGTTGGCAGCGAGACCCCTAAGGTCTGCTACGAAATCTGCTGTGCTCTCACCTTCTCTTTGGCGCCTTTGTCTGAACTTGAATCTTTCAGCAATCGGATTCACTTGCTGTTCAAAATGTCCTTCCAGTTTCCGCATGGTGAAATCCAGTTCTGTTTCACCGTCCAGTCTTTCCATATCTGGGATAGTCTGATATATTCTTTGACCTTCCTGGCCAAGGCAGTGTAGCAATACTGCTTTTTGACGTTCAGCGGAGAACTCCCTGCCTCCAATCGCCAGCAGATAGGTATCGAAGGCGAACCGCCATTGCCTGAACGCCACGGGAGGACGACCCGGGTGCGCCAGGAACGCCGCAGGCGCTGAAATACCTTCCATGAAGTGGACACCGCAAGTTCTCACGTAAAAATTTTAGCACTCAAATCGTAGCAAGAACAATTTGGATACTTGATTTGTGCTTCGTGAGTTAATTTCACATCTTCGTCGCCATGTTCTGTCGGAGTTCAGATGCACACGTCCACGCTCGAGATGTATTACCGGAAGAAGAAGTCCTTACCGCAGCTTTGCCGTGTACAGAAATACAATTTCACAAAAGGAAGAGACTACTAAATTCCTAGCTACATAGCACGACACAACAACAAGTCCATTCGATTCATGAATGCGCCCTCGAACAAAGCCACCGTCCGGCATGCCGTGAAGTGTTGGTGCCAGTATCGACCCCCTATCGACCCCACCGACGTTTGTGTACCTGGCGGCGTCAGTGGTAGAATGTCCACGGCGAGCGACTACCCTGGCCAGTGGCCACTGCAGGGATCCCGCTGAGTAGGGTGGTGCTTCTGCACCAGTTTCCGAGTCACTGCACAGTGCCAATACGTTACTGACCGCAGCCCTGGCGCGGGTACACTGACGGGACCGGACACCGCCGACACGCGCCAACCGCGTGCTATGGACCAGGCCGCGCACTGCTGATGGCGCCTCCATGGGGACCGGACACGATAGAGGTGCAGGTTTTTAGAGCAGCCCCAAACCGGTTTTTGATGTGATAGACTCGACGTCACTGTTTTACTACTAAACATCGGCGCCGAGCCAAAAGCTGGAACTTCCTTGTGATGCACTATATTGTCCTTGAAGATGGACCAGGAATACCGAGATGCCGTGAGGCGTTGTCTTGTCGCCAGGCTCAGCGAGACTTATGTAGTATGCAATACGTGTCGGTTTGCTCAGGGTGATCCTTCCGTGTGACACTGGGCCTGCTAGCAGGTATAGGTACCGGTGACTATCGCTACACGGGAACGGGACACGCGGATACGAACAGTGGCCTCGGCCTGTGCAATGCCGCACTCCGACCGAAGGAGACTGACGTGCATTATGGATGCTCAGATAGCATCAGATGCTCGGATCCCAGAACATGAGGCGCTATACATATTGTCTAGACGGGCCAGCAGTATCGGAACTCCGCGAGAGACTACGCATCGAAAAAGAGTGACGTGCCTTATCAATGCGAGACAGCATCGGATGCTCGGGTTCCAAATTGGATTCATATTCATTTATCCGTTTCACCGTCTTCTTTCCAAACAAAAGTAGTCTCTCAAGTCTTGCGGTCGTCGTCTGAAGCTGATCTGACGCCCATCGTTAGCGGAACACTATAGATATTGTATTGTAACGACATATAGAAGCCACTCATGCTGCATCCTTTGTGTATGTGGAGATTGTGGACTGTACACGAGGGCACATATTGCAAAAGTATGTACATATCTTCCGAAACAAGACCCGCCTGGAGCTCACCAGTCACCAAGAACTGATCTTCCTGACTCACCTGTGAGCAGTTAAGAGCAGTGAAGATGTAGTCGAAGACGCTGGACCCGTCCACGTAGATGTATCCGATCGCCCACTGGACGCCGAGCAGGCAGGAGAGTGAGAACCAGCCCTTCAGCCAGCGCTTCAGCTTCTCCTTCTTGGCTCTGAGCTTGTTGACCTTCAGCGAGGCGGCTGACCGGTACGCCAGGATCAGCACGAACATGTTCATCTGCCGGAGACGGGGACAGAGGCAATGACATCCGCTACCGGCACGATGTCAGTTACCGTTTCGACCAGTCGTGAGGAACTCTAGCCCGGTGGCCTGATATGGGACCGGTGCCGCCACCTACACACTGGTGGCGATACTGACTAGAGCTATTGCTGCCAGCGACCTCACACGGTGTACGGGCGATTTGTTTATGGATTCTTGGTTATAGGTTACCAGCCCGTAGACGGAAGACACTACACGCTACTTTGAAAGGCTTTGTCCAAATCGACCGAGCAAAAATATACAAGCCAAGAATGAATTTTTTAAAAAGGACATGGATTAAAGGCACTTTCGGCGCATCCATTTGAACGTCAGGAAGTATGCAAGCAATACTTACGATCAGCACCACGGCGATCGGACCGTTGTAGAACCAGATGAAGTACGGAACCGTTAGCCAACAGCTGCAACGAATAGGTTGGTGGAGTTTGAATCACATTTTGAATCAAGTGAATAATTACCGCGGTGAGCTGAAGCTTAGATAATGAATGATACATTTTGAAGGTTTTGTTTTCTGCATCCGTTTCTACTTCTATAATACTATAAGGTCGTAACGAATCGCATCGTACCAGGTTTAACATTGTTGCCTCTCCGTATTGACACAATTGGCGTGAAACTGAGCTGCTGACGGTAGCTGACGTAGCTGACGGCCGACTCACAATTCATCCCTGACGTAGGCATACTGGTCGGCGGCCAGCGCCACGGTGTTGGTAACGATGATAATCAGGGCCGGCAGCAGGTAGCCGTACATGTAGTACCTGTAAGTGGTGAAAGGACGGGCCGTAAAACCGAATCTAAGTATACTTTACGGTAGAAGCTCATAGGGAAAAGCACATCGCTGGACGCTGATTAGTGATTAGGTTCTCAGCTAAGCATTAAATAACTATTTGTAGAGTGCGGAGCTTGCGTGTCATATGGGTTACAAGTTTCTTTTAGAGGTTGAATTTTCTTCAAAAGCTTCACTGCACCGTGCTGCGGTAAGTTTACTATCAAGCGGTGTCCAACCGGCAACCAACCCACCTAGTCATCGAGTTGCTCCTGGGCTCGAAGACGTGTCGCAGCACCTTGTACAGGTGAATGCCCTCGACCATAGTCCAGGCGAACACGGCCAGGAAGCTGTAGTGGATGGCCATGCCGGCGACGGTGCAGGCCGCCGGCTCCAGATAGACCAGTCGCCGATCCATCACGGTGAGCAGCAGCGTCAGCCCGACGGCGTACGTGGCGCACAGGTGGCGAGTGATGGTGGTGCGCGTGCACCGCAGAGACCTGGCGCAGAGTGTCGGAAGGGCGCACATTAGGCCCATAGGTTCATGCTAAAAAGACGGCGTATAGTTCTGAGGACCACGTTTCAAAGATTATTCAAAGAATTCGGCACCAGAAAGAACCAAAGCACTCGCTAATGGTTCGCTAATGTTGATAATGGCTGAGTTTCTTTACCTGTTGCACGTGAAAATAATCCAGGTGATGACGAGTCCGATCAGTGACAGTGAGCCCAGCACCCAGGTCAGCATGTTCAGGGACTCGGGTGTTCCCTGAGAAGCAGAGGAACGATAATGAGGCGTGTGAAGTTTGAGGTCTGAGACATCTGAAACTTGTCCAGCTGAATTGCAGGATGGACTTGACCTTCCAAGCTCTAAATCTGCTCCATTTCGGCTTTGCGTTAGTAAAGCTTCATCCATATTATAAATAGATTCGGTGAACGCTATTCAGTGAGGTAACATCAGTGCTGATCGGCCATCGCATTATCACACATTGTTTGCCCAAACATTTCGATAGCCAAGTTCTGTCCCGGACCTAACAACTGTTTCGATCCCTTGCTGTGTTGATTTCATTACAGACACTCGACAGCTCTTGCGATCAGGGGGGTCGCCACGGATCTTTGAGTGTGTGTGTGTGGGGGGGGGGGGGGGGTCGGGTTGGTCGGCTTCCCAGGTGTGTGCGAGTACCGGGTGACACGAGCTATGTTTACCAGGCCACCTCACCCGGAACTCACTGCGCACTCACCACGTATTCGTGATAGTCCATGAGAATGGCGAAGCTGGTGAGATGTTCGCAGACGCAAGAGGCGTGGTGTTTGCTGGAGGCACTCGTCTCGAGTCGACAGCCATCGGTTCTCCATTCACTGCGGAAGAAATGGGATTACGACTGTTTCGATCTCTTGCTGTGTTGATTTTATTATTTTATGTGATTATTTGATTATGATTTTTATTATTATTTTATTTTATTTTTATTTGACACTCGACAGCTCTTGTGATATTTGTTATCGCTATCGCTTATTAGGCTAGGACCTTTCAACTCGTGGGTTTTTATGAGGTACGTAGTCATTTCAGGATTTTACCAGCCTAACCAGTAGGAGACGGTCTGTCAGGCGGCCCACTGCAGCGTTTTATTCCAGTAGGCGCACACATCCGGTCAGGCGGCTCTCCTAAGTGAGCGCGGAGGGCCCGTCAGGAAGCTCACCTTAGTGTCTCGTTCCAGTAGGCGCAGACGGCCGTGCCTCTGACGGCCGAGGGCTCCTCGCCAGGGTGCAGGTGTCTCCACACCTCTGTCTGTGCCGGCTCCCGCTCTGTCAGGGAGTACTGCAGGTGAAGCTGCGCACCCATGAGACCGGGCAGTTGCACCCGGGCGTCCCCGTCGCCGAGCGAGAAACTCAGCACAGGGGAGTTCAGACGCTTCCCGACGTCGTCCATACTGCGGAAACGGGGTCGGAAAACGTGAGCTGCGAGTGCATGGGAATTTCATGAGTTGAGCTTGAACAGAAACAAAGATACCATTTGTCCACTGCCAAGTGTCCACTCTAAGGGATCCCGAGATGTGAGACTCGATAGTCGCAACAACGTGTCCCTTGTCTGCGGCTGGTGCTTCCAGAAACGCAGTGTTGATACGAGATCGATTGGATGATGTGGGATTTCCGAGTTTTGCTGTTACGATTCGAAGTAGTAAACACCGAACACACACGGCGGAGTTCTTGGTAGGGCGCCACAATTCACAGCTATCTGTCGTATCGAGTCGTGAGATCAGCCACACCACACAGGCACCGCGCCCGCTGCCGTGGATGTTTGACTGCGTTTTTATGAATTACCCATAAATTTCATTGTCATTCGTAGGAATGATCACATTTCGTGGCGTCATAAATATGTTTCGTCAGGATTAGAATTATCGATAGTGCGATAACAAACGTGACAATTAATCGGCAATGCTGGATTGCGCAGGAACCCAATGGAATCACCGACATAGTTTTGTCCACTCAGTTTTTATTTTGAACAGCCTTAGTCATGGACTCATGGCATGAGAAACAGCGAAACGTTAGGATAGTCCGATGGCTGTGGCCAGATGAAACAGTTGGCGTTTATTAACAGCTTTAACACTAAGTTTAAAGCTACCTCGCCTGTTACAGATACATAAACTGTGAGCAAATCCTTGTCCCAGGTCCAGACTGATAGCGTTCAACCGAGACATTGAACTTCGTATAGCGGGGTTTAACGTGTTTGTCAGTCCCTTATCGGGTACTGCATTTGTTCTGAGCCGCACTCGAGCAATCTCACCTGTTATTGGCGGGCGAGAGCATGAGCTCCATCAGCCGGGTGTGGTACAGGACGCCCACCTGTGCCAGCCGGTCTGACCTCAGGTCAGCGGCGACCTGTGCGGCGTACCCGACGGGCAGCCAGATCCAGCTGGACGCCGCCGACTCACTCGGGAAACGGAACCCGCCGCTGCTGTTCCTGGGGGAACGGAGGGGCACGAAATGGGTTATAGCATTCCATTATGTCGGATAATTTGTTGAACACTGCATTGAGGATCATTTCTCCATTTTGTCAGGCTCTTTTTCGAGTGAAGGAGGGACAAGAAAATCCAAATAATTGATTGCAAAAACGACGAACAATGCCCTGCACTGAAAACTGAAAGCGGCGATGTCGCATGACCGACAAATTCCGTTAGCTCTCGAACTGACCTGTTCACGGAACTGGCTGACAGCGTCAGCGACGCCTGGGATGTCTCTATCACATCGTCATAGCCGGCCACGGCAGTGCTGTTTGCCAGCATGAACCCGGCCGCTTCCGTGCTGGCCATCAGCTTGGTGGAGGTCTCCTCCATCTGACTCTGTTTCAGAGGGGACGCGAGATAAACGGTGCTTATCAAAACTACCGAAAAGTCGATCGTGGGCCAACAGTAGCGAGCAGTTCAATGGGGCGGAATATGAACGGCAGAGCACTCGTATTGAACAGGTTAACCACGATAAGGCGGAATAAAACCCTATCTGAACAGCTATCGCGCACTGCTGTTTGTCAGCATCGCGATAGAAGCCTCGGTAACAAGTTGGCACATTCGGGCTTCGGCGTATCTCAAGAGTCTCTTGACCGAGAGCAGCGCCCACAACAGCTCGTTTGAAACCTTATGTTCTTGTTTAAAAAGACATGACAACCTGAATGGCAAAACGAAACTGCTGGAGTGTGTTTGAGATTCGGTAGCAGCCGAATAAGCCGTGGTCACATCCTATCCGACCCGACGGCCTGGAAGGTCAGGAGAGGTGAGGTGAGGTGAGGTCAGGTCAGGTCAGGTCAGTACCTGTGTCATGTTGTTCCAGGCATCTGTGGCACGGAGCAGGGTGTCCACCAGCTGTACAAAGTCCACGGTGAACTGCCGGTCATTGTCGAGCCTCTCGTCGGGAGGCAGGCCGTAACTCTCGTTCAACTAAAAACGTGCATAGACGCGAGCCATTGTTAGTGGAACCTATACCTAAATGCAGCATTCGCACACTTATAGCCAATTCACTACCCCGCGTTCGATGTCTCTTGGACGACGAAAGATTCTACGTCATCCGGCCAATCACGTTCCATGACCGCAGCCGAGCCCCCGCTGACCTTGAACGGGATTGGCCGGACGACGAAGAATCTTCGTCGTCCGAGTGATATCGAACACGGGCTACATCTGCCGGCACTACCCTCATTTTGTTTTGCTTTTTGCAGCACAAGAGTCTGATAGGCGATAGCGCTGTCATAAATATGTCTTACGTAGGTCGACAAGCGATTATATCAATGCGATCAAACCGCGCAGGGTCGATTTTCAAAGTCAGGCACTCGTGCTCGAATTGAGCACGATTTATTGTCTATTGTGAAAATGAATGCATTAAAGGTTCAGTAGGTAGGTATATGCTAATAGCAAGGAAGCCACTCATGCAACCATCTATCTGCTCACTTGTGACATGAAATCAGTAAACAGCTGCACGTCATGAAGGCACACTATCGTTTACCTAATGTTTTTTAGGTTACAATATAAATGCGAGTTGCTTTAGTCATATCAATATGACTTCAATATGAATAGTGTCGCTGCTTTTTATTATTGATCTGAGCACAAAATGGCATCTTACCTGAGCATCTATAATGGTATCCAGCTGATCAACCGTCTCGATAATGTCTGACTCGGTGATGTTGGACGATGTCGTTCCATTCAAGTTGTCGATGAGGTCATTGATGACGTCGTCTGGTGATGGCGGTCGGGGCTCGGGCGTGGTTGATGTTGCAGTGGATGGCGTGGTGTCCGGAGTTGTTGACGCCAGATCCGTGGTTGTGGGAGAAGATGTCGTCGATGGTCGGGGCTCGGGTGTGGTTGATGTAGCGGCGGTTGTGGATGACGTGGTGTCCGCAGTTGTTGACGTCAGATCCGTAGTTGTGGGAGAAGACGTCGTAGTTTCTGGTGTGGTCGCTGAAATCGGTACAAACGTAGCAATGTCGACATCTTTACATAGTACATATGCATGTAAAAAGCGGAAGAGGCTGAATATTCCCTCCATATGAAGGAAAATACGAATCAAGCTACACCTAACCCGCTAAACCGCGCATTTTATCCTCAACATAAGATGACCGCTGACCAGCGAGAGCGATGACCGCGGTTGAGGCCATTAGCCTTTGCTTATGCCACACCTATCGTTGAAATAAATGATAGGTAATTTGCGATGAATGGAACTATTTAATACTATTTCCAATTAAAGGGACCCTCCCACCTTCAAAAAAGTTTATGAATTGGCATGAAAGTGATGTCGCTCGGTTCAGAAAGAGCGAAAACGAATATCTACTAAATTTCACCGAAAAATATTCACCGGTTTTCAAGATATTAGACTTTTACTTTTGTTTACTTTTTTGGGATCTCCTCTGTTTCTAGCGACTTTATTTTAGAAGTGCGGCGTTTGCGGCAGATGTTGCGCGCAAATAGCATATACCAGCACGTGCTACAAAACGTTTTAGTCAAACATTTAAAAATCGTTAGATATCTGCGCTGACGTCACACATTCAGAGGGGTATTCCTAAGCATTAGCCCCTCTGAATCAAAATGCTGCAATTTTGAAATTCAATATTTCCGATTTAAGGCATTTCTCGATGTTGTGAGTGCCGAAACCGGTAATTATGAGCCAGGGACCCCATTTTGGCTATCTCAACTCAAATCTAATGTTAAGGTGGGAGGGTCCCTTTAACCCTCGCCGGACCTATTGGTTTTCTACATACGCGCCGGCCGAGGGGGGGGGGGGCGGGTACGACCCCCCCTCGCCGTTTCGCCCCTGGTGGAGCTAGCGCGTCGCGGAAAAAACGAGCGTGTGCGCCGTTACGAGACGCAGAGATTGGTACCCGATTTTAAGGTCCTAGGTCAACCGGTGACCTCTGAGGTCAGGTCAAGTGCCCCAGGGTACGGTTCAGTTTTTGGTGAATAACTTCGCAAAAAACGGCCGCAGAGCCGCGATTTTGGCGGCATCGTGTTCGCCTTGATCAGGCGCGTCGAATGATATACTTTTTGTCCGGGTCAGGTCAACTTGGGGTGTTGACCTCAGGTCAAGGTCAGGTCAGCACCCCCAGGTCACGAAGTTGGTCGAAAGAGGTCATGTCGCATATCATTCGATTCGGCAGGTCTTCCTGAGTCCATTGGTGGCTTTCCCGACTCGCTAGCTCAATTTGATCGGGAGTTATTGACGAAAAACTAATATGACCTTGATGACGTCATAAATGACGTCACGGAAGGTCAACATTGCAAAAGTGACGCATCTAACCTTGCAAGGAGTGCATCAAATCACGATTCTGTGTGCTTGAGATAGTTGGAGATCGTTCCCGGCGCCAGAATAGCAGTTTGAATTTTTCCCCATTGACTTATACCTAATGGTGAGGTCACGAAAATGACCTGACCTCATATGACCTTTAGGAAAAATCCGAGATATACAAGTTGTGAGACTCATAATGGATACTAGATCCTCCAAGTTTCATTTCCCTGTGACATCTCCTCTGGCAGTGAGGGCGTTGCGAAGTTGCGACATCTGAAGACCGTGCAGAGGTTCACTTATGACGTCATAGGTCAGTGACCTGACCTGACCCAAAAATGCGGTTGGTGTCAAAAGATGCGGCTTGGATCAAAGGTTAGGTATGCCAAGTTTCAGCTCTCTATCGCCAGCGTGTTCGGAGCTATCGCGAAAAAAACCCTATGGGGGGGGGCGGCACCCGCCCCCCCCCCTCGGCCGGCGAGGGCTAAGAGGAGTTTTTCATTTTAACGACATTCGTGGAGAAAGACCATCTAATGATATAAATTTTCTTAATTTTCGTAATCAGTCGATTTATTTTGCGACCTTTGAGCCAAATTTTACACAACATAATAATGCTAACACAAGTAGCAGTTCAGCGTACCCATATTATTGCACAATTTGTTTTTTTTTTTCACAAAAATATGCACAGTCTTAGTAGAAGGGATAACTAAATGCCTGGCTTAAACTTAGCAAAAAGCGAAACGAATCGGCCACATCAGCCCAATAAATGCCAATAAAGTAGGAAATGAACGAATTCCTCCTGGGAGAAGATCGAATTCAAAATCACGCTTTTTCACCAACGACACTATTTTTCAAGGGATTTCAAAGTCAAACCAAAACTTCCAAGAAATTATGCAGTCCGAGAACAAGCCAAAATAACTATTTATGCAACAAACATTTGCTCGTTTAAATGATGCCTGTTATGCGCTTGCGACTGGAAGACGTATCGCTTATAACGTTCGGTTTGTATTTCTCTCCAGCTTCTTTTCTTTGCAATGGGCGAGACTTACTCTTATGGACATGAGTAAGCACATTGGCATCGCCTTTCACAGTGAATGTCATGAGAAGAAATATTGCAAGAGGCAACCAAAAGTCATTCGGCTTCGATATGTTGAAGCGAATTGGCATCTTCATCTTCTCATCATATTGTCGATGGTGGGATTTTGTGTATCCGACTGTCCTGACGGTTGGAAATCTCACAAAGACTTCTGTTTCCGAATGACCGATGACAGAAGTGAAACGTTCAACTTTGCCGAAAGTCTCTGCCGTAAACTTCATCCTTCTGCTCATCTGGCTAGCATTCATAACGAGGAAGAAAATGAGGTGGCTTGGATCGCTACTCGCAATATCACCGCTTGGATTGGATTACAACTGGTTAAAGACAAGTGGCGATGGAGCGATCGCACATATTTCGACTATGCAAACTGGGTAGACGAGAAGGTGCCGGTAAGCAACACTACCGGATGTGTGCAGTTGACAATGTCAAAGAAGTGGCAAAATGGTATATCGTGCAAGAAAGATAAGAAGGCGGAAGAGGGCGCCGGTATCCAGGAGAAAATCACCAGTAAAATTCAAGTAAAGCAAAAAAGACCAAAACGCAGCGGATATTCTAGCATCCATCAAAACATACGAAAAAGAAGAGCTGCAAAGAAGAAGGGAAAAAAGAAAGAAGGTGGTAAGGGCAAAGGACAGCCGGCACTGTGCAAAGTGCCTCATATGGAGACATGTGGTGGTCCTGATTGGATCCGGGCCGGTGAATTTTGCTACAACTTCTCCACACCCGGCCAGGTCAAGACGTGGAACGACGCGGGCTCCTATTGTCTTCAAATGGACGCCCGGTTCGTGGCCATCTTCAACGCTCGGCAAAACGACGTCCTTCGTCGGCTTGCTCGGCTTGCAGGTAAGTGTTTGTGGGACGTGATTAACTGTCAGTTTTGCTGTCAGAATCGATTACCTGGTGGGTTTATTGTGGAGCATAAAGTTCTAATATACTCACTTATAAAAGTTTGAAGTAAGCTGCCTGCATCCTGCAAGACAATATTAGTACTCATACATATGTATTTCTTTCTGTTGCCTTTGTTGCGATATTAAAGGCAACAGACAGAAATAAATATGCGAAATTAGAGCTGTTGCGTGCCGCTCGCCGTAAATCGTAACAAAAGTAAAACTTCGGTCAAGCTTATACAGAATCGTTTACACAGGGACGCAATTGATGGTTTGTCCAAAATTATAAATGAACCAACATAAAACTCGTCATTTGTCACTCTAACGCTCCTCATCCATCAACAGGCAGTACCATTTGGCTCGGTCTTATTCATACCGACGACGGCTTCCACCGCTGGGCTGACGGCGCCATTATGAGCTACGAAAATTTCGGCAAACACGACAAGTACGACCCGAACCACAAGTGCGTCTACCTAGAGGACGAGACCGGCACGTGGCTACACGAGCAGTGCGAGAAAGAGCTCGACTTTGTCTGTATGCGTCCCAAGCTGCAGCTGTACGACTCCCGCACAGCCAACAACAGCCGGCCGCGCGCGACCGTCGAGATCTGGCGCAGGATCGAAGAGGCGCTGGTGCCCGCGCGAGGGCCGCCGCGACCCTCAACGACCACGACCACGACCGCGAAGCCGACGCCGGAGCTGCGCTCAGAAATGCGCGAGGAGGTTATTGAGGCTTCCGAGAAAATCACCGCCGGTGTGATGACGGACACGGGGAAGAAGCACGGAGCGCGCAGCCGGCGGGCGGCCGGCCGGCTCAAACGACTGGCAAAGAAGGTCCTCGGTCATGTGACCTGACCCGACCCCGCTGGGCAGGCTGCAGGCCCGGTGGATAATTGTTTGACATGTTGCGAAACATTGCAAAGATCAGGTTGACCCGCACGTTACTCGTCTTGCACGATTAAGATGATGAAGCGATTTGCCACCTGCGAAAAGTGTGCATGTGATGCTTGTTTGAATTATACGCGATTTTTGGTGCATATAAGGTTTCTCCTGGATAATTGCAGCATACAGCAGATACTGGCACAGCTGATGTTTATTACAATTACAAAGGAAGATTTCTCTCGACAGCAATCTCTTGAACTATCGAACTACCCTCGTATGACGCAGTTGGCGATTGAAGAGTTAAAACTGCGCCCATGACCAATAGCGGCGGAACGCCTTTAATTAAGCGGGGGGGGGGGGGACACTGCCGACTTTTGGTCCCATTCTTTCCATGCAACGTCCATTAGGACTAATGTTAAAATGGTAGAATTAAGGGGGGCCCGGTGCCCCGGTGCCCACCCCTCCCCCGTTCCGCCGCCTATGCCCATGACACCAAATTTATTTATTTCAGTTCAAGCAACGTCATAAATGGTTACTAAGAGTTTTCTGCAATCGCATAAACAAAATTAGAGTACCCAACGACCTAATTTGACCGGACCGGACCTGACAGACGACACACCTATGCCTAATACCACTTGTATATATATGGAGAGAAAAAAAAATTATTTTAGCACAAAAAGAAACAAGCGAGTGAAATCCCATTTCTAAAATGTAGAAAGCCCTGGTTTCTATGGCGCTCATGTCATTGACCTGACCTGAAGATAACCCATTCTGTTTAAAAATGTCCAAATCTCGGGCAACTTGGCTTCCAGAGACCCCTGAAGACTGGTGATGCAGGCTTTGAATTGGACAAACCAAGACCCAAAAATCTATTGCCATGGCAGTGGCAGATTATTGATGCCAGCTTTAGAATATTAATGTCAAATATCCGTCCAAAGTCCGGCATTTTCGTTGATTTTCCGGCCAAAAATGTTCAAGTCCGCCATTTACCCAAATATGTCCGAAAATTATGCAGTAATCAACACTAAAAAATGTACTTTAATTTGCTTATAAAGTAAGTAATTACGAGCGAGCGAGCGCAGCGAGCGAAGTGAGTCTTTTCAATATAACGGAAAAATCTCAGTATGAGCGGCCCGGCCCGGCCCGGCCCGGCCCGGCCTGTAACGCTTTTGAGAGGCTTATATCTCAGCAACCGCTGGACCGATTGGCCTGCGGTCTTTTTTGTTGGGTAGCCCAATCCCTTCTACCCCGTAATTGACTACTTTTGATACATCTCAGTGACCGTCGTGGCACGTGCCACGTGAAAAGACAAGGGTGTTCAAGCTGTTTTGCAAAAGTAGTGATTTTGAGAGGCTCATATCTCAGCAGCCGCTTGGGCGATTGACTTGCGGTAATTTTTGTAGGGTAGCAGCATCCCTTCTACCCAAAATAGGATACTCTCGATGCATGTGGGTCACCCCCAGTGCACGTGCAAAATACAACAATAAGAGGTGCCAAATTTGTTCCCATTTCAGTAACTCGGTAATTACTGGGGCGATTTCGCTGAAACTTGGCATACAGGTAGGCACCCACCAGGCAATGCATTCCCATGTGTTGCGGTTAAGGTGCTACTGCACGTGCGCACGTGCAGGGGGCGTTTCCAGATCTCGAGAACGGCTGGGCCGATTGCGCTCAAATTTGGTACACGGTTGGGGACCAGTTAGTAGGGTGCCGTGCAAAAGTCATTTTGGACCCCGTTTGCACGTGCGCACGTGCAGAATGCTGCTTCCAGATCTCAGGAACGGCTGGGCCGATTGCGTTCAAATTTGGCACACCGCTAGCGACCGGTTAGAAGGATGCTTTGCGCAAGCCCGTTGGAAGCACCCTCTCGCCCTTCCGCACGTGCAGGGCTCACTATCTCGCTCGCTCGTTCTTCGCCCAAAAGGCGTTTTACTGGTTTTACCAGCCGAAAAGTGTTCATTATGTTGAGAGCTTACCTAATACCTACCTAAGCTTTCCATTCGCCAATAAATGCTATGCACGATTACTTTATACAAATGCTGAACTGTAGCAAGCCATCGTTTAACCCGCGCCCCGTAGGGGGGGGGGGGCGAAACGGCCCCCTGTCCTTTTCCGTCGATATCTCCTAAACGATATCGATAAAAGATATCGCCACCAAACTTTCAGAACCCCTCCCAGCATCAATTTTACACATTGTGACCAAAAATTTTCCAGAGGCTATGACAGGTTGGCCACAAATGACGTCAGAATGACTCATGTTCTGCCATTTTCGACCGAAAAAAGACCTTCGCGAGAAGAGCTGTCAGGCCTACAGCTTTGAAAATACAGAATAATGATCAAGACATAAAAGGTGTAGAATTGACAGGGCTACAAAACTGCTGTCTCCGATTTTTGAAATTTTCGAATTTTGACCCCCAAAAATCAAAAAAGTAATTTGTTGGAAATATTAGCCAAAAAAATCCAAAAAGTTTTGAGTTTCAAAAAAAAAACGGAATATATGTGATAGTACCTACCGTCTTCTATCCACATACCAAATTTCAGATCGATATCTCGTTTTTTGGCCAAGTTATAGCGAAAAAAAACTGTTCAAAGATGATGACGTCAAATTTTCAAACTCAATTTTTGTCAATTCTATCTAGACCCCGTTGGGCAAAACATATTGTGACCTATATTTCATATTGTGACCCCCAGGTGACCCCCAGTGACCTGACCTCTGTGACCTGACCTGGTATCAGTGACCTCAGATAGCGAAGTATGTGTTTGACGAACAATGCACCATCGATGGTTTTCAAAACCTTACTAATTTACTCGATTTCACAACACATTTCTTGAAATACCTGTGAACGGTGAAAATCCGACCTTTGATCTGACCTGTGACGTCATTGGTTTGACCTAGGTCAATGAAATTTCGTCACAAGGTAGTTCTCTAGTGGGGCTATCGAACGCCGTTTGAATTTTGAAAATCGGCCGGTAAATTTCCGAGATCTTAGGGGGGGGCGAGACGGCCCCCCTACAGGTGGTAGGGTCCGCCGGTAGCCCTACGGGGCGCGGGTTAACCCGCGCCGGGCCGGTGCTCCGAGACTTCCGCGCCGGGCCGGGGGGGGGGGTCTGAACACTCCCCCCTTCTAACTCGGCTCCTGGGCCACGTAGCGACACGCGGTAAGCGGCAATCGAAAGAACGTCCAAAATAAGGACGAAAACACCTCGGTCATTTTTTGGGTCAGGTCAAAGGTCAGGTCACCAGAGGTCACCAAAGGTAAATTCTTGACTATTTCAACATTTTGGAAACTGCCGACGGCTATCTCGGAAACCGATAGAGCTACAGCGCCTCGGAAAAGCGCTTTCGATAGCCCTTTTACCGACCTTTCTTGAGTATTGCACTCAGATTTGACCTCAAGCCAACGGTTTAGCCTCCAGAGGGCAAAAACTCCGAAAATAGCCGTTTTTACGAAAAGTGTTTTTTCGGCAATTACTTTTGACTCAAAAGAGCCATGACATTACTTTTGCCAGCATCGTGTTTTTCTCGTCGAGACGCGTCGAATGAACTATATTTTGACCTTGAAAGGTCAACTTGAAAATTTGACCTCAGGTCAAGGTCATGACCTGACCGGAACAGGTTATGTTGCATATCAGTCGATCCGCAACGTCGAGCCAAACACACCTAAGGCGTTGTCATCGCTCTAGCACGCCTCTATCAGAAGTAATTAGCGAAAAACTGTTAGATTCTGTTCGTGACCTGAGATGACCTCGGGGACATAACGAGGGGTCATAGTTGCCATTTTCCGGTTCAGTGTGTCAATTTTACCTACATCTCGATGTTTGAGAGTGTCTAGAATAGCGTTCGCGCAAAACAGACGCTTTTCAATTTTCTCCCATTGACTTATAATGGAGAGGCCGCAAAATTGACCTGACCTTAGGTCACTGATATAAAAATTCCGAGATAAACATTTTATAGATAATGTTACTCTTATCAATCACTGAACGTATCAAGGCAATCGTTCAGTCCGTGTAGCTATGACAAGCATTCTTATTTTTTTCTGAGGTGAAGTCACTTGGCGTGACCTAGTGACCTGACGTTAGGCGACCTGGGTCTGAAAGTTTCACAACATGTGCGGCGCGATATCTGCGAAAAACCACAGGGGGGGGGGGTGTTCAAACCCCCCCCCCCGGCCCGGCGCGGGTTAATGTTGTCCAGTTTGTTACCTTTGTCCAACCAAGTCTGAATAGAACATTGGACAAAATCGGAAATCCGAATGTCCAGGTTCCGATTGGCACCAAGATAAAGTAAGGTTGAGAGAGTTTTTATCGATCGGAAATGATAGACGCTCTTTTAGGTAATTGAAGGGAGGCGACTTCTGTGAACTGAACGGTGTGCAGCGTGCAGATATTGATACTCTGCAACTACTCTGCAACTTTTATACTTGTTGTGTGTATTTTTGAATCGAGGGTATGCTTTAAATTGTTCTGCCTATTTGTTTATGAATTAAACAACATCGGTGCTGGCGAGATGATCGTTTTCTGGCACGTAAAGGCAGTATGTTCAAATTGCCTAACGGTATGGTAATTTGAACACACCGTGACTTGGTGGAGAAGTGAGGCTATGCTATTCATGGTATGCTCGGCTCGTCCAAAAATGAGACTTGCATGGTAAAAGCCAGTGAAATTTGCACTACTGAAACAGTTTTTGTTCATCCGGGGTTGAGCTGGAATTTGATACGACGGAAAGGACGTAAAAAATATGTTCAAATTACCCCACCCTACCCTACCGAACATATGTTCAACCCAAATTTCACCGAAACCACCAATGCCCATGTACCTAGCACTTTTCCTGAAGGGCAACAGCCCATGAGTGCTCGACAAACTACGATTGCTGGAAGCTAAGTGAGGTCATATCAGAGTGTCATTACGAGCCATGATAGGTGGCGAGTACCCAGCGACCTGTGCATAGATTGCCGATGCTGTGCCATAACTACTTGCTTGGCAACACGATGCAAGCGCGACAGATCTCACCAGAGTCCAGAACTGGTGCCAAAACGTACAAAGAAGAAGAAGAAGAAACTTTCCTACCAATTGTCTCCCCAACAAACCTTTGGTTTATTTGTGGTGACAGAACTGCCGAAAGTCAGAGAGGTTTTGCTTCGCATTGTATGATTTTCATTAATTATAATTCAAAGTTTTTATAATAGCTGAATACCCTACCAAGTATAAACCAAGAACGTGGCAAGCCGGACGGATAGCGCAGAGCATTTAGTTTGTACTCACATGAGGTGGTGGTTGCGGTGGGCAGCTCGCAGATGACGGCCACCGTGCTGGGCAGGCTGTCCGGTGGGTAGTAGCGCATTGTGGTGGTCTCGGCGCTGGCGCCCTGGATGTTCTCCCAGACGAGCACGTCGCCGGCTGTGGGCGTGCCGCTGGTGGTGCCGGCCAGCCAGCCGGCGGCCGGGTCACCGGGCCAGTCGGCCCACTGCACCGTGGAGCCGTCCGCCTGCACCGTGCCGCTGGTCACCACGTCATTCGTGTCTGAAAGGCGCGCGCACGGAGACGGGGCACAGACGTGTTACACGGCATATAGAGGTGTCTGACGGCACACAGACGTCATACAATATCGACGGCATGCAGACGACATTACCTGTCAAAATGCACACAAATGTGAGGCGGCGCAGAAATGCGGGGTCATAAGTAAGCGGGGTATGCGGGGTAAGCGGGGTCATCTGCCGCACTTGCAGCCATGCACGCTATTTATTTACTGCGCTTACGAGTTAATAAGTTAGTGACATTTATTTATTTCACTGTCGTACGTGTTACTGTTAGCCATTCCATTTAGTTATATCATTCGTTCGTGCATCTGTTACCAATTTTGGTCATGTCACTCCTTCAATCCAATCAATTCATTGGCATTTCATTCATTGCATTTTCTTTAGTCGCTTATTTACCTTGAAGGAAGCCCATGTCAACTAGCAGGATCTGAAACACGGAATCGCGCTCCTCCTTGGTCTCAACTGCCCAGGGCCGCCAGCCGCCGTTTGATAGTCGAGAGCACGCGTCGACCGCCTCCTGGTAGGTGCGAGGGTCGTCTGCCCGGGGGCGAATCAGATCAGTTGAGTGTGATGATTACGGAGCGAGCGAAGCGAGCGGAGTCTTTCCTTAGATTAACGGAAATTTCTGAGTATGAGCGGCCGGCCGGCCGGCCGGCCGGCCGGCCGGCCGGCCGTGCGGACGCTTTTGCGAGGCTTATATCTCAGCAACCACTTGACCGATTTACACGGGGTAATTTTTGTAGGGTAGCTTCATTCCTTCTACCAAGTATTGAACTATTCCCGATGCATGTGGGTGACCCCTTATGCACGTGCCACGTGCAAAACGAAGACGTGTCAGTTTTGTAATTGTTGCAATATCTCGGTAACTACTGGGCCGATTATGCTGAAAGTTGGCATGTAGGTAGGCACCCACTAGGCACTGCATATCCATGTGCCAGAGTTGGGGTGCTGCTGCACGTGCGCACGTGCAGGGGTCGTTTCCAGATCTCGAGAACGGCTGGACCGATGGCGCTCAAATTTGGTACACGGTTAGGGACCAGTTAGTGGGGTGCCGTGCACAAGTCAGTTGGGACCCATTTTGCACGTGCGCACGTGCAGGGTGCCGCTTCCAGATCTCGAGAACGGCTGGGCCGATTGTGCTCAAATTTGGCACATCGCTAGAGACCGGTTAGTAGGGTGCCGTGCACAAGTCAGTTGGAGGTACCCCCTCGAAATTTCGCACGTGCAAGGCCCACCCTCTCGCTCGCTCCGTTAGTCGCCCCATAAGGCGTTATACTGGTTTATCAGTTCAAAGCAGGCAGTAACTCGTAAAAAATACACCTAACACTATATGCTAAATATTGTTGCATTATATTTTATAACTTCATTTGGCGATTATTTATCCGTCATTTCATTCGATATTTAAAGTGTGTCAAAAATACGTTTTGCCAGTCGCTCGTACATTATAGCAGCCCGTCCTGAGAGTCATGTCCATTGTATTGCGGCCTCCCGGTCAGCCAGTGCCTGCCGGGTGGGCCGGTGTGTACCTGGTCGGGTCATGTCGCCGGTGACGGCCTCGGGTCGGTAGCAGCTGCCGCCGCCCACCTGGACGCCGCCGTCCGGACACGCCGAGTCCGTGAAGCCGCTCACCGACGACGAGAGGCCCGTCGAGCTGCGCGTCGTCACCGGCGTCGGCGTCGAGCCGGGGATGTCGTCCAGCAGGCGGTAGACGCTGAGCGCCGTGGCGCCGTCGGACGTCTTACCACCACACGTGGTGTCGTGAAGAACCTCGCCGGGGCGCTTGCACTGCTCCACGCACATGGCGGGGTCGAGCGACTTGCCAAAGAGGTCTTGGTCGCTGCAGTGGCACTCGTACAGCACAGAGTTGCCCTCGGACGGGCCGAGCGCCATGAACCCGCCGCCGAAGTTGACGCTGCACGTGTGCACGCACAGGTCCACCTGTTTGGCCGGCTCGTTGCTGCTGCCGGTGGAGAGGGCACACCGGTCGAACTGGAGATACACCGAGCCGACCTGGAAGCGCTCCGACACGGGGCTGGCCGGGGACGGCGGCCGCTCGGAGAGGAGTGCGGCGCCCCCCGCCGCCGGCTCAGTGACGGAGTACACGTGCAGGAGCTGCAGGCCGTCCGGCGCGGTACCGGAACAGTTGGCCGTCAGTTCCGCGGCGCTGACCGGCTGGTTCACACAGAAACACCAGCGCTGGCCGCTGACGGCCAGCAGCGACTCCTGCTGCTGGCAGACGGCGGCGCAGTCGACCCCGTCTGCTGGCGTGCTGAACGCCGCCCCCTGCAGCAGCTGGTCCTCCGCGGCCGTCCGACAGCCCAGCAGTCGAGATACGGTGTTGGAGGACGCCCTGGCGCTGGAGGACGCCCTGGCGCTGGAGCTGGTCATCAGCAGGACCGCCAGCAGCAGTGCTGGGCCCAGCAGACCCCTCCGCAGGGGTGGGGGCCAGTCGGCCGGCCGTCGAGGACCCGCCGATCGGTGCATCCTCCGCGGCAGCATGCGCCGTTCGGCTCAAACGTTCACAGCCACCGCTCCTGGTCAGCGCCTCTCGAACGGCAGACCAGTGCCGCGCCCTCGACGGGGCGGTGCTTCCGGCAGCTGGCCGCTCACTGATGTCGGCCGGGCTTCTGGCGGTGTCGATCATAGCCCTATCTTATCCGAACCGCCAGAGCCGCCAATGACAGCCTTATCGCGTCGGCAGCCAACACTGAGCTGATGTCAGCCGACAAATGTGACGCACACAAAGACGCAGTATACACACACTGGCCACCAATAACGGCCCGAGTGACGTCACTAGAATCACAACGGACCGGCCGACAGCACGATACCGGCGGTCGAACAACAGCGGGTGCACCACCTCGCACTGGTCCTGGAACATCTGCTTGTCGTTGACACTTTCGCTATCCCTCGCGGGTCGCGTGCCCGGGGGGCCGTTTTGCCCTCCCTAGTCGAGATTCGAGAACCACGCAACATAGCGACAAGCGGCAAACGGTGTTGGATAGCCCCATCAGGGAACTACCTTCTGACCAAATTTCATTGACCTAGGTCAAACTGATGACGTCACAGATCAGGTCAAAGGTCGAATTTTCGCCATTTACAGGCATTTCGAGAAATGCGTTGTAAAATCGAGTAAAATGCATTTCATTGAATATCATCGATGGGGAAATGTTCGTCAAACACATATTTTGCTATTTAAAGTCACTGATAACAGGTCATGTCACAGAGGTCAGGTCACTGAGGGTCACAATATGAAAATATCATGTGATGCTGGATGCATGTTTTATGGTCCATTTTATATGACAAATACGATTATGTGGGTCAGGCAGCCTTTGGGGTCAGTTCAGATTATGTTCTGGTCAAGGTCAGGTCAAGGTCAGGTCAAATTAGGTCAAATTTCAAAGTTGATATTTTGCATAAAATGGGTATCGATTCGATGCAGCTCGTCCCGGGGAATCCAATGGTGGTTTTTGTTTTGCGCTACGTGGTCTAGAATTGCTAAAAATTGAGTTAAAAAATTGACGTCATCAATTTTGAACAGTTTTTTCGCTATAACTTGGCCAAAAAGGGAGGTATCGAATATCGATCTAAAATTTGGCATCCTACCTAGGTATATCATAGACCACATATAGGCCGGAATCGCGATTCGGCGGCGTAATTATTTTTTCCAACCAAAGGAAGGCGCTATACGGAGAATATCCCATTGCGTCATTGAAAAGTGACTTACACCTCCGTCCGGCCAGCTGGTTGCGTGGGGTAGTGGTTAGCACACTCGCCTCGTGATCGAACAACTATGGTTAGGTGACTAGGTCCCCGCCGCCGGCCGAAATTTTTGGCGCGTTGCCCAGCCAGCAATTCGCTTGGGCTGAACTGTGGCAAGCGTCGGGCAGCTTGGGCTTAGCTTGGGTTTGCCCACTTTGATCAAAACCAATGTATTTTTTACTAGGGCTGAGCTGGGGCATGCCGCAGCTATGCCCACGTGCGGATAGCAGTAGCTCAGCCCGACATCTGCCCGCGCATCCAAAACAGGCTTAACTTGGGCGGAGCGCGGGCTGATCAAGCTGGCTGTGTCCTTCGGCTAACTGGAGTAAAGCCGAAGCTTAGCCATACTTGTTCGGCTGTTCGCGCATGCGCAGTTCTGCGCCAATCATGTGCAGCGTTTGTGACAGTCTGTGCGCTGTGCGACGAAACGACACACCGGTGTTGGGGCATTTGGTGGTTGATGTTTGGGCGCGTGTGACAGCGCGAAGAAGGGATAGTGCTCACTGCTCTTATCAAGTGGACTGGCATGGAGTTTTACGGTAGGTAAGTGTATTGAATGGTGCGCTTGATCGTATGTAAACGTCATGATTTTGACTGAGTTTGACGCCATCAAACATGAAGCTGAATAACTGTTTAGCCTGGCGACTTATACCCTCGCTCAGAAAAGCTGCATTCCGTGCCTTTATATCTTTGTGAAATACTAGCACTTCTGAACCAGGAAAATGAAATACAAAACACAAATATTTATCTACTTATCACCGACCACGCTCATTATCTGTCCGCATTTAAAATCAAATGAACATTTTATACGGATCAATGAGAAGTGTTTTTACAGTATTAATGCATCAATAAGTTATTTTTCAAGCAAACATGCAATGTAAACTAGATGCCGGCAGCGCTCTTGCGTTGCCTTGGGCCAGAATTGGAGGAAAGGTACTGAGGGCACACACCGGGCCAAACCACCGAAACACAGACTGAGATATATGGCCTTGGACTGAGCCAAGACTGAGCTTGGACTGAACCTGAAACTAACCGAAACATCCCAAAAATGTTTGGAAGCACGTGAGATTGGTGTGGACATCTACCTACAGTAAGATATGAATTAACTGCACGTGCATAGTTCATGTCCCCGGCACCCCAGTGCAGTCATTTTCTTAACATCCTGTAGCGTGTGTCTAGTTCTATCAGTGTACCGACTTTTGTGTCGCTAGCTCGACGTTTCCCGGGACCAGAGGATCCCTAGTCAAAACCGTCATCCGCCCCCCGCACGCGCAGCTTGCACCCCTCGGATATTATCTCGCCGGAATGTCATGACTCTATGTATTCTTCTTATGACCTGCAAGTTTTGAACCAGTTAGAGCTGCCGTTTACCCTGCAGGCGTGGCAACGTACGAAGGGGTGCAATCGGCTTGCACGTGCATAGCTCATGCACCACGGAGTTTAGCTCAACCAAATGTGCACTATTTTGGAGGCCTTGCCTGGGACTACCATTGAACCGATTTTGAGGTTGATAGCTCAAAATTTCTTTGAACCAGAGGACCTCACGTCAAAACGGTTTTCCGCCCCCAGCACGTGCAGCCTGCACCCCTCGCAGACGGTGACCCCCCTGGAAACTGGTTCAAGGTGTTACCGATGTGTCCCGCCAGTGTGGCTTTGCCCGTGACCTCGGATTGACCTGTAGCCTTGACAAAAAATTTCGTGTCACCGAAACTTTGAAACGGAATAGCATGTGCCATGAAGCACTGAGCGAACCGAGGCCAGCACCAAAAGTTTACCTCGCCGGAGACGAATCGAACGGTCCCACTTTCGTCCCCGATCGGTCCACCCATTTTGACTCCAGGTCCAAAAAAGCTTGGACAAACTCACTCACTGACAAACAGGCTCAGCCGAACTTTTTTTCAGCGACCCACCAATGGGAATTTCCGGATGCAAAAGCATGCTATCGCATGCTTTTGATCCTCCAATTCTGGATTAAACCAAATTAATCTCTTTTTCAGGTACGTACCATCAGAGCAAATGGTTCCAAAAAATGGAATAGTTAAACCAGGACCGGGTGGACGCCGCAGTCGCCCTCGCCAAGTGGTTTAGCGGAAACTGCCTGCTTATCCAGAATTGGATTTTTTTGCATCCGGAAATTCCCATTGGTGGGTCGCTGAAAAAAAAAGTTCGGCCGAGCCTGTTTGTCAGTATGTGAGTGAGTTTGTCCAAGCTTTTTTGGACCTGGAGTCAAAATGGGTGGACCGATCGGGACCAAAGTGGTACCGTTCGACTCGTCTCCGGCGAGGTAAACTTTTGGTGCTGGCGTCGGTTCGCTCAGTGATTCGTGGCACACGCTATTCCGCTTCAAAGTTTCGGTGACACGAATTTTTTGGTCAAGGCTTCAGGTCAACCCGAGGTCACGGACAAAGCCACACTGGCGGGACACATCGGTAACACCTTGAACCAGTTTCCAGGGGGGTCACCGTCTACGAGGGGTGCAGGCTGCACGTGCTGGAGGCGGAAAACCGTTTTGACGTGAGGTCCTCTGGCACAAAGAAATTTTGAGCTATCAACCTCAAAATCGGTTCAATGGTAGTCCCAGGCAAGGCCTCCAAAATAGTGCACATTTGGTTGAAATAAACTATTTGGTGCATGAGCTATGCACGTGCAAGCCGATTGCACTCCTTCGTACGTTGCCACGCCTGCAGGGTAAGCGGCAGCTCTAACTGGTTCAAAACTTGCAGGTCATAAGAAGAATACATTGAGTCATGACATTCCGGCGAGATAATATCCGAGGGGTGCAAGCAGCGCGTGCGGGGGGCGGATAACGGTTTTGACGAGGGATCCTCTGATCCCGGGAAACGTCGAGCTAGCGACACAAAAGTCGGTACACTGATACAGTGGCGCAGCCAGGGGGGGTGAAAGGGGTGAGATCTCACCCCCGTCTCTCATCCTAGGGGCCCACCGTCGATTCGAACTGTAACGTTATGCAGCCTGACAATTTTTTATCACTAATGTCAAGGTCCGTCATAGGACTGAAAAACAGTCTTCAGGCATGATAGCCCCCCCCCCCCTTTAGGATTTTTAGTCCCATTTTATTATTTAAGGGGGTACATCCAAGGCCCGATTGAACTAATCCAAGGCCTAGGAGGGCCCGTTCCATGGCATGAGAGGGCCATTTCAGGCCTGAGTGGGCCCATTTCAGGTCTGTGAGGGCCCATTTCAGGCCTGAAGGGGCCCAGTTGAAGCTTGAGAGGGCCCATTTCAGGCCCTAGAGGGCCTGTTTGAGGCTTGAGAGGGGCCCATTTCAGGTCTAAGAGGGCCCATTTGATGCCTGTGAGGGCCCATTTCAGGCTTGAGGGGGTCCATTTCAGGCCCTAGAGGGCATGTTTGAGGCCTGATAGGGCCCATTTCAGGTCTCAGAGGGGCCATTTCAGGCCTGAGGGGGCCCATTTCAAGCTTGAGAGGGCATGCCCTAGAGGGCCTGTTTGAGGCCAGAGAGGGCCCGTTTGAGGCCAGAGAGGGCCCGTTTGAGGCCTGAGAGGGGCCCATTTCAGGCATAAGAGGCACCATTTCAGACCTGAGAGGGCCCAGTTACGGTATGAGGGAGCCCTTTTTCGACATGATAGGGACCATTTCCGGGCTGAGGGGGCCCATTTCAGGTCAGAGAGGGCTAATGTCAGGCCTGAGAGGACCCATTTCAGGTCCTTGAGGTCCTATTTGAGGCCTGAGAGCCTGAGAGGGGCCCACTTCAGGTCTGAGAGGGCTAATGTTAGTCCTGAGAGGGCCCATTTCAGGTCCTAGAGGACCTAGTTGAGGTCTGAGAGGGTCCACTTCAGGCCTGAGAGGGGCCCATTTCAGGTCTGAGAGGGCCCAGTTCAGGCCTGAGAAGACTCATCCCAGGAATGAAAGGATCATCCTATCCTATGTGTGGGAGGGTCCACACCGGTCCACACCGGTCCATGATGGCTCCAAACTGACACCTGTGACCTGAGGCTCCTGCACCGGCTTTTGAGGGGCCCACCGACCTCTGATAGCCACCACGCAGGTCTCAAAAGACCATGTCGATTGTTGATATCTAAACCTCCAAGTCTTGGAAGGTCTGTGCTCTATGCAGATTCTTGATGGCTTTACGTGGGCTTGTAAACATCCCGAACTGGCTCTAGACTAGCTCGACAGCGCCCCGCAGAGCAGCGCCCCAGGTTTTCCAGTTTTACGCCCCTGAGGGGTGTTTGAATATTCCCTTCTAACCTGACTCCAGGGTCACGTAGCGACAAGTGCGGCGGTAGGCGGCTTTCTAAAGAGCGTCGAAAATCATGGAGAAATTACTTCAGTCATGTTGCAGTTTTTACTGTATGCCTGGCCTATTCAAATACATTAGCCAGAGGGGTGTGGTAATAACTGGTGTAAGCAAATTGACCACGGTCAAAAATGCATTACCAGAATGCATTAAGCCAACATTTTGGGATGGTCTCGTTCCTATGTCGGCTAAGAGCTTCGGTCCAGAAAATAAATTTATCGTTGGCATACAGTAAAATACATACCAAACTCGGCCGGTGATAAATTTTCAAGACCTCAGTCCTTACTGATTTTTGAACTCGGCCTTCGGCCTCGTTCAAAAATCCAGTAAGGACCTCGGTCTTGAAAATTTATTTACACCGGCCTCGTTCAGTATTATATAACACCAAAGCCCACGTCATCATGTTCATCGAAGGAGAAGTTTCGCCTATTTCGACACTCGAGGACATATATAAGCTAAAGCGCTGAAAGTGGGTTCGATAGCTCTCTAACGCGTGCAATCAGCCATGGGGGGGGGGCGTATCGGCCAAACCCGATCATAATTTAAGAAGGCTAGAAAGACGAGAAAAGCAACAGATAGCTGTAGGATGTTTCAGAATCGTAGAGCCAGAGGTCATTTTTCGATTATGTCATCGCTGAGGTCATTAAAGATGAAATTATGATGAAATTATGATAAACACAAAGACAAGATTACGACGAAAAAATTCATGTTTTTATATTTTCACAAATAATCGTATAACTCGTGAACCAAAGAGCTAAGAGCTTCGCGAAACAACTCATTCGATAGGCCTTTCAAAACGCTTTCGCTTTTAAGATTTGACCTCAATGCCTCATGCCAATGGTTTGGCAACAGAGCAGAGGGCAAAACCATCTAAATAGTCGCATTTTACCAAAATAGTTTTGCTAAGAATTTTTGCCAGAACTTTGGTGAGAAAAAATATGAGACATTTACTTTGTCATCATTCTCTTGTTAACATGCATCGAATGTTAACCTATAATTTCACATAAAAAGTTCAACTTCTAAATGTGACCGCAGATCGTTAGGTTAGGTTAGGTTAGGTTAGGTTAGGTTAGGTTAGGTTAGGTTATTGACAAGTTCATGATGGTCATCAACTGATCCGTATAGATGATTAACACCTTCAAGACAATTTCATTACTCTACCTCGTCTCCTATATCAAAAGTAATAGTCGAAAAACTGATGTTGAGCTCTTTTAAAAGCTTTTTGACCTAGCCCGACCATTTGAGTGGCCGCTGGCCATCAATTGCACGCTGTCCATCAAATATGAGCAGAATGGTCGTGTTTCTGTAAATATGCTGTTGTTTTTTACGTGCCTCTTCAGATCAAGAGATATTTGTCCTTTTCCCCGATTTGGCTGGTATGGTAATGATCAGGACAATGATCTGACCTTTCGTTGTTGGTAAGGGGCCCCATTAGGTTGAGGGGGGCCCACTTTGCTGGGGGGGCCCATCACGAACGTCTCTCACCCCCGTCGTCAGAGTTCTGGCTGCGCCACTGCACTGATAGAGCTAGACACACGCTACACGGTGTCATGAAAATGACTGCACTGGGGTGCCTGGTAGGGTAAGGGCGGGTAAGAGTACGCGGGCGATAAGAGTACGCATCAGCTGTTTCGGTTGCTTAGCAACGCGGGTTTGTCGAGTTCATGAAGTGACATGAAGCCGCCAGTGCGTGCATGTCACCAACGGAACGTGGGCGTTGAGCGGCGACGCTGTTGAGTTTAAAGGTAGACTGCCACCTTTTTTCCACAAAACGGTTTTCACTAGAGCTGAGCCACCTATGTCCCAGACTGAAGTCGGTTTTCCGAAATTCGAACCCGTTTGCGAGAAATCGGAGACCAAAGTTCAGTTTGATGCCATTTTTTTAGTCCAAGAAAACCGACATCTCTACTGTTTATCGATAACTTTGAAACATGAATTTTCTTATCTTTTGGTAAATATATGTCAAAACTTTGATTGTTTCGAGATCAGAGAAGAATTTTGGAGTGTCAAAATAAAAGTTAAACTTATATATTCAGTAGTTCATTTTTTCCAAAAAAGTGTGGGAAATGGGGTTTAACATGGGCCAGACCCATTCCAAATGAGCCATGATTTTTAAATGTTTTACGAACTTAACTGCAAAATAAATTAAACATGGCCAATTTCTTATGAAATCATATATTAGTAAATCATAAAATACCTTACTTTTTCAAATAAAATGTAATAATCTTATGACCTTGAAGTCTAGTGATGTGTAAACATTGTCGCTAGACATTAACCGATTGATAATTGTATGATAATCGACAATTTTTTTCGCGATTCACGTGATGATACTTTGTCAGGTGAATTCTAAAATTTTGTTTTGTCCAGGGAATAAATCATAGGCCGATCTGAGAAAACTTTTTGAAGGTGGCAGTCTTCCTTTAAGGCGATGAATATTATTTTCGAGCGTTATGATATTATTATGATATGGTACAATAATTTTGATACTTGGCAGTTGAGATAAGGTACAATTCCGTGATTGTTGTGGGAAACTTGTGAGGTTATGTGGGGAAATACTGTACAGTGCAATATTCTGTTTGCGAAGTTTTGCACAACGTTTCGGGGTTGTTTTGTGCGCGAATTGCATGTACGGTAAGAGGACGCACTGTTCAGGAGGGTAAGAGTACGCAGAATTATACATTAAATCGAATATACAGAAATATAGAATTAATAATCTATCGCTCAATGACGTTTGTTTTGTAGGTATATCATCAATGGAGCACTGTGATGCAGATGCGTACCCGAAATTCTTCCAAATACGAGTTATTCTCCTTTTTGATTGTGCATTTTTTTAAGAAACACACGACATGATTATTTCCTGATTTATAGACTTGAAAGATTTATTTTATGTTTTTCTTTTTGGATACTAGAATGAGCTTAAATCCCTTCTGAGTTTGAAGTTAAGCATTTGGACAGTGGAAGCTGCATAGGTGTGTGTTCATATGCTTGCGTACTCCACCCGCCTGGCGTGCGTACTCTTACACACCCCATATGGTAAGAGTACGCAAGTGCAACGGTTCGGAAAATGTCCGTTTTAGACCACTTCCATTTACGCTGAAGGATCGTTGCCCCATGGGTTGATGGCTAATTCAATGAACTTTAATATTCCCTATTTGCGATTTCTTTCCTTCAAATATTAAACAAATGAGAGCAAGAAATCCACTAAGTGCGTACTCTTATACGACTTCACCCTACATGAACTATGCACGTGCAGTTAATTCATATCTTACTGTAGGTAGATATCCACACCAATCTCGCGTGCTTTCAAGCATTTTTGGGATGTTTCGGTTGGTTTCAGGTTCAGTCCAAGCCCAGTCTGGGTTTCGGTGGTTTTGCCCGGTGTGTGCCCTCAGTAGAGTACCGTTCCTCCAATTCTGGCCCAAGGCAACGCAAGAGCGCTGCCGGCATCTAGTAATTAAGTAGGTATACCTACATATACGGAAACTGCGCCGAAAGCCCGAAAGCTGGCCGACCACCTACTGCAGATGTGTGTGTGTGGAGGAGCCAGACGCCTCCAAAGCTCCCATTCACCAGAGTGAAGTTCCTTATAAACGATTGTTTGCTTATTGCTTTATGTCTTATGAGCGATTACTTGCTGTCCTTACTTTATGCTTTCAGTTGAGTGTTTAACCAAGTATTATGAACGGGGAGGGAGGCTAGCGGGCCTTGTGATTGTTTTATTGTTTTGATGGCGTTTTTTCATGACTCATGCCATATTACTGCTGCAGTTTGCAGTCCACTGTTTCATGTATTTGTGTTTCATTTGACGTGTCTGTAGCCGTTTGAAATATACATTCAATCAAAGTCAACCACTACTTTCCTTTTGCAATGCTCGAGCCTCGATGACCGGTTAACAGAGCATATGTGTGACCGTAACAATTTTAAATATGCATTGAAACCGCACAACCTGCTGAAAGTGCATTGGCTGCTACTTGCTACTTGATCCAGTGTGAAGCAAAAGCAAGATGAAGTCAAGTCGAGACTTGAGAAAACAGGAGCCATCACTCGAGCCGAACCTGAGCAAAGCCACAGCAGTTTGCAATGTATAAACCCCATTCACTTCTACGGCTTAAGTCGGGATAGACAGGGTACACAGAGTGGGCTTGCCGGAGTTCAGCCCGCTCGGGCCCAGAGTAATCTCCATTATATAAATGGATTCACTGCTCGGGCTTAAATCGGGCTAACGCCCATCGTCGCTCAACTAGGGCTAAACTACGGCTGTCCGGAGCTCGCAGAGCGGGCATACCTCCGGCAGAGCATGGGCTTTAGTCGGCGTATTTGTGTCATACGCCGACTTTAGCCCAAGCCCTAGCCGACTTTAGCCCGACTAAAAATCTCGGGCAATCCGCACTTGAGCCTGCTTGGGCCCGGAGCAAAATTGCTGGCTGGGGTAGGTTAGGTTGTAGGTTTGTAGGTTGTAGGTTTGTAGGTTGTAGGTCTGTAGGTTAGGTTGTAGGTTAGGTTGTAGGTTGTAGGTTTGTAGGTTGTAGGTTAGGTCAGGTGAGGTTAGGGTATGTTTGTTTTTGTTTGGTTTGTTTACCAAGAAGCATCTTCGGGTATAGCGCCTTCCTTTGGTTGGAAAAAAGAAACACGCGATTCGGCGTATGTCGGCTCGCATAAGCCGGACATGCCTAAGAGCTATACTTTTTTAAGCCACGCGTTTCAAGCATTCAAACATGCGATATGTTGCTCCACCCTTGCATAAAGGGTGGGTGTCAAGGTCAGCTGAAGGTCAGGTCAGGTCACTGACCTTCGATGACCTCGGTTCACTTTTTTGGCTATGTTCAAGGCCAGCCGTATATGCTATGTTCTTGTTTTCGTGCATTATGCATGCAGTCCTCTATACACCGCGATGCATACTTTATGCTAGTATTCTAAGACCGTGGCTTTATGCAAGGCCCTAAATGCAGCTTTATGCATGCATGCTTGAAATGCATCGTACTTTATCTTCAATTCATGTTTAAGTCATATCTTTCTTAATTGGTTCTATGACGCAAACATTTGTTTTCAATCATTTTCAACGTTCGCTCTGATGATTGGTGAAATATCGTGACGTAGCCCGCAAGCTAGCGAATCAGATGTCGACACATGTATTTACGTCATCAATTTACTTTGGCCACCTTGAGACACATGAAGATAAACCGATACTGATACAACCACAGCCAAGGCCAAGCCAAGGCGAGACGAGTCGGTTGAGCGCGTGTGTTGTGTTGTTTTCAATGAAAGCGACCGAAAAAGGGAGCTTTTTTGTGTAGTTTCGGCCCAAGCTTTGTGGTTTACAGCACTGGGCAGTGAGCACTTAAAATAGTCAAATCGCTGGTGAGTATTTCTGTTGAAGCTATTTTATATAAGGTAGGTAGGTCTGCCGGTAGGTACCTACTGAAACGATTTTGTGTCACTTCAATAATCCAATTCACGGATCAGTTTCAATATTGAATACCTTGCTCATTTCTGGATATCATACTGTCCATTGCGTTGTGTTTGTCAAGGTGATCACTGCTCGCATGAATACCGTTGCAGGGTTCATTTCAAATTTCCTGAAATAAGTTTTCAATGGATTTATGATTTTTATGCTCAAAATGATCAAAAAATAAAATGAAACCTTTGATTACTTTCTATATTATTATATAGGAGAAACTATTATGTAAAATACTGTTTGACACGGAATATTTTTAGGTACGCCTTAACCTATCATATTGTGTAGTATTAATCTACGCATACTGCATTGGCTGTAAGCAGCATGCTGATTGGCTGGCGATGACGTGGCTGCATTCCTCAGCAAGTCGCACATTCCTCAGCAAGGCACTCTTTACAGAATGAGAATTGGAATATCCTCGTCGTTGGTGATCGTTGGGCCGTAAAAGCTCCTGATTTGTGCTAGTCTTAGGCCTCAACTCAAGCTATGAAACTGCTATTCCAGTTCAAAACCCCATGTTAAAAGTGAACTATTTCCATTAATACGATCCATCAGACTTAAGCATTTGATTGTATAAGTCACTGCTTGAATTGGCATCAGTTTTGAATTGGCTTGGATAATCATTTTGTAGATTATATTGTTAAAATGTGGACTGAAACAGAAAATCTGTTAATTAAAAAACTTTTTTTTTTAAGAGGACATTATATTATGTCTTATACTTATCTCATTTCTGTCAATGCTTTTGCTGCTTATTTAACTGTCACTGTTTGCATTCATCACCTAGATCTATTTGCACTTTGCAGTCAGCGCCCAGTGATGCAGCCTCGTCGGGGGCGAGGTCAGTCCCAGTTGGGGCTGGGAGTCATCATGCTGGCCTCGCAGCTCCTCAATGTCGGATTGGACCGCATCCCACCCGTCACTCTGGCTACCATTGCTGCTCAAGTGAGTCTAGCAGCTGAGGTAGGAGAGGATCAGTGCTGTTTTAAGTTTTCTACCCTATAGATCACAGGCAGAAAAGAGATAGGAACATGGCTGAATTATCCAGTTTGTAGCAGATGCAGATTCCTTTAATGCCTTCAGGCCTCCTTCTGCAATCTGAACTCCACTGGTGTGTGGTACAATCTCTCTTGAAAGTACCGTGCATCGGGTCAAGGCCCTAAAACATACATCGGGTAGACAGTGCCACCAAGCCCAATGTAGGAAGGGCTGCTAAGTTTGAGAGTCGCCGAACCACTCGACCTGGGGAATGGATGAGCCGCTGCCGCTGAACCGTTTATAGTCGCTGGTTCAACGGTACTTTCCTTCCCCATGTTACGGTACTTTCAAGAGAGACTGTACCCTTGTCTCTTGATTGGCTGGCAGGTGGCGCTGTTTCTAAACATCATCCGTCCGCCGTGGCACCGGTATGATGCCTGTATCAGTGTGCTCACTGTGCTGCGTCAGGGCGACTACAAGCGCATCCTAATTAGCACCTTCGAACATGCCGACGAGTGGCACCTTTACTACAACATGGTCTCTTTCCTCTGGAAGGGCATGCGTCTCGAGCAAAGGTGAGCGGATGAACACTGTGTGGATGGTCATCTGTTACTGTGAGATCGTGAAATTCGGTCATAGCTCGACATTCGCGTACTTACTAGGCACATTTTAGGCGCGGTAGTTGCGGCAGTTTGCCGTTACTCTAGGTGTTGTTGCGGCAATTGTCCCTCCTGTGTGATATTTTGGTTAAGGAGTGAGAGAATCGGACGGTACAGCACGGCCGACCGCTGGGTGCTGGTCAAAGACCCGCTCCAGCCCCTGATTTGCGTCTATATGCTTGTTTTCCTCAACTGATTTTTTTCGGTGCACTGTACAGGAAGCGGTATGCATTACGGTCGAATTAAGCTCGGTAAGCAGAGCGGGCTTGTTCGACTTTGTTTGCAATTCGCGCTAAATTCCAGGCATGAAGACTTGTATAAGCAAATGCTCGCACTCCGATGCTCGTGTGATTTAACGCCGGTAATTTCCTATTTGGGACTACATTTGTTAAAAAAAAATCCGTAATTGCATATTGATTTAGCAGCTGCGTGCTGACTAGGTAACCGATAAATTATTCCCAGTGCGCGAACCACAAGCGCTACGATTGCTGCTCTTCTGGACTTAGCATCACTTTGTGGCATCACTATCGGATGACATTATATAGGCTCAATCATATGACTTATACCTATTTATGTTAGCATAGAGTTTATTTCATTAGATTCTCTTTTATCCAAACTATATCGTGTGTCGTACATAGTTGCTGACCAGTGATCGCTCGCGATGGTTTCTGACTCTCGCTGTGCCTGTTTTTCAGGATGGGAAGCCGGCGGTTCGCCATTCTTCTGGCAGTGTTCTCAGTCTCCTGTAGCATGACCTATCTGGCCTTGGCCAAGACTGCTACAGACTTCTTCCACGATGGCTCATACTCCAGACAATGCGCCATTGGATTTTCAGGTACTTACCATCCCTGAGTCAGGATATGCTTCTTTACCAGTATGGGATAGATAGTCCATTGATATTGTTGCTTGAACCGTTCCGGTGACGACTTTTCGGATGCTGATAGCACGGAATATATCGACTTCTTTTTTAAACCCCACATTTGTTCTCCCGTGAAGTTCAGACAAGTTGTTTAGAAACCTTCAAAAAAGGTACAGTCACTCGATTTTTCTCAAGTTTGTCTGTCTTGGCAGATCAAGCAACGCCAGAGCAAGCTTACGAACACACAAATTTGATCAGGATCGGACGATTGGACACTTCTAAAAAGAGATCTTTCGTGCTTCCCGGAAATTCACCGGAGAACAGATGTGGGGTTTAAAAAAAAGGTGTCGATATAGTCTACGTAGACTATATATTCCGTGCTGATAGTTCGGGTGACATGCTCCCGGCATGCTGTGCATACAAATGCAGTTGTTTGGCAGCAATCACATTTAACAATTCTCTTTTTTTGTAAACGTGACACGTGGTTTATTTGTTCATGTGTACATTTTTTCATCGCATTTCCAGGCTTCTACCGAGCTTATTCGCGTCCCTTTATGTTGAGCCCTGCCGACCACCGGTCTGTCTGTTCCATTGTCGTGCAGGTGTGATATTCGCGCTGAAGGTGCTCACTCACCAGCTGGAGAGCGCGCCCGGCACGTGGACCTATTTGTCGGGCCTGGCGGTGCCGGCGCGCTGGGCAGTCTGGGCCGAGCTGGTCCTCATCCACATACTGGTGCCGGGCGCCTCATTCATCGGCCACCTGGCGGGCATTCTCGTAGGCCTGGCTTACACGTACGGGCCGCTAGAGTACGCCGTCAGCTGCCTCGACAAGATTATTGCAGGTGAGTGATTTGCCTGTGTGCATGGAGGGCTCAGCTGTGATGCGTAGAAGAGGCGTGCTTGGCTTTTCTGGGGCTGTAATACCTTTTTTGCGCTATGTTGATATTTTTCTTCGTGTATTTCTTCGAAGTCGTGACTCCGATTACATATTTTGTTTTTAATTCCTGGAGTTATATTACTGCATAACATTAGAGTTTTTGGACAATAAAGTTGGTTTGGTGCCCCACACTCGGCAAAAATAGCATCAGTCGCTTTACCTAGCGTTGTTGTCCCGTTCAAAAGCATTTGAATACGATAGTTATCCCTACCTGGCTCGTGGTCAGCAGAACCGTCGTCCGGAAGCATCTACAGCACGCTTTAGTATTCAAGCAATGCTATAATTTATGGTAGAAGTGGTTCATGCATATGCATACGATCTGCGTGTGGAAATGAATAAGCGCTTTTAAAAAATCATCCTCACTTCTCGCCTCGACAAACAGAAGCTAATATGCGCACGAAATCCTGCGCTTATTCTCTTATTCAAATGGTCAGGTAGGTATGGTCTGCTTTGAACAACCGTTCTAAATTTTGCATGTCGATGTCAGGAAGTAATGTGTTGACTGGCAGGATATTTGTTCTTACTTTTCCCTTGGATATGATTGTATCACATTATGCAAGATTGCCGTAACAAACCAACAGAAATTGCATCTTGCTAGGTGTGTTTTGCAGCGCTGTTCCTGAGTCATGCTTGTTTATACTGCCCTTTACGTTAGTTGTCCAATGGACCTTTACATTACCTGTTATGGACAGTGTCCATAACAGGTAACGTGGGTATTTTATGCTTGTTTGGCCACCTTGTCTTATTCTTTTGTTGTTAAACCCTGTATAACAGTAGTGGTGCTACTTTTGAGTGGTGCTGGTGCTAGTGGTGCTACAGTTGTAGTGGTGCTACTTTTGACGCCGTTCTACACCACGTCTTGCGCCACGCTGTGAGGCCGTGCTGGGGTCGTGTCTTGTCCTCCCACCCTCCCCTCCCGCGGCGTCCTGTCGGCCGGCCAGCGCGGCGCCCAGCGGTGGGCGGGTCGATCCCCGTCTGTCCTGCCGCCCCGCCCCGCTCCGGCCGGCCAAATAGACGCCCCCAGCCGCCGGCGGCCCTTGTCCTGCCGCCCGCCCATATATATCACTGCCTATCGACATGTCGTCCACTGACGTCACGGTTACGTCACTGCTGCGGCCGGAGAGGGTCCCGTGTGCGTGCGGCCGGCGCGCTGAAAGCAGGTCTGTTTACTGGTCACCGCGGGCAGCCGCACCTGTCCACAGCTCTCTGTCACGGTCGCCTCATGCGGCCGGTTCATGTGGACGTGCCGGTAGTTTGCTGTTTGTGAGCGGCTGTTTGCTGTCTTATCGATCACCGTACTTATGGTGTGCTCCTCTGTGTAGTGTTTGATAGATGGCACGTCGCATGTATGGCCAGCCGTAGTGAATATTAACGACTGTCTTGGCGTCGTATCATCGTGTCGGCGCCTTCCGTGTCGGCGCCGCCTCCCTCCCGGAGTGCGACCATGGACGGGGAGCCCGCAGACGTAATGTTCTCCCCACACTGCCTCATGGGTGACATACAAATGCACACCCTGCCGCACACAAATCTGTCCTCGGGTCGCCATCACGCACACACAAATATCATTGGGGTCTGTGTCACGCACACAAATCTGTCCGTGGGTCGCCATCGCCCATCACGCACACACAAATATCAGTGGGGTCGATGTCACGCACACAAATCTGTCTGGGGTTGTTTGCACATACAAATCTGACTGGGGTGGATGTCACGAACACACTAGAGTACACGAACTACGAATCGCGGTCGCTGCGGCTGCCACACATGAATCAGTCACGAAGGAAACAGGAACATGCTGGTCGATTATGTAAAATGTCTTCAACGTTTTGGATTTTGTGCACAGTTGAATATAGTTTGTAATATTACAACTAATGTTGAAGAATGCTAGAGAATTTAACAACTTTTCTCAGGAGAGCATTAGGCCATGTTTGTGTATAGGATCGTTTATATGATCGTTTATATGAAAACATCTGTTGAAGTCAGTCGCTGAGTTTGTTGATAAACTCAGTCACTGATTAGGCGTTCAATTGCGTTTGTGGAAGTTCTTCCACAAAATCTTTGAAATCAGCATTGCTGATTTTATTCATAGAAGCGACAAAACTTTATTAATCACCACAAACTTCAGCCTGCTCATTGGCTTTGCAAGGCCTCGCGTGACCGGTGATTGTATAAATCAATGACATGGTTTATTTCATGGCACAGCTCCAGAGTCCCTCTCCGGGTTCATTAGTAAGAGGTTGGTGCTATTAACGCATCGGTATATGTATACCTACCAGCCTATCCGTTCGTTCTGCCGTGCCGGATTTTTATTTTCTTCAACCCTCCTTCTCGACTCCCGTACAATGCGGCGTTGTGTCAGGGAGCTTCTGCTTTCTGACGTCGAGCTGATTGATCCAGTTAGTTGTAAACCGATATTGGTGGGCAGTGTAACATCCTTGTTTTTATTCGCTACTTCTTGCTGTATTGTATCTTTTTAGTTTCGCCATAAGTACAGCGGATGTGAATTGTGAGGGGCACCTCTGGTACGGCTTGTTAGCTTGTTGCACCTGAGTCGTTACTTCGTGGAACAGACAATCGGATTTTCACAGAAACTTTTGCCGCGGTCAGTATTGCATTATGTGGAAGCCTCTACGATAGCCTGCTCGATCATTAGGTGGATCAATCCAATCAGGCAATCAAATCCCTCGATACCCATTACGAGGTCGGCGCGGGCCGGATATATCTCTGTCGGTGAGTCTGTGGGCCGACCGGCCGGCTCTCGGTCAGCCGAGCGGAGGCCAAGGTCGGTGTGTTGAATGTGGCGCCCGCCGCCGATCTGCGACTCGGCTCTGTCGGTGCCCTCGCGCTGAAGGCTCCCGGGAGGCGCGGCCGCTCACGGGCCAGCGCCGTCCAATTTCTTTAGAAGGCAGTGGCCGTGCCGACGGAAAAGTTAGCGCCGCGCGGCGCGCCCCGTATGACTGCGGTCGGGCTAATGTCGGGAGTTGGGCAGTCGGCTATGGTCACGGGTCAGTAAGCCAGGCTTTGTGGCGTATTACGTCCGCCAGGTGGCCGTCAATGATAACGTGGAGGGCGCCCATGGCCTCATTTCTCTCTCCCCCTCTCTTTTTTTGTCCTCTCCCCCCCTCTCTCTCTCCATTATCTCTCCCCTTCTCTGCCGTTCTCTGCTGTGCTCCGCTCTGCTCTGCTCTGCTCTCCTGTTCCTCCCTTTCTTGATCTCGCTTCCCTGGTGCTAGGCTCACCTCTAGCTCTCCCATTCCTTCCTCTCTCCCTTCCCCTTCCCCTTTCCTCCTCTATCCTATCTCGACCTCGAGATTCTGGGCTGTCATACACGACGCAGACCAGCTGAAAATAGCGCACTTCAAGCTGTCAGCGCCGCACAGAAGGGTGATGTAAATAGTCTGATTTGTGAATGTGCTCGCCGGATGGATCTATCGAGTTCGGATAAAGGCTGCGCTCCGATGCGATCCCCGGCGCCGGGACCCGGCCGATGGCTGTGCGCGCTGGCCAGCGAGGGTGGAACGGGAGCAGAATCATTCCTCGCACGTCGGCCTGATCGTGTTTACTCGCTCCGTGGCAGTTACACGAGTGAGTGGTACCGCAGTGAGTATGTCCAGTAAAACTGTTACTGCGCCCACTGTTGCAATGTGTGAGCTCAGTTATTATGAGTCAGTGGTGTGTCGATTGAGCGTTATTTTAAAGTCTGATACGTTCGCTGCTGGTGTGGCACGCTGTTGAATCAGCCCGATCTTGAGACTGCTATATATTTTCTCCGGTTTATCAATGCTGAATCAGCGCTGAGAGACGCTCGTTTAGTGTTTTAATATCCCATTCATTTTGATCCTAGCTCATGCTTTTATGGGGTTATATTTGCGTTTTTGGAGACGCAGATATTTTAACTAGGTAGTTATTATCTTTTTTTTGTGAGACGGCAGTTTAATCAACTTTTCGTGAAATATACGGTGCCAATTTATGTAAATTGGCGCACCATGTGTATTGTGTACCTATCGCTGCCCCGGCTGTCACCTAGGGCAAGTAGTTACTATGTGATTTACACGTATGTAGGTCAGTGTGTCCAAACTTGTAATGATGCGGGGAAATCCGCCCATAATGGAAAGTATAATGACATCCTAAAAATACAAATAGAAACATCCACACAGCAGTCACAACTCATAATAACAACCTCGAACCCAAACATCTAGGATCAAGAGAAACACAAACCTCGCAAACTCTACAACATGCCAAGACAACCATTCGAATACCTCAAATGTTCAAATATATGACCAACTTAAACCTCATTTAACATCCCGAATATCAGAATGCCTTCAAAGTTTTATCAGTATTTAATATTTCTACATCATTTTCTCATGACATAAAAAGGGTCGAAGTCAAGTTTTATTAAAATAACGACATCCTTTCGGGCCTTTTTTTCTACATCCTCCCCCAACGTAAAATGAATTTAGCCACACTGATGTAGGTTTCACTTTTTATATACGTAGTAAGATACAAAACCGAAAACATTTTCTTTGTTTCCCTCCTCTTTTGCTCTTGTGGAAGCAAAAGTTTTAATGAAACAATCAGGGGCCTCAAATTGTTACGGTGTTTTGAATCATAAAGTATGCAAATTTCTTTCAGCGTAAATTCCATTTTCCCTTGGATGGTGACGGGAAACCGAGGCGGTTCTTTGAGATTGTCACAGTGGCTTCCCTTATTATCCAATTTGTGAGTCGCATCTCTTTTCGTATTTCCTCGCCTCTTTCTCATTTTACACGCATTTCGCGGCGAAGATCCGCATCTGTTGGCTCGTTTGTAATTCTTTAGTTGAAGTTTTTTTTTTTGCTTCTATCTGTTGTATGGTTGAGGTTCTACGGCGTATTCATGAATAACGTTTATTTTCCTTCAGTAGATGTTTCCACATATTGCAGTGGAAGTGACAGTTTCTTCATCCACGGCACAACATCCTTCCATATATCTCCCAATGAGATATAGCTATAAAAAAGCTCCATTGTCATGTAGGAAGTCTCCTTTGTGCGTGTATTTGTTGGAAGGTACTGTGCCGATATTGTGTCCTGTTGCTATGTCCTTTTACTTCATCTGTCGCCGTTCCATCGTTAGCACGGCTAACCGTCATTGACTGACCCGCTGTTTCCCTAAAGTTGGCTGGCCGGGACGGACTGTCGCGCGCTGTCCGTGTTTATAACTCAGCTAATGTGTGGTGGCGTGCCAGTGTACCTTCGTCACTAACCACCTGTTTCTTCCCTCCACAGTACCGTTGGCCAGGGCAGGCTCGGCCCACCCTCGGGGCGCCTCCTACACCTACCACAGCGGCTCCACGGGCCGGCGGAGCGGCGGCGGCGGCGGCGGCTCCTGGTCGGCCGGTGGTCCCCGCTCGGGCCCGGCCGGCGGTCCCGGCTCGGGTGGTCCGGGCTCCGGCGGGTTCTGGGGCGCGGCGCCAGAGTACGGCGGCGGCTACCCTCCGCGGCCGTCAGCTCCGCCCGACTACGGCTGGTCGGTGCCGCCGCACGACGGGCCCGCCGGCGCCGATGACGGTGACGAGGACGCCGCGCTGGCCGAGGCGATCCGCCGCTCGCGGCAGACGTATTCAGAAGAGTCGGCGGCGCGGCGCCGGTTCGAGCCCTCGGCGCCACCGCTCTGAGTGGACGCCCGCCGGCTCCAGTCATCGCCACCTATTGATCCGCTGAGGCGGCTGAGTCGCGATTCGGAATCGCTGTTTTGTTGCGGCCGCCGCCGCCGCCGGCGGGGGGCTGGGCGGGGGCGGCTGTTTGTTGCGTGATATAGCGGAGGACGAGACGTCCTGTCGGTGGCGACAGGCGGCCGCGGAACGAGTGCCGACGCTCGGACCGGGGCGGGTCCGACGGGGACGGAGTTATCGCACAGCTCTCTGGAAGGTGGTGACGTGATAAGAACGAATGTTATGTGAGCTGGTTTCGGGCGGGGTGGGAGAGTCTCAGCCGTCTCCGAGACTGCGCGTGTCTTACCGTACTGTGCGTGTCGTACCGTCTGGTCTGCCCAGTGGCCGGTCACCGTCAGCCTGTGTCCTGGACGGAGCAGCCGGCGCGCCCGCTCACTGCCGTGACACGCCGGCCGCACTGAGTTATTAGCCAAGTTGCGACGGCCGATGTTGCCCGGCGATCGAGTCGCTAACTTGGCCCGCTGCGTGTGTTGGCGGGCGGCGCTCAACATATTGCCTCCTGTCGCCTGTCGTCCTCGCGATAAAGTTCGCTTTAACTCTTCCCCGGTATCGATCACGGCAACCTATCATCACGCTATTTATCGGAACTTGGAAAGCGAAAGGAGCGGGAAGCTGCGGGATGTTACTATTTGGTAGTATAAGATTGTCGTGCGAGAAAGCTCGTATGACGAAGTAGCGTTAGCGTGTTGTGGGAACGTTTGTCTGTGATATTACTGCTACGTAGTTACCTCAATCTGTACTGGATTTTATTTATGGTAACATAATAATATATTTCATCTTGTTCTTTTAATATTACCTGTTTGCTGCTTCGGTTTCCGTTTATCGTTTCCCCGAACGCAGGAGTTGCTTGTAATACGCCATTCTTTTTCTTAGAAATAGGTACGAATCGTTCTTAGGACGTCCGTGCTCTGCACTGTTTGTCTATTCAGTGCCTTTTCCTGCAGCTACTGGGCAGTTTCACAGGCCGTATGGGGGAGGACGGTCTCATCTGTATTCGTTGTCTGCGTCCCGGGCGCCTACCTGTCTTTATTTCTGCGCGCCGGCGCGCGGTTCGGACGGCGAGCTGCCGGACGGGGCCTGCACGCCGCGCCGGCCGGCCGGGGAGGGAGGTAAACAGCGCTGGGCCGGCGGGATGATCACAGCACGGTCCGTCCGCGAGGGTCGGTACTGTACCGCGGTACCAACGGGCTACACTCGCGGCTGGGCGGCGCCGTAGCGGCCTCTGGCACTGATACATGTCGGCCGAGCTGACTGGCGATATCTCAGAAAGTCAGTTATTACGCAGAGTTATGAAGATCCTTGGAACTGCGTTAAAAAAAAAATGAATTACCGACCACAGTTTGGTCTGTCTGTGTGTTTCTCATGCTACAGGCAGTTTATTACGTTCACTCCTATTTTTAGGGATTACCCGGGGGTCAACACGTAATGCACCGTGAGCTTCCTGTCAGCGCGAACGGCCCATAACCCGCGCCCCACTGGGGTCTGTGTATAACACGCCCTACTGGGGGGGGGGGGGGGCTATTCATAGCCCCCCCTCCTAACTCCGAAACTACTGGGCCGATCGTCAAAATTCAAACGGCGTCTGATAGCCCCGGAAAAACTGTCGAACGAAACCTAATTTCATTGACCTCGAGGTCACCGATGACGTCACAGGTCAGGTCAAAGTAAAAATTATTAGCATTTTGGTTTGTTCACATTTTGGGCTCTGGCCGCCGTCTTACAAGTCAGATCAGGCTCATTTTTGGTACACACACTCTTGAACAGATGCTCTAGATACCCTGAGGGTACCAAACTTTTACTTTGATTTTCAGGTCAAGGTCAGGTCATCACAGGTCACAAAAATATTTTATCATGCGTCGGTCACGTGACACATGTTTTATGGTCCATTTAGGCCATAGATTTCGAATTTGATGTCGTCTTTGTCATTCGAGGTCATTTTGAGTCGAATTTAGCTTAGGTCAGATCACTTTCAGGTCTTTTTTGACCTGAAAGTGATCTGACCTAAGCTAAATTCGACTGCATCCAATAGACACCTTTTTTGTTGAAAAATTTCAACTTCAAAATTTGACCTTTTTTGGTCAAATTTTGAAGTTGAAATTTTTCAACAAAAAAGGTGTCTATTGGATGCAGTTTGAGCTCAGGAACACGATGGTGCCATTTATATTGGTGTACGATGTCAAATACGTACTGAAAAATTGATTTGAAAAATTAATAATTGTGAATTTTTTTGCAATAATGCGTATAACTTGGCCATTTTTGAAGATATTTAGCTAAAACTTGCTAGAGTTAGTCATAATCATGCGATCTGTCACATATATTCCGTTTTTTTTCGAAAAAACAAAAACTTTTTGAAAAAAATATAAAAATATAAATTTTGAATATTATTATATAAAATTTTCGAAATTTTCAAAATTTTGAAAATTCGAGATAGCAGTTTGATAGCGCGGTCAATTCTGAGTGCTTTCATGCAAAGAAATTGGATCTAGCTTAAAAACTGAGCTCTTGGGAGCGATTGCCGTGGTTCAATGTTTTGCGTCGAAATCGGGCGAACATGACGTCACTCTGACGTCATTTCCGGCCAACCTATGGTAGCTACGAAGTTCAAATTTTGACACTAGGTGTCAAATTGATGCAGCCGAAGGTACTGAAAGTTTGGCGTCGATCCGTCAAGCGGTTTGGAAGTTATTGCAGAAAAACGGGAGGGGGGGCTATAAATAGCCCCCCCCCCCCCAGTGGGGCGCGGGATAACAGGCGCTCATAACCCACGAAGGAACGATGGAATCCTGTTTCGATTAGCTCCGACCGCGATGCCTGCGGCAACAAAAAATCGTGACGAGATGCTGCCTAGTGCCTACGCAGCGCGGCTTCCTGATCCTATGTTACCCCTCAGTTTACTGTCCATTACACTTCCTTTCACAAATTCCATAATTCATTGACTTGCATGTCATGCCATGTCAATATCCAAGTACCGAACATGCTTCGTGCCAATGGCTAATACGGATCTCGTCAGTAGGGGAAGTTGGGGCAATGCCGGAGTTGGGGCAAAGCCGAAATTCGAGATATTTCTAAAACTGTACGACATGGATGCCACGTCTCAGTGATGCTCTGATGCTTAAGTGACTACAATTATCGCATGTTTGTTACGAGTCGTCATTTGGAATACTTCGGCTGTGAGGGCGCCAAAAGTGTTTTCAAGGTACGTTTCCCTTGTACTACATGCGCCTTTGAAGCTGCATTTCTTACTCATTATGCTACCGTTTGTCTGGCCAATTCGGTCAAGTAATCTTCAGCATGTCTTTGCATAAGTGTGTTGCCTATTTGAAATTTATACAGCACGTTTAAAAGTTATGGGCCTGCAAATGAAAGTATGGCTGGCTGGGGTAATGCCGAAAACGTGCAATTACGCACGTTAAAGCACGCTACGTGGACTTTACTGCTGTAGAATAGCAACGCGTATTTTTAGTCAAACAAATTACACTTTCAGCCGGCACAACGGCCTGTTACCTATAAGGAATGACTTACCTGGCATTTTCTTATTATATCACACAATTATAACTTCCAGTGTGCACCAAGCGTCCTCAAGCTCTTAAAACGCGTGTCAGCTTTGATGAATTTTGGATAAAGTTTGAGATAAATTGGCAAAACATCAATGTCGGCATTCCTCGTAGATCATTTATCCCATTTTCGGCTTTCCCCGCAGTCCGGGGCAACGCCGAAAAAGTCAGTTCTTTGATATTTTTAGTTTTTGCGCTTAACGGTATGCGAATTCATCAAATGCGCCTGGTATGTTTGAAAGACAAAAGACTGGCCTCTCAAATGACGCCAACAAGAATAGCTTATGTTGTCTACCTTGCGTGCTACGGGCGTCAGAAAAAAAGTGTTCGGCGTTCCCCCAACTTCCCCTAACATATGGATCAATTTGACTAAAACGATATCCGAGTCGTAATCTCTAATAGGGAAACTGAACATGAGTGGAACGTCATCTATTGTAAAAGCAGTAATAGGTACAATTTCGATGATGAAATGTAGGTACCGCTTTGCGTTGCATGAGTACATGTTGATTGTTGAATGATGCAATTAACTCACTTATCTGGTAGAGTAATCAACGTTCGCGTGTCGTTTTCTGCGAAGCTCAAGATCGATGACCGAAATTGTGAAGGGCGGCAATGCCAAACACTCGACCGAACGTTGCGCAGGGATCACTCGTGTGCAGAGGGCTAACCTGGGTAGGCACCGTACAAAAGCAATAACTCGAATATTGCGTATGGCAACGCGGTTTGATTGCTGATACAAAAACATGTGCAACATCGTGCGACAGTGGTTTGGTGCGGCGCTCGCCAGTCCAATGGAGACTACCCTCCGCAGCCGTATTCAGGTCGGGTGTAACACGCCCGTTCCAATCAGGGAAATGTCTCTCGGGAGGCCTCGTACCGGACAACCACGCTCACACCAAATAGCAATGCTCCGAGAAAACGTATACTTTTACTTGATTCGAAATTGGTATTACTTGCTGTGTATTACATAGGGATGGGTACATCGCATTGTCTCGCGGCGCGTGCTATGTGTAAGTTTGTCTATGTCTTTGTCTGTGTCGCCGTCCTCTGCACCGTTCGACCTCCGTGAACCGTTCAGTCGAGCGGCGTCCCCTCCCGTGGTCAGCTCGGGTCCTGCCGTTGATCGTCGAGCAGCGGTCAGCCGGCCGGGCGATTCGGCGCCTCGGCCGGCCTCCGAACGCCGCCGACCACCCTGCTAACGAGACCCTTTGCCGCCGTAATGGCCCTCAAAGTGTGGCCGGCACACCAAGTGGTCGGGTCGGCCGGGCGCCGCGGTGATTGAGGCGCGGCGCGCCGGCCGGCCGGAAATCTGCAGCGCGGCCCAGTGTGTCGCTCCGCTACCTCGCGGCGGCGCTCCTAGCGCTGTCACCCACCGGACTGCAGCGGCAGACTTCACTACAGACTGCCGAGCGGCCAGCGGCAGGGATGCAGCGCTAGCAGGCTTCACTGGACTGCAGTGTCACACTTTACTGAGATGCAGCGTCTCCGACGGCCTGCTTCACTGCAGTAGACTGCCGAGCGGCCACCGACCGGCTTCACTGCAGGGCAGGACTACAGTTCTACCCCACCGGTCATCTTCACTGGACTAGGTATATAGAGAACCTACTGAACTGCAGTGCTGAAACATCCGGAGCTGGCAGCCCACAATCCACATAGTCTGCTCACCGGCAGCTGACACGCCACAACTGCCCTGCCAGAGGATCTCCGGATATTCCGAACGGCTACTAAAGGCCCTGCAATGCGGCAATTGTTGAAATTGCAGCTTAGTCTTCATAAACACTGGTAGAAAATGATTTGAGCCAAACCTTCGTAGGAGGCTCTGAATTAACAGCATCACATATTTCTTAAGCAGTTATCGTATCCGCGGTCGCCTGGACGGAGTTCGATGGCACGACGATATGTTCGCCGATGCCTGTCGAGTCGACATTAAACACTGATTGCGGTAGTTTTTGTGTAACTGGCTTCATCCATGGCTGGGGTATCTCCCAAGAATACTGATGAGTGATTAACCTTGACAGACACAGAGAGCAGTGAGCACCGAATGAACCAAAGCCAATTCATAGTTCTGGAGCACGGCCTTCAAAACAATAGTGACAGTTCGATTATTTTACCCACCTTTCTTGCTGGACCTACAGGGAGGCTCAGCTTTTTTAGCTCAGCACAGTTAATTTAATTACAAAAACGGATGGAATAAAATACAGAGAATTTAATCTTCGCATTTTACGTTTTGACTTTTGCGTTCGGTTTCGATAAAAAGTTACTTACACCGCGCAGAGTTGAGTTGGCACGGTGTGCATTGAATGACTGCATCATGCCCACCGGCCCGAGACCACCCAAATGTAGCATGCTCCATACCGACTGTAGTCATTGTCATGCTCACGAGGCTTTATTTTTCCCCATTAGGAGCCGAGAGTTAACAGTTATGTAACAAATACCTAATATCAAAAACGATTGAAGTGATGCAAATAATTTTCGAAACGTTTGTCAAAAGAGAACGTACAAATGAGACTTGTTGACAACATATAAATGTTTGCACTGGCACTCGATTTCTTACGACACTTTAAAATGCAAAGGTTATCAATAACGTATCAATTAACCAATCAGGTAAGAAACGATCTACAGATTAGCTGTATTCAAGTTACCTTGAACGTCGTGACCTCAAATGACCTTTTAAGTTAAGTTTTCAGATCAAATGGTAAACTATTCGCCTGGAATTGGTGGGAAAAACAAAATCCTTGAGCGGCAAGTTGCAGACGCACGATGACTGCTCTAACGTCCAATAACGAGGCAGGAAGGAACTGCATTTGGCCGAGCTGGACTGTCACACCACAGCGTCCATCGTTTATCTATGAGCACCATAGCACCAGCAGGGTCGGCCATACCGGCCTGGGTGGACACAGGACATGCGGGTCCGTCGACGGCGACCATCCGTCTCAGCCTCCCGAGCTGCGACACTGACAGATGCTGCGCCGCGCGGCAGCCGTGCCCTGCGGGTCGGCCTACCTTCCAGTGATTACCGCCGCGCCGCCGACGGATTCGTGCGGGGTTTGTGCGCCCACTGCAGTTCCGGTGTGGCGATAGGCGTGGGTCGTAATGCCGTGAATATGAGCAGTCTACCTCCCATAAAACGCTGCGATTTGAGGCGCGGGTCGCTTTATGTGAGTCAGATTTCTGTGGGCGGAGCGGTCTGACCGGCCGCGGGCTGCCGACGTCGCCCGTCGGCTGAGCGCCTGTTGACGACGCAGCAGGTTAGAGCGCGTGGCAGCCGCCAGTTGGTGGGATCGTGTTTCACGCCCCGACAGTGTTGAAAATCGATTCCAGACTACCGTCGCTAGCGGCCCGGACTCCGGCAGAGCAGATTCACACACTGCCGAAATAGCAGGATAGGCCGCCGAGCGATGCAAGTTTGAGGCGTGGCATTGTTTTGTGGCGGTCCTGTAGAAACACGCAAAACGTTTTGTGCCAGCGAGTCGTGCGTGGCTGATACACTTATACCAGGTATTCTGTCCAGACGTTTGTGAAGCAAACCGTATCCGAGCGGGGCTAATTTGTTTGGAAACAACTAATGGTGCTCTGGCACGAACAGAAGTTAGGAGCCAACTAGTGCTCCCGGCAACACTGAAGGAAAAAAAGCACCAACAACTGGCCACGCGACGTGATCGTACAACCAGGGGGGGGGGGGACACTTATGAAGCAATGAAACTTGCTTCTATTGAAACTGCTAAAGTCAATAAGGTTTTACTCTCGTTTCTGAATGGCATTAATTAAATACCTAACTGTAGATCTACTATCTGAAATTGAACACCAGTGACTTGCGCAACATTTGCATGATAGAAATAATGAAAATGCCATGCGCTGAGACTCTGATTTTGTAGAAATTTGATGTTGATCATATGTAGTCATATTTGTTGGAAAAGCTGGAACAAACTAGCTTTAGCCAGGTATGCTATGATTCAGATGAGTGTTGATAATAAAAAAAAACAAAAAAAACAAAACAAGCAAAGGCCAAATCAATTTGATTTTTGGTTTTGTTATCTGTTCTCAGATGTCCACTATCCATATGTTACCTCATTCTGCACTCGGCTGCAAAACAGAGACTTAGGATAGGCTAATCAGTGTGTGTTTTTTAACTGCTGCACCATGGCGGACCAGCGTCCAACGAAACCAAACAACTATACCCATAACCGGGTTCCAATTCTTTACATCTAATCTGGACCGTTCCACATCGGCTGCGGATTAGCCGTCATCACTGCACACATTTGGGGTTGAAAATTAAGCGCAGCCGGCGATAGTAAGTCATTAATTGTCGTTCGTATGGTCGTTAATGGCCGGCTATTGACGGCGCAGCGCGCCCGGCTGACCGGCCCCCGCCGCGCCGCTCCGACCTTATCGGAGCGATTTCATTATACGAGCTATGTGACCAGCACGGCGATGAAGCCGACCCTCGGCAGCGGAGGCGGTATCCGCCAGCCGGTAGGAAGGTGCCGCAGGCCAATCAGTCCGGGCGCCCGGGGGAAGGTCAACCCGTCCCGCTACCGGCGACCTTTGACCTCGGCCGGCCGGTCGGACGGACGGCCGAGCTGTCCGCCTGCAGTGGGCGATAGCCGGCCGATCCCTGAGTTCCGCGAATCTCGGCCTGAGAAGGCGGAGTGGCCCCGATCTGGTACGGACGACTGACCTACGGAGAGGGAGGAGGGGGTCATGTGAAGAGGCTACCGAGTGCTGAAGAGGACTCAGGCGGTCGTAGACGTTACGGCGATGGTGATGAAGCAAGGTAATTAGTCGGTAATGCAGCTGAGTGTCCGGAATCCTGATAAGGAGCGTCTGCTCACCGGAATTTCCAAATGGTGCAGCTATTTTTGGATAAGTCCGTCTGGTATTATGGCCTGCAAAGTGCGCACCCATCCTCGTTTAGCTCGATATTCCAAATATTATCATAATCTAATTCAAACGCTTTATTTAGAATCATTATATAACATTCCATCTGGAAATACTAAAAAAAACGAATGCATGCTGATCATTTTTAGCAGCAATGACATAGAGCGAACAATAGGCAACGGACTGCTTCAGCCTTTTAATGATATCCTAGAACAATGGCTCGATGTGAATGTTGCAACAAAAAATCATTATTTTGTGTGTAACATTCCGGCCTTGCTAAGTACTTTATAGCATGCTTTATCGGAAATATACACAATGCACATGCGTGTACTTAGGTATAAACATGACTGACTTTCAGCGATTGTTGGACTCCAGCTTAGCGCTTTCGGTGCTAAACTATCGCCTACAACAAAAGCAAATGGCACAGACAAAATGCTTCGAAAGGACTCACAGCTCGACCAAATCGTTGAACGTCGGCGTTGTTGAGGGTCAGCCGCAGTTAGTGAACTGCCAGTGTGATATTCAGTGGTGTACGGTGCCTGAATGGAAATTACCCCGGACGGTCTGGAAGTTATTGCATCTCGGCGATTTACTGCTAGTTTCAGGCGACTCGGTCGTAGATCAACAGGTGCAGGACGATAGCCCCCGAATTTATTCTCTCCCGACGGCGAATTGCATCCAGTCGAAAAGATATAGCTTCGATTCCGGGGATTTCAATTTAAAGTCGCACTCTATGTGGGAATTACTTCTATACTTTAAAATAAAATCAGGGAAACGATGAACGTGCCCTGAAGATATGTATAGCAATTAAGTAGACAGCCATTTTGTCTTGACCATTTGTGTGATATTCTTAGCACAAGCCTAGCTGGAAACGAAATGCCCTGAGTCGTCGCTAAGTGCTCATAGTCTCCGGTGTCCTTTTTCACTCGAAACAATTGACACAAAGAACAATATGTCCTACTCTGAGCATAGACTACTGTATTACCAAGGTGCATATTGCTATTATACAATTACATACCACGGAATATATAGACTGCGAATGTCGTAGGTACACTATATAATCCGTGTTACTACTATTTATTGGCCCGAGCCTCCTGATTGCGGAAGTTAGACGAAAAACATTTGATAGTTCATTTATTTTAACGGACACTTTCGACGCTTTCCTCTACAATTATCACCGATTCCATGATGCCAATTATTGCAAGCATGAATTTGTTTTCACTGTTCATGTGGTTTCAAATTAACGATAAATGTTCATGATAATATCGTCATCTTTTTGTCAAACAGCGGTGAGCAAAGCCTAGCTCGCTGAAATATCTATTTGTTATGCACATCACATACCGCAAACCGGCGCGACGGCGGCGTTCCCAGTTCTTACGTAACGTGCTCACCGCTCGTCCCTTCCCCACCGCCCTCCCCGCGTCACATGGCCCGTGTCGGCGGACGTCGGCGGTGTTGGCAATGCGCTCTCTGCCGACGATCGATCCCGCATCCTCCCTCCCCCTCCCTCCCTCCCTTCCCCTCCCTCCACCTCCTTCTCCTCCTCCCTTCGCCTTCCTCCCAATCCTCATCCACATTCACTCTCACTTTCTTGCTCCTCCTTTCTTTCTTCCTTCTCTTTTTCATGCTCTACTCCTCCCGCTCCCTCTCCTCGCTCTGTCTTCTGTTCGTGGTGGCCGTTGCTCCCAGGGTCCGGACGCACCCATGACCATTGACCACTGGGAGCGGGCCACACGCCGCCGCCAATTCGTTAGCGGAAATCGGTAGTGGGGGGGGGGGGGGGGCGGCGCCGGGCGCGAACCGTTGTGTCTGCAGATGGGTGCCACCCTGGGGGCGGGACGCCCGCGAATGGGCCCGCCCGACGCCCGGTCTGGTGATGGGATGGCACTACAAATGAACACTTATGCTATGCATGTGGCCTGCTGTTAGGGGACAGCTACCATGGAAATCCGGTTCCAGAACCGTTCGAGCATGGTCGTAACTTTTGCTGGCAAGTTTTAGCTAGATTTGTTTTTTTACGCAAGATTGACCGATTTAAACATTTTTATGTACAGGTGTTTGAGTTACATTTGCAAGTATGATTCATCGTTTATCTGCACGGAATTGCGCACTGCAAAAAAGTACCATTTCGTTTCCATGATTTGTCCTGCTGTGCTGTGGCTGTATAAACTAGTATACACACATCGTAGATCCTATTTGATGACGGTATGAATGCATATTGCATAGTCAACATGCTGCAAAATAAAATAATATCCTAGCTTCTGATCGTCTCCTTACATTTCCATTGAGTATTTACTGCTGACTGAAACACAGCTACTGAGCAATGCCACTTATTTTACGACATTTCAGCTCCCGGTGTCACATGCTCCGGCCTAATGTAATAGATCTATGTACATCCACCTTCAAAGTCTCTCCTATAAATTGGGATTGTACCCAACTTAGAGAACAGGAATTGCACAGCGACCTCTTCCAAATCCGATTACAATCTTGTAGCATCACTGTCGACGAAAAAGTTTGCCCATTCCCCTGCATGCAGCCAAGCCTGATGAACCGTTCGGATTGGGGTCACATATTTACCATTTCCTTCTTCCGAGTTCCGACCGGCGACGCTGTCGTGTTCCGGCCTGTTAATGCTCTCGGCGCCGGCGTCGTGTCCGCTAATTCCCACATCATCCATCACAGCACCGGACATGTTGAGATTGCCGGAAAGACGGCCCTGACACTGAGCCAGACGCCCTCGGCTGCACCCTGCGGCTCTGGCGGCCGTCCGGTGGGGATAACACGACGGAATGGACCGCCGCCCGCTCCGCAGTGCTGACCTGCCGCCAATCACCTGCGGAGAGACCAGCGGGCGCCGCGACTGATCAGACACATCAGCAGCACCGACAGCGCAAACGGACACGCCAGCGCCGAACGACAACGTAAACGAACAATGACCAGCTCCGGCCGACAACGCGAACAGACACCGACCGCCAATCCGACGCTATTTGACACTTACGATACCAACTGACCGATATTTACCAACCAGGATAAATCGATCAACACAGACCGGTACAGAGCATTACAACAGATCATGGACAGCACGGAGACACAGCCAGGTCGTAAGACACGTCTAACGACTCGTCTTACAAGCTCATTTTTTGCGAATTAATTGATGCAATCTAACAAAACGGTCTGCAGAGAGCCGCCAAATCTGACACGTAGGTGCGTATGACGGCCGACAGAACCTGACACCTGGGTTGTCTTCCCCGGGCGTGCGGAGGCGCCGGCTCGAGCGCTGCTCGTGCGTCCTCTCCGGGGGCCGATCAGAGGTGACCATTAGGCCTCAACGTTCCCCCAGAGACCTGTTATCGCACTGACGCACTTGTCTCTCCGGCTGGAAACGCGTGAGCGCCTGCTGGCGAGCTACGGGCCGCGCTCCTTGAAACATGGGACATGAGGAGACGCCGCTAATGATGACGGTTATATGACAAATATACCCAGAATACTGCAGGAGACAAGAGGCATTAGTCACTGCGATATTGGACATTTTGTGACGCTCGAAGACGAAAAGATTGATCAGTTAGCTATGACAAATAGAATCTTTATATTAGTTATGACGTATGACATCGATTTATGCGAATGTCACGCTGATGAGTCTCGGTAGCGTGAAGCAACTGTGCTGCTTGCATGCTTGTCGTGCCTGGTAGCTTCGTTCTCCGTTGCAGCAAGATAGTCGCAGTTTAACTGGCAACCGTGTAGTTGGACGACGTTTAAAATTCCTGGTCAGTTGTCAAATTGCTATCAATTGCTGAATCGAGAAATTTCTTCTGGACTCAACAGGAAACCCAATGTGACCAATTGTTGTCCTGTGCCTTGTTCGACACACAAATTGCAGTTGTTTGTCAGAATTAGGCATTTCCCCCAAAATGTCGGTACTAGGCTGCCTATGTCAAATACAAAAGAGAAATCCCAGTATTATATTTACATCCTGTATAATTTGTGATAACGGACTCGCTAATTTATCAATTATCATAATGGTTCCTTCATCTAGACCTATGAGTTTTCAACCCCCACGGGAACAAGAAAATGCATATAAAGATCGGTGTCTTGCATTCATCGAACGCCAGGCAGCTGATTTACTTGCCTCTCTTCCACGCAAATTATGCATTGCTATTGATCCCTTACCCAAAGGTTAGGATGACGGAAAGCCAGCATCACTCTTGAAGAGTCTTGTCGAAGCTTCACTCGGTTCCACGGTCCCACACATGTGTGTAACTATAGGTATTCCCTGTTACCCCCCCCCCCCCCCCCGTCTCCATGTGTCCTGTCTTTGGCGAGACGGGGCAGCGCAGTCCATAGGTTTCCAGTCGGAATTACAAAGTTCCTCATCCAAGTCGTCCTTTCGAGCTATATGTATAGTCACTTTTCCTCTGTTTACAAATGTTTGTCCCCTTTTTACTTTCTAGTCCATGGCTCCCAGTGTCCCGGTCCAGTCTGTGATTAGTTACTAGTCTTTCTGTTCAGTTATTAGTATTTCCGACCATGTCCTTGACACTGGGGTCTCCCAATGTTTTCTGTCCGGTCTGGGGCCGTTCTGCGGCCCCCTCAAGTCGCCCCAGTCACCGAGCGCCCCTGACCCGACCCGGCGCGCACGGTGGCGTGACCGATCGACGACGGAGGAGCACTATCTGTACCGTCACGCACCAGCGGCCGTGATGACGACCAGTCGATTTGCCCCCTTCCTGCGCCCCCGCCCCCGGTCCGCCGGCCCGGCCCGGCCCCCTCCCCGTGCCGGCACAGCACTCACGCAGCGCGCTGCCGTCGCCGGCGGCAGCGGTGCCGCTCGCTAGGTCAGTCGGGGCCCGGGAGGCGGCCACGCAGGTGGTAGCGCAGGACTGGTGCGTACGGTACTGACGGATCTTCGCAGAAAAGCTGTGTGTTATTGTGGGACGAGGACTTCTATTTGTTTTTAGTGAGCGGAGGCCGTGCGTGTCAAGTGATAAATCTGAGCTACCGCTTAATCATTCAACAGGATCGATAACCATCCAGCTTCATAAACAAGACCAGTCTTTTCTCCTTTATCAAAGCTGGCCAATTTTGGGCCACAACCGCCAGCATCTACTCAACAGGCTCAGCTCATACTGCGCGGACGAGCAGGGCCAGTCGCTGACCTAGGTCACTAGATCCATCGTTACCCGGGGCGGCAGCGGGCGGCCGGTATACGTCGTCATGCCGGCAGTGAAGCCAGGTGAGTCTTCATCGGCTGCGGATACTGGCCGGGTGCGGTCGCCGAGGCGGGCCTGTCAATTAAAACGCCCCCGTGTTGTTTACGGACTGCTATCCCGTGCCAGGGGCGGCACGGAAGAGCCGCCAGCCGTGGCCTCGCGCGTGATGTTTGTCGGTATCGATTGCCAAAATATGTGTTGGGATTGGCATATCATTCGCAGCTGTGGTAATGTTGAATCAATCTGTGTTTACGACTGCTAAGTTATGCATTAGGCGTGTATCAGTACATTGCTTCGCTCTTCATTGTTGTGTTTCTATTATAATTTAGTTGTTCATTAAGTTGCAGTTGTACTTTCACGATCTTTATTGTGACCTTTGAGTTATTTATTATAGTGTCGAATGACTTCTTAGCTCTGATCTTCAAGGAACCCATTTTTCATTGTAATTTTAAGGTTGAATCAAGTTATATTATCAGTGCATATCCCAGAGGTTAGTTCTTGTATAACTATTCTATTTTTTTTTTCGTCTAAATGAATGACTATCTCAGCGTGTGTGTACCTATACAGTATACACCGTTTTGATGCTTCAACCACAGTCTTTTTTATAACGTCTGTAATCGGGCACGGTTTCCCGGCAACTGCCCTTATCCGCAGCAAACACATTATAGTCTACGGAGCGGCACGGGGACACGGCAATTCGTCGTGTTCGATAAAGACCGCGATTTGCCGCACATGCTATATTAGACGCTGAAGAATGTGTGTACGTCTTTTCATGACCGTGCGTAATCTGGTTGGTGCAAATGATATATACACTATAAAGCTTACATGTTGTGCCCATTGATCAGAGTGAATCCTCCTCGCTTGAATACGTTCTGAAGAGAAAGGGAAATCCAATTGTACAAACTATTTGAAAACTATTTGTACAAACTTTTGAGAAAAAACATTTACATTTTACTCTTGGTAGATAATAGCCGTTTTCACGACGGCCATCTGGTACACATTTGGTGCACATCTGGTACAGATTAGGTGCAGATTTGGTCAAATCAAGTTCAGTGTGTTTCTTAGCAGCTATCAGCTAGGGTTGCACTAATTGCTTATATGCCTGCCTTGTCATATTATCAGAGAGCATCATCGATTAAAACACTGAAATAAATTCATAAAATGAAGATATTTGCTGTAAAAGAAATTAGGTGCAGATTTGGTCAAATCCGGTGCATTCGCCGGATAGCCCGTCGTGAAAACGGCTAATATACCAGAACGAATGAAACCCTCCTTACAGTAGGTGCATACCTACCTATACGACAATCAAGAAGTGGAAAAATGCATTGCTTGCGGGGAGTGTCGATTATCTCTCCATTCTAAAACACATTTAGCTTTTAGCTTTGCTGCTTTTTTAGAACAGGAATATGCAAATCGCCCTGGAACATCATATTCCACTCACCGGCGCAGCGTGCGATGGACTTCAGCTTGGCACAGTGCGCATGGGATAACAGGGGAGGTGGCAAGCCACTCGACGAGCAGGCACCAGACAGTGCACATTACTAAGGCTCTTATAAACATTGCGGATCTAATTACACTGCCGCTATAATCTCAGAGTGTTTTGATTGAAGCCAATGGAAGCGGCTGATTAGGGATAGCTGATGAAATCTGACTTCTGTAGCAAAGGTGGACTTTTCCGTTGGACTGTTATATAGTGACGAGGATGTGAGTTAGGTTAGGAAACATCCCCAGGTTTTCAAAGAGAACACCGGCGTCACGTTCCTGCTGAGGGCGGCTCCTCTAACAGCGCTCTGCCACTGCTGAAGACAGTGTCTCCCGCCTCCGACACACAAATGACACTCAGTGAGCACTCCGACGTGACGCTATTCACTGCCTGGGTAAGTGCATACACCTGGTGACAGGATGTAATCCAAACAAACCCGAGGAGGTGGCACGTGAAAGCATCAGCGCAGAAACGGATAATAAAGCAAGGGCTGCAAGCGGGTGCGAGGAAATATGCACGAACAATGTTCCGCCGTGAGACCGGTACTTGATATTTGAGGTGAGATATGCTGCTTATGAGATAAACGTATGTAGTTATAGCAGTGGTCTTTGCCATCGAATCCTGCACATGTCAGTGCGACAGGGTCAGTGGCATCCTCTCAGCTCCGAGCATTTGGCTTCGCTTCCACTTACGACCGAGTGTGTCCTCGAGTCGTCTCTGCGCCACATTTAAGTACGGGCTCGAGTGTGTCACCACCACCTGTTTCAAGTATCACGTACCACTGTCTGTCGACGCCAGATTGTAAAGGACAATGAAAACGAGCCCGAAATAACAATTTGTTATTTACGTGCTTTTTAGTTGCGTGTATTGTTTTATTTTACGCGCGCCAAAACGAGCTAGCCCATCGGGCGTGTTTTATTTGTGCAGATACAGTTAAGTGCAAGGGTAAGACACTTTCATGGGTTGAAGACATTTTAACAATATAGAAGTCGGCTCTTAGCAGAACATGTTTCCTAACGTTGATTCTTAATTAGAGCAATTCTCTCCGCCCACTCTCTCCATCCGTAATAGCCAGAGGTCCTGATTTCTGCGAACGCTGCTCTGCCGTTCGCCGAGAACCCCACCTGTTCATTATTCATCAGTGGATCCTCGATCACACTCTCGCATCTCGGTTATTCCGGCGTCTTTAGTCCCTCCATTAGCCGGCGTGGAGTGAACACTCCCCGGGGCCCATTGTGCGCTCGGCTGCTGTCACCACCAGCTTAGGCCGAATGAGCTCATCACACATGCCGGATGAAGCACAGGGCTGGGTGGAATTGGGGCCCACCGCCAGCTGCGGCTGCACCGCACCAACATGAATAGAATCACCGAACGCATTGTGATAGGCTACGAACCTATAATTATAGCGTTCTGTATCATAATTCAACCGTATGTTTCCTAGCATCTACCATTGAAATTAAATCAATTTAATAAATGCTGAAGAAATAGATAAAAGGTTCGCGTTGTCATCTCTCATATTTCAACCCCTTGTTGGATTTCAAGGGATATGTTTTGTGGTTTCACTTAGGAGGTTCGATAGGTTCCGATCTGTGACGGCAATTTTTCCCATATGGTCAGGTCCCTTTCAGTTATGTGCGAGAACCTGTGGCTAGCATCGACTCATCTATATGCTAACGAAGATGCGATGTTTGTTGCAGCATTTTCGGCGGCTGCAACTTTGGAGGGCTGCCTTCGGTATCATCGGAACTCAGCCTACCAAGGTGAGCGACCGCGACAGACTCGACTTTTGATCTTCGACGAACACATCTGAAGGTAGAGCTATCTCTTGAGACACTCATCTGCATGCTATTATCATTCACATACAGATAAGTCCCAGGGAAGACAACAGCCTTAAATGATTGTTTCCTATATTTTCGTGAGGCTGTTGGTATGATACCCTGGTATGGAGTTTCAGCGGCCTTGGGCTCAGCAAAGATTTTATGTTAGTATGTTTAATTTTTTAATAAATTTAGATAGAAGAGCTCGCACCAAGGGCTCCTGTTACGTACAGCTGAAGAAGCGCTGCAACGAAACGATCCTAGTCCCTAAACAAAATGTGCGGGTGAGGCACATTTTTGCTTCTTGATACCCTTATAGGTCATGTAAGGTTTCCTCGAATTCATGGTCATGCAATATCATTTATGGCAGAAAATATGTAGAAGTTATTCCATTATAATTCATTCTTCTTAAACTATCCTGAATCGTGGGATGCTTAGAACAAAATCAACGCCATATACGAGAGCAGCCTCTACCACTACAAATTGTTACGTCCGTTACGTGTCAGGGTCCCCATAAGTCATTAAATGTGATAATGGGCCAAAAGCGTTTTTAAACAAAGACGCGTCTTGACAGGTGCTAGAAATATCATTTTGTTTTGTATGCGACCATTTCATGCAAGTTATTCCCCAAACCAAATAGCAGATCTTCAGTTATTGACTTGACCTGTAAGGCCAACGGCTGACCAGGTCAATGGCTGACCTAAATCCTTAAATTTGTGTAACGTTAGCTTCAATCTTCATCTCGTGGAAAGCAGCACGCTCGTTTTTTTTTACAGCAAAGCTGTGGCCCAATTAGGGGCCAAAGATGAGGAGGAAGTTGCACCTTCACCCCTTATATCGTGCCGTCGATCGCAGAATATCTAATGGGTTAGACAGGTGAAGGGGGCGGGGGGGGGGAATAGACGCCCGCACCGTGTTCAGCTTCGGCCAGGGCGCAGTCAGTTAGGGGCTAGGGGACATTCGAGTGGTGAATAAATATTTGGACCAGCTTAACTTCACATATGCATGCCTGCAGTAATGTGATGATTTCAAGGCCATTGTAAACGGTATGGAGTAGGCTGTGTGTATGTACCTAATTAGCTAAAGTACATAGTTGCAAGACTGCAGAACTACTTTACACGGCGGCCTACTAGTACCCAAAGACGGTGGCAGAGACTGGTGCATTTTCTTATGGCATTAAATGTTTCTTAACACGATCAATACGGCAGATTCAGGAGTAGGACCTATTGCTCATATTACCTAATGTCCACACGGTTTTTGTTTTGGCGATCAAAACAGAACGCTTAGATATGTCACGTTACTAGCACAACCAAGCTGAAATGCTGCATACGAGGCTGATCTACAATCATCTAAAAACCTCGATCTAAAAAAAAAAAAAACACACACACACACACACACACATTGTACGTTTACGCTGTATATTTTGCGCCGTATATCGTACGCCATACCGGTCTTTCAAAAACGACGGAGCGATTGCGAGGAAAATTTGATGCGGGAGTGCAGATCTCCTGTTAGTAGATATGTAAATGACCCGTAGGTCAAAACAATTCTATAGGCTATCCCATCCGGACCAATCCCACTTTCCAATCAATCGGGACAGCTGCTGCCGCCGGCTGGCCTGCAGCTGCCATTTTCAGCCGGCTGCCTCAGTGACACTGCCGACAAACAACTCAGAAAGAGCCAGCTCGGACAAAGCGGCTCTGGTCGGCCCTACCTTGCCGCTCATCTCCCTAAATGTCTCCCCATCTCCGGTCGTCCTGCCGCGCCTTCGTCTTTTGACAGTCCTGAATTGCCTGTTTTCGCCCCGCTCAAATCTGGTGGAAAATAATCAGACAGCGCGAGTGAATTTTCACGTGACGGAAAAAGTCGCTGTCATCTATGTGCGACGTATAAGGGGAGTCTTCGCAAAAATGGTAACAGAATGGGCGGTTGTGTGCCTAGGAAGATGCGTAATCAATTAAAACAGCACTTTGATTTCGCCAAGAGAGAGTTCACTAAAAATAACTACCTTTTGATTAGCAATATCTATTTCTGAATGCTTTTGATTTTGTTTTTGTTTTTTTTTTTAACGGACGGGAAAATAATTATAAAGCGAACTTATTCGTCATAAGTGAAAGAGTGAAACGCTGAATGATCTCTGGGAACTTTAAGAGATTTCGTTGTTTGTGGCTCCAAGTAATAGGAAAACTAACAAGTGAAAAACACTGGAAAACTTCCGTGGCACGCGCTTCTTGAACAAACTTTTGGACGGCTCCAAAAAGCGGATGCCTCTAACGGGGTGATGCTGCTGGGAAGTGCTAGAGATGATCAGTGGTGTGGCGGCGGTTCTCGGGTTCCTCTGGTTTGGACTGTGCACGCTCCGCCCACACTCAAGGAGTTTGTTCAGGGCTGATGAAGCACAGGTAGATAGGAAGGTGAGGGTGGCAATTCTTACCTCCGGTGGGAGGCAGTGCTAATGCAAGGCTAACGACCGATGGGTCGCCCGGCATTGAGTGGGAAGGAACAGGGTGGCAGTTCCTACCTCCGAGGGAGGCGGTGCTACTGCAAGGGTAACGACCGATGGGTCGCCTGGAGACGAGCGGGAAGGAATAGGGTGGCAGTTCCTACCTCCGAGGGAGGCGGTGCTACTGCAAGGCTAACGACCGATGGGTCGCCTGGAAAAAAAAAGAAGTTAAAGTGACAGAGGCGGAGAGGCAGGAATAGGAGGCTTCACCAGCACCAACGACTTCAGCTGCACGCCGCCGACGGACATCCCTTTCCAGACAGCATCCGGTTCGTGCTAAGTCCCTGTATTCACTCACACCTTAGCACTGAACACAGCGGAGCCGTCCGTCCTCGGCGACTGTACAACCGCAAGTGCCCCCGGCCGGCCGCCGCGCCTGACGGCCGGCCGGGGCGCTGACAAGACCGACCGCCGCCGGCAATCCGCCGGCGGTCCCGCGACAACACATTCCTAAGCAAACGGATACCCGATCCCACGCTCACGCGAGTTCGGTCGCCGGGACGCCGAATTCCTCACGCGCAGTTACAAAAGGCACCGTTTCCAGGAGCTGACCCTCCGACCAAAATAGCCCCTGTGCCGGAAGACATACAAGGCACAGATGGCCGGCGCCCATTCGCCAACGACGCACACCGCAAATTCAATTACACAGACAAAAGAGTCAGCTACGCTCAGGTGACGGCGACCTCCCGCGAGAGCGTCGCGGCGCGCGGCAGCCCGCCCCGCCCGTCCATCCATCACAACTGACACCTCATCGAGCCTGGAATGTGCCCCTTCCGCCAGGGTTGCGGCAGGGAAGGGGCGTTTAGCGTGACCCTAATGACGGTGACCCCCGCGAGAGCGTCGCCGCACACGGCAGCCCGCCCCGCCCGTCCATCCGTCAGAACTGACACCTGCGGGCGAGACTCCACTCACCGCGGCAGGGAAAGAGACGATTCGCGGTAACATCACTCCCCCCCGTGCGGCAATCGCACCAACCCGCTGCGAATCGTATGGCCGAGTGACACATCAATCAACCTTCACGCTCAGGACGACTATTTACAGATAAGACACGAATGACCGTTATTCACAAAATTGTCCCTCTCACACTCCCCTCGGCGACGCAGCCGGGACCGCCGGCACCACTCACAAATTGACGCGATTCGACTCGGCACGGGATCGGCCGGTTATCCCGGTGATAGCCACGCTAATCCCTGACAGCAAAGGGGCCGCCGCCCGATCACAGAGTGTCCTACAGGGGACGCGTTGCCCCGTTCGCACTTATAGGGTCCACCACTGGGCGACACGATCAGTCACTCCCCAAGCACCATCACGGTCGCTTATAGTCTTGCCATGGCTGAATCGTCCACCGGTGATCTGTCGGCGCCTTCCTTCTCCACCGGATCGCTGTCTGGCGCCGGGGGAGAGCTGCTGTGGGTGCCAGAGCTGGTGCTGGGGCTCGACCCGGTCCGGGTGAGCTCGGCGGGTGACATCAAGAGGGCCCGCCGAACGACTCAGCGTAAGCTTCACCCGGACAAGAACCACGGCAACGTCGAAGCCGCAACGACGTACAGCACCGCCGTCAACAGCGCGGCGGACCTGCTGCTAGAGCACCCGGAGGCGTACCGGCGCTGGGCAGCCACTCCGACAGGCGCTGCGCAGCTGGCCCGAGCTGCCGTGTGGCACCCGGGACGCCCGTTTCTGGCTTCTGCTGAGACGGCGCAGGAGGCAGCCATCCACCACCTGGGTCAGGTGATCCGTGGCGTGGCTGCCCTGACGCAGGAGCTGCGGGCCGCCACAGCCGCGCAGCGGCGGCAGGTCCGCGCGCTATCCGCGGCCACGGCGCGCGCTGACCAGCTCGCCGTCGCTCTGCAGCGCGCAGAGCAGGAGCGCGACCGGGCCCAGCGCGATCTCGGCCAAGCTGCAGAGGAGTTGGCAGCGGTGGTGGAGGCGAGCGCCGTCGAGCACGCCTCCGCTGAGCGACGGCTTCGCGCCGCTCAAGCTGAGCTGGAAGAGGAGATCAGCGCCCGGCACGCGGCAGTGGCGGCCTGCGACGCAGCCGAGCAGCGGGCGGCCGCCGCTGAACATCAGCTGGAAGCGGCGGCTGAGCAGCTGACGGTGGCGGAGGAGCGGTCGGCCGTTGCTGAAAGCCATCGGGAAGTGGCGGCTGCGCAGCTAGCGAAGGCGGAGGAGCGGACGGCCACCGCTGCACAGCGAACGACAGCCGCCGAGGAGATGCTTGCAGTCAGTGAACGGCAGCGGGCAGCAGCAGTTCACCAGGCGGCCTCCTCAGCTGCGCGGGCCTCTGCCGCTGAGCAGCGACTGGAGGCAGTGGTTCGGCAGCTGGCAGCGGCCGAGGAACGGGCGGCTGCTGCCGAGCGAGCCTCGACCGCCGAGCAGCAGCTCGAAGCGATGGCTCGGCAGCAAGCGGCAACAGAGGAGAGGGCGGTCGCAGCTGAAGAACGGGCGGCGGCGTTCGAGCAGCGGGCCGTTGACGCTGAGCGGCTGCTGACGACAAACTCGCCTTTACCAACGATCCGACTGCGTCGCTGTTTGGCTGCTCTCTCCAGTGGCCGTGTGAACGCCCGTGTGCGGGCGGATGCGGAGGTTGTTTTACGCCGCCTCGCTTGACGTGCTTGACGCCTCAATAAATGTCACTTGTCTGTTCGTTGTTTTGTTGCCATCTACACGCGTCTGACGTCAGTTAGCATTAAACGTTGGTCAGCAGCGGTGCAGGGTCGGGAGAGCGTTGGTCAGCAGCGGTGCAGGGTCGGGAGAGCGTTGGTCAGCAGCGGTGCAGGGTCGGGAGAGCGGTATCGATTTGACGGCTGGAACCTTGAAGATAGCTAGCAGTTTTCTTGAATAGCGGGCCGCGCCCAGAGCGCGATGAGCGTCACTCTCCGAGCGGTGGACGGCCCTTGCGGACCGGGGCAGACTGCAGAGACCACCAGCGACCGCGCCGACCACTCCGACTCCTTAGATGTCACCTTCCAGCAGGGCCAGCTTCGTGGCCGGTCTTGTGTAGGTTTTCCCTCCTGCAGTCCGGACTTCCGCAGCTCTTACCGCTGCGTCAGCTCCCGGAAACACCTTCACCACTCGGGCCAGCGGCCAGGACGATCTGGTCAGTCCCGTTTCCGCCATCAGCACCAGGTCTCCGTTCTTCAGACTGCGGGTCTCTTGGCTCCATTTACGGCGCTGTGTCAGGGTAGGCAGGTACTCCTTCGCCCAGCGGCGCCAGACCCCTTCCGCGAGGCTCTGGGCTTGCTTCCAGCGCCTGCGGCTGCACATGTCTCTTTCGTCCACGCAGCAGGGGGCCCAGCGTGGCGATGCGCGTCCCAGCAGGAAGTGGTTAGGTGTGATTGCCTCCATGTCTGCTGGGTCCGCGCTCACGTGAGTGAGCGGCCGGCTGTTGACGATGTACTCCACTTCCGCGAAGACCGTGCTCAGGACTTCATCGGTGAGAGTCTGGCTGCCCAGCACCACTGTCAGGCACCGCTTCACGCTCCGCACGAGGCGTTCCCAGACACCGCCCATGTGCGGGGCAGCCGGCGGGTTGAAGTGCCATTCGATGCCATGTCCGCTGAGTTTCTCTCCTAACAGCTTCTCCATCAGCTGCAGCTCTTTCCTGATTTCTCTGTAGCTGCCGACAAAATTGGTGCCATTGTCCGAAAAGAGACACTCAGGTTTTCCTCTCCGCGCGAAGAACCTCCTCAACGCCAATAAGCAGCTGTCGGCGTCGAGAGCATGTACCATTTCCAGGTGCACCGCCCTTGTCGCCATGCACGTCGCCAGGAACCCGTAGCGCTTCTGTGTGCGCCTGAGGTACCGCACGTAGAATGGGCCAAAGAAGTCGATCCCCGCGCTACTGAACGGACGCCGTCCGTCGAACCGCGCTGGCGGCAGGGGAGCCATTTGGGGGGCAGACGGCTCTGCCCGACGTCGCCGGCAGACGGGGCACTCTCTCAGCTGCGTTTTGACGGCCTCCCGACCTCTTGGAATCCAGAAGCACTCCCGCACTGCGCTGAGAGTGTGCTCAGGTCCGGCATGAGCGACCTCCGCGTGTTTCCCCGCGATGATCAGCCGCGTGATGCCCGACTGGCGCGGCAGCACCACCGGGTGTCGCGCGTCTCGTGAGAGAGGGGCGTTCGTGAGCCGCCCGCCCACGCGCATGACTCCATCACCATCGATGACCGGCGTGAGCGGACGAAGGCTGCTCGACGGCGGCAGTGGCTCTCCCTTTTCGAGCTTGCGCAGCTCTACTGGGTACTCACGCTTCTGCGCCATGAGCAGGATACGCTTCTCAGCGCCCAGGATCTCATCCTGGCTCAGCTGTCCCTTCCTGCGATCGTCATTGACTGGAATGGCCGCGTTCCGCGCAAACCGTAGCATCCAGGCCACCACTCGCTTGTATCGGAGCCACGAGCTGAATCTGCCGGGGTCCGGAGTCATCGGTTCTTCTTTGCCGACTGTGTTTGCGCGGCGTTCACTGATCTCTTCTTCCCCGGTGGTCGGTGGGGCCACCAGCGCCGGCTGAGGCCAGTCCTCTGGCTCCTTTTGCAGGAAGTCCGGTCCGCACAGCCATTTGCAGTCCGTGGTCAGGGCGCTGGCCGCCATCCCCCTGGTGCAGGCATCTGCTGGGTTAAGCACTCCGGGGACGTGACGCCACGCGGCGCCGGTCGTGAGTTCGTGAATTTCAGCCACTCTGTTGGCCACGAATGCCTTGAAGCGGTGGGACTCGCTGCTCACGTAGCTGAGGACCACGGCGCTGTCGGTCCAGAATGTTGTACTGGTCACCGGCCGGGTTAGCTCTTGCATTATTGCATGCGCCATCCTGGCGCCGAGCAGGGCTGCCTGGAGCTCCAGTCTGACGATAGAGATGCGCTTCAGGGGCGCCACCCTCGTCTTCGCCATGACGAAGCGACACGCGTGGCGGCCGTGTTCGTCAGTCGTCCGCAGGTAGGCGACCGCTCCGAAGGCATCCTCCGAAGCATCGCAGAAGACATGGAGCTGGGTGGCTTCGATCTTTCCCGAGGGCACCAGGCAGCGCTGTATGCTCACCTCACCGAGCTGCTCTTTCTCGCTGACCCACTGCAGCCACACCGACCGCTCCGGCTCTGGCAGTGGCTCATCCCAGCCAAGCTGTTTCGGCCACAGGCTCTGCATCAGCGTCTTGGCTCTCACAGTGAAGGGCGCTGCAATTCCCAGTGGATCAAACACAGCTGCGGCCTGACTAAGCAGACCTCGCTTCGTCATCGGCGTGGTTATGTCCCTCAGCCGGAACCCGAGGACATCCTTCTGCTCCTCCCACGCCACTCCGAGTGCCTTTTCCATGGCTCCTGCCGGCTCGGGACAAGCCACAGTTCCTGGCTCACCTCGCTCGTCTTCCGCCGTCCCGACCAACACCGCACTGTCGCTGCTCCGCCACTGCGTGATCTCGAACCCACCCTTGGCCAGGGCGTGAGTCACCGCCTCTTTCAGGCGCAAGGCCGTTGTGCTGTCATCCGCCGAGCACAGCAGGTCATCCATGTAGAATGACCGGCGAGCGTCACCGTTTTGCGCCAGGTCCAGCATGTCTTCCGGCCAGTTCTCCTCCAGGCACTTCCCGAGTACGTAGTTCGCTATCGCTGGCGAGGATCGTGCGCCGAAGATAGCGACGCACATCTGGTATACATCCGGGGGTCTTGACACGTCCAGGTCGCGCCAGAGGAAGCTCATAGCCGGCTGGTCTACCTCTGCCATCCGTATCTGGTGGTACATCTGTCTAATGTCCCCTGACACCGCCACGGCTCTCTCCCGGAATCGCAGTAGCACCCCTGGCAGGCTCTGGAGGAGGTCAGGCCCTGACAGAAGCTGGTTGTTCAGGGACGTTCCTCGGTAGCTGGCCGCCGCGTCGAAGACAACACGCACCTTCCTTGGTTTATTTGGGTTTAGGACCGCGTGGTGTGGGAGGAACCAACGTCTTCTGTCAGCGTCTTTTGCCATTTCCTCCGTCAGCTTCCTTGCGTGGCCGTCCTCCAGATACTGGGCTATCGTCTTCCGGTATGCCTCTGCCACTTCCGGCTGGCGCTCCAGTTTCCGCTCCAGTGCTTGGAGCCTGGGAATGACGGCAGACTTGTTGTTCGGCAGGACGATGTCTTCCGCTCGCCAGAGCTGGTGCACTTCGTATCGGCCGTCAATCTTCCGCGTGGAGGCTTCCAGTATGCTGATGGCTCTGTCATCTTCCCTGGATCTTGTGGAGTCCCGCTCGAACCTCGTCCCGAAGGATTCGGTCGTCCACCACTCCTTCACTGCCTCCACCAGAGGTTCTTCATCCTGTCGCTGAGGTCGGACATAGCAGACTTGCCGCATGCTGCTGGGCACAATGGTTGAGATTGACCCGGTCAGGGCCCAGCCGAGGTCAGTGCGGATAGCCACTGGCTGCCCAGGGCGTCCCGAGCGAACCTCCCGCTGCAGGACGGCCTCGAGCACGTTAGCTCCGAGCAGCAGCGTCACGCATCCCCCATCGTACTGCGACAGGCTGAGTCCCGACAGGTGCTGGTAGCGCTTCAGGTCTTCTTCCGCCACTCGTGGGGCCGTGACGTTGATCTCGGGCACTGCCCATGCCTCCGCAACCACAATGCGCTTGGCTGCGTCGTCTGCAGGACTAACCTTGAGCGATACACGCTCAGACGTCCGATGCGGGCCGGCCCCCTCGACGTTCTGCAGACGCAGATCCCTGCGATCTCCGGCGATCCCCAGCTCCTGCAGAATATCCGCACAAACCAGTGAAGTTTGAGCCCCCGGATCCAGCAGCGCGGTGACGATCTTCGCGCCCCTCGGACCATGCACCCGGACCGCGACAATTTGAAGCAGGACATCGGCCTTTGACCTGAGTGCCGTTCCAACGACCGGTGCTTCTTCTTGAGGGTTCGTCTCTCCGTGAGGGCCGTCTTCACCCGCTGCGGGGCTCGTGTCGGGAGCCGGTTGTCGGACTGCTCCATGTAGTAGCTGATGGTGGGACCTCCTGCAGCCTTCTCGCGGACAGGTGCGTGCGCTGCGGCATCGGCTCTTCATGTGGCCTGGGGCGAGGCATCCGAAGCAGAGCCGCTTGTCCACTGCCAGTCGCATTCTGCCCTGAATCGGTCTGGCCTGGAATACTGGGCAGGCATCCACACGATGCTCAGCACCGCAGTCCGCACATGACAAGCGCGATGCCGTTGTTGGTGCTGAAGCTGCGGTGGCTAGGGCTGTCCGTCTCACAGCACCTCTCTGTCGTTGAACCTCTGGTCTCTCGCGGTGCGGTCGCGTGGGCTGGGCGTGGTTGAGGATGGCGACCTGCTCTCCGAGCCATTCGTCCAGGCGCGCGAGGGTTGGCCGTTCAGGTCGCATGCGGTATGTTCTCTTCGCCCAGGACACAGCCAGTTCCGGCGGAAGCCGTTCCACCACTCGCCTCAAGTTTTCGCTGCCACCCAGGTCGTGAGTGTAGCCCAGGTTTTCCAGCACCGTAACAGCGTTGTGTAGGAGTAGCTGGAACTTCTCCACTTCCCCGGGTTCTGAGATGCGTGGGCTGGGTGCATCAAACAGTGCAACCAAATGCGCCCGAACGATATCCTCCTCCCTGCCGAACCGCGCCTGCAGCGTCTCCAGCGCCTTGCCGTAGAGCGCTCCGTTATAGAGCATGCCGGAGACAGCCTGGGCAGCGGGACCGGCCAGCGATGACTGCAGCAAGGTGATGCGCTCGGTGTTGGTGAGGCTCGGCTGGTCGTGGACTAGTGCCTTAAACAAGCCGATCCACCGCGGCCACTCCTCGGGTCTTCCACGGTAAGTAGGCAGCGTGATCCTCGGGATTGACTTAACAAAAGCCGACGGTCTTCCCACGCCGCCCGATGGGTGCTGAGCCAGCTGATGGATCCAGGCGGCAGGATCATAGGCGTGCTGAGGTCCGGGTTCAGGGTCAAGGATTTGACACGATCCTCCACTCCCTCGCTCGAATCCGGCGGAAGCTATTCCAACATCGTCATATGGCTTCTCTTTGGAGTGGGACGTGCCACTCTGAGTCAGGGCTGCGTCCATCGAGGGCGTGGCCGCGGGGCCCCGCGCCGCGATCCGTGCAGCAGGCGCAGCGCCATCGAGTTCGTCATTTCCTCGCAGAGAGATGGCGGCTCCGGACAGGGGGTTGGCGCCGAGGAGCGGGAGCGCTCGAGTGCCGTCCGCGCCATACCCTTCAGACTGCCCTGCGCGACCAGCTGACCAACCGACTCTTCCGCTGTTGACCACAGCTACCTCTTGCGAATCGTCGAAGTCGGCGCGGCGCTCCCACGCGAGGTCATCTTCCGCTGCCCTTGTCAGCCGCTCTCGAAGCGCAGCCACTTCCACCTCTTGCTCCAGTAGTTCTCTCTCCTTCTGACTCTCCCGTTCACGCTTCTTACGTCTTGCCTCTCTTTCTCTTCGAAGACGCGCTTCCTCTTCTTCGTGCTCTTGCTCCTCACGCAGCCTTTCCGACTCTTCACGCGCTCTCTGCTGGCTCAGGCGTAGGTTGGCGATCTCCAGCTCTTGGGCAGCAGCTCTTGAAGCATTCGAGGCGTTCGATCTTCTTGATCGGTTCGATGACGCTCGGCTGATCACCGACACCGCGCCTGTATTCCTTGCCACCTGCTCCTGCTCCGCGATGCATGCCGAAATCCCTTCCATCATGGCGACCGCCGACATTTCCTTTGCCTTCATGCTGCTGGGGGGCGGCAGTCCTTCCACTTCGCACTGCTCCGTGCACTCGCGGTCTAGGGCCTCCAGAGATCTCAGCTGACCCGAGATCCTTCTGTGGAGGTCCTTCAGAGTCTCAATTCCAAGACCTTCTTCAAGGGCCGCTGCAGCTTTCTTGACGAGCTGCGTCAGCTGACTCAGCTTCCCAGCACGCTTCCTTTTGAGGGTTGACGCAGTCTCCTCCTTTGCTGCATCTTCTCCTTCTTCTGCCGTATCTACGGCCGGATCGACCACGTCGACCTCAGACGCACTCATTGTGAGCAGTCACTTGTCACTGCCGCTTATCACTGTATGCCGGAGCATCCGGCCCGGAGGACCAGACTTAAGTGTGGCGGCGGTTCTCGGGTTCCTCTGGTTTGGACTGTGCACGCTCCGCCCACACTCAAGGAGTTTGTTCAGGGCTGATGAAGCACAGGTAGATAGGAAGGTGAGGGTGGCAATTCTTACCTCCGGTGGGAGGCAGTGCTAATGCAAGGCTAACGACCGATGGGTCGCCCGGCATTGAGTGGGAAGGAACAGGGTGGCAGTTCCTACCTCCGAGGGAGGCGGTGCTACTGCAAGGGTAACGACCGATGGGTCGCCTGGAGACGAGCGGGAAGGAATAGGGTGGCAGTTCCTACCTCCGAGGGAGGCGGTGCTACTGCAAGGCTAACGACCGATGGGTCGCCTGGAAAAAAAAAAGAAGTTAAAGTGACAGAGGCGGAGAGGCAGGAATAGGAGGCTTCACCAGCACCAACGACTTCAGCTGCACGCCGCCGACGGACATCCCTTTCCAGACAGCATCCGGTTCGTGCTAAGTCCCTGTATTCACTCACACCTTAGCACTGAACACAGCGGAGCCGTCCGTCCTCGGCGACTGTACAACCGCAAGTGCCCCCGGCCGGCCGCCGCGCCTGACGGCCGGCCGGGGCGCTGACAAGACCGACCGCCGCCGGCAATCCGCCGGCGGTCCCGCGACAACACATTCCTAAGCAAACGGATACCCGATCCCACGCTCACGCGAGTTCGGTCGCCGGGACGCCGAATTCCTCACGCGCAGTTACAAAAGGCACCGTTTCCAGGAGCTGACCCTCCGACCAAAATAGCCCCTGTGCCGGAAGACATACAAGGCACAGATGGCCGGCGCCCATTCGCCAACGACGCACACCGCAAATTCAATTACACAGACAAAAGAGTCAGCTACGCTCAGGTGACGGCGACCTCCCGCGAGAGCGTCGCGGCGCGCGGCAGCCCGCCCCGCCCGTCCATCCATCACAACTGACACCTCATCGAGCCTGGAATGTGCCCCTTCCGCCAGGGTTGCGGCAGGGAAGGGGCGTTTAGCGTGACCCTAATGACGGTGACCCCCCGCGAGAGCGTCGCCGCACACGGCAGCCCGCCCCGCCCGTCCATCCGTCAGAACTGACACCTGCGGGCGAGACTCCACTCACCGCGGCAGGGAAAGAGACGATTCGCGGTAACAAGTGGACTTTTCACAGGATGCCTGTCAGCTGGTTGACAGAATTTGAGTGGCATGGCTATCGAAATGACTTCGCAAGCCGCATGCTGGAACGGAGAAGTGAAGGGTTCCATGGCTTATACGTTCAGTACCAGTGATGATCAAAACTTGGAAGGTGCCATTTCTTATTGAGACAATGATTTATTTGGGATCACGGGAGCAATATTGCTCAAGCTATTGTTCCTTTTTCTTCTTATGAACCATTTTTATGAATACCTAATCCAGATATATGTAGACGTAAAGCTATCGTTTATCAAACGCCAGTAACACCTGACGAAACTCCCTCGCTCTCCAGTACACATCGTGCGATTGTAGCCGTTATGACATGGCCGTTATGACATGGCCGTTATGACATGGCCGATATGACATGGCCGTTATAGGGAACAACAGCGACCTTCTTAAGACCGGGCTCTGTCATTTTCCCCCGCCCAGCTGACGGGACCACGGCACAATTGTGTGTTTGCTGGGTCGCACTGTTTGTCTTTAGGTCGGCCGGTCGATGGTTTTGGTTTGACTTCTCCTGCCGGGGGCATCAGACTTTAGCGCCGCCGCCGCGGCACTAATGCCTGTTTACGAACGGCGCTGCTGACGTCTTCCGCGTAATTACGTCTGGCATCGTGCGTCCGGCGTCCGGCCAGCGCCATAGCCGGCGGCGCGGACTGCCGAGGCCTCTCGAACGGGCCAAACACTCGGCGGCCAACCGCGGTCGAGCCGCCGCGCTGACAGGGAGTCGAACAATACAAATAGTCGGACCACTTCCACTGCAACCGGACCGGGCAGACAGGGAGAGGTGCGCTCCGGACAGCGATGAGCCGCGCGGACAGGGAGACACACCGACCGCGACCGGAGCTGCTGGCAGGCGCAGACAGAAATTTGGAACACTTCTTCTGCCAGCAGGACAAGGATCCTCCCATCAATCCGTCATCTGTTTAGTGAAACAGCGAATGAGACACTTCTCATAGATTATATTGCAGCTGTTTCCTACGCCTCGGTTGGCGGATGAGTGCTGTGGTGTTGTCATCGGTAAGTCGTAACCATTTCTTGAAATTCCTGAAAAAAAAAATATTTCAGATGCCCTTTCCGCTAAGGGTGGCAGTATTCAACTCACTAGATTTCTAGCGCAGGCATAACATGCGTGCTGATGTTTTTATGAATGCTCTCATATACCGAGTTATTACAGGAAGGTGTGGAAAACAGATCCATTGATGGAATAGGTGGCGTTTGATAAGATGATGATCAGTCTTCACTTACCTATTTTCATGTAGTTTCTGAACTGACTGGTGATGTGTTCGACTGTATTATTTTGTTTTGTTTCGTTGACTGCTTGACTTGGTCCTTTCAGATTACTGAGACCATTTCGCGGCGGTGTGATGTAAAAAGAGGGTTGGGGATGCATGAGGGGAAGAGGGGGTAGGAGGCAAGTCGGCCACCGTCTGGTACGGGGACCCGCAGTTGCTACTGTACAGCGACCCTGAGTAAACTGTCCCAGCACCCTCACAGGGAACAACAATAAGCTGTCAGAAGGCAAGTATTTACAGAAGACTTCAGCTATTCTTGTACAGGGACCGGCAGTCGACATAAATGTTATCGGTTGTTACTGGGCAGGACAGACGGCTAGAGTTGGGGCTGGTGTACAGTAGCAACTGCAGGTCCCCGTACGTGGCACTTGAACAGCCCATACCTTTGGAACAGAGTGTCTGAGGGAGACAGACCACCCAGCCGCTCAAACAGGCCCCCTGCGCGGTGGGGCACGCTCTTTCGGAGCTATCCTCCCCGCCTGTCTGTAAGTAAAGTGACTGTAAGTCCGGAACATTGGCTGTGTGACCAGCGCTGATCTGATACTTGATTATTATAGAAACTATTATGACGGACCCTTTTGTAGCCTATGATATTCCTATCAATTGTAATTTACATGCTGTCTTACATGAAAAGGTTGAACCAAAGTTGATCTGTCAAGTATTTTTTTCTTAGCATCAATGTTCTGACAAGCGCGCTCCACCCAATACCGCTTTCAGCACATGTCACGCTCACGACTCGTCTTAATCCGCCAGCGGATGCATCATTCATTCAGCGAGTTGTGCATCCTCGCTCAATCGTAAAGTCCCGGTTCGTTGTTCATGGCATCAATGGAGTGAGTCTGCCCATGTGTCGGCATCACAACACTGGTTGCATCTTTATTAATCAAACAATGTAAGTAGGCGAAACGTGCTTTACAAAAGACGGAAAGCCACCCACCACGACTTCCGCACGTATACCATCCGACTTTTTGTCCCCAATTTTGTGTTCATGTTTAATGTCATCAACTAACTCATTTGTCCCTGAACTAATGAACAATCTCATCCACGTTATGAAGCTTTCGCCTATCAACAGCTATAGCTACCTGCATAAACAAAAACAGCTCGGGGTTTCCAATAAATCGATTCGATTGTACCTAATTAGCCTTACCCACAGGTTATTTTTAATTTATTTTTTTTTCAGTAATTTTTTATCAGTTACAGTGCGCACCGTCGCCATTGCACACCGCACATCGTCATCGCCATTGTGGTGGAAGACTTAGAGATAGCGTCAGGCCTATGTGGGCGAACAGGAACTAGAAATGTTATATAACAACCATTTGCCGTACCTGCTATGTGATTCGTGGCAATTCCTCCAGTGCAGCGTCTAGTTTCGTATACCGGGTCCGGGTTTTATCGAATGGGGGCAGAAATCATCGGGCTATATTTCGATCCACAGCATAAGTCCAGCGCTGGCTCATGCCGCCTTCACATATTGCTCCGATTTGTTTGATCGGTAGCCTGCTGACAGCCTGTCGCCGTGGTCGGAACACTCTCACCAGACGACCGCGGCAGCGGCGGCGGCTGTACCGTCGACGGCCGCGCCTCGCACGCCGGCGCGTCAATATATCGGGGGCAGCAGAGCGGTCCGGCGATCCCGGCCGACGAGCAGCACAAACACACCGCACTCAGGCAAATCTGGACGGCGCCGCGGCGGTCCGCCAGAGACCGGGACGCTGCTCCGCTGATGGCTGGTCAACAGAGCCCCGCCGACACGACGTACCGGGGCCGACGGGGGACGTGGCCTCGGTCGGTACCGACAGGGGGAGTGGGAGACACTTTGGTACCGACAGGGGGAGTGGGGGACACTTCGGTACCGACAGGGGAGTGGGGGACCCTTCGGCACCGACAGGGGGAGTGGGGGCCCTTCGGTACCGACAGGGGGTGTGGGGGACCCCCTTCGGTACCGACAGGGGGAGTGGGGGGCACTTCGGTACCGACAGGGGGAGTGGGGCCCCTTCGGTACCGACAGGGTACACAATGGGTGAGGGGTTCTGTTCTGCCGCTACGAGGCAGGCATCGTCCACTCCGAAGCTCAACAGTATTCGGTGAGGGTAGCAGGTGTGAAAGGTCAAGTCGTGTCAGTCTAATGCATGGGCGCACGGACTCCTGGTCCGGCACCCCGGCAGTTCACCAAGTGTGGAAAGTCGAGCCACGGAGGTAAAATGGAGCTGCTCCCGAGTGTCGACGGCTGTTGTGAGAGCGTTCAAGCCGTGACAGACCGCCAACGGTCGACGGAGCACACTGTCACATCCGAGTCTCAACAACAAAGAATACTGAGTGGCTTTTACGCCGCTGGCCGGCCTTTTGTTGAACTGCCGAGCTGGAGTGACGTGCGGGGTCTCGGCGCACCCTCTCGGCGAATATGGATCCACTGGATGCATCAAATATCTGGCCTCCCTTTTATAGTGATTCTTTCGTGCAGAGTGTATTCTGAGATCCGGCTGGGGCTTGTTTAAAAACTATTTTCTGATCGGGTTTGAATTATTGCGCATTTTTATGCTCTCAATATGAGAATAAGAATAGCTCGCACACATTTCTAGCTTGGCATGAAAGCTTCCGATGATGTGAACCATTTGAATGTTTCTTGGATTCAATGCTCATAAAATACATCGCTCAAATATGAACTTAGATTTGAGCCTTTTATTTGAAAGGCTTCTTCGTTTGATCTTTCCTTGTAGTAATTGTGTGTGCTCACGTGTCGCTTCGCTTGTGTCATGCTAGTAAAATGGCTGGGCATGCGTTCCCTGTGTTCAATGCGAGGATGACGATATTTTGAAACGGTAATCTCATGCAGTTGATTTGATGCCTACCTTAACTTCATCTGTGTCGTGGCTGTGTCCAATGACATAGATCTGTGCGGGCCATTCGACGGTAAGTCCGGCAAATTGCGGTATCCAGCGGTGTCGCCTGAGTACCGAGCGTTCACCAGTTATCGCTGCCGGTAATCCCGCAATTATGGCCCTGATGGTGCTCTGCTGCGCCCGCGACTGACAGCTAATCATTGCGTCCTGGAAAGTAATTCGGGACAGACTCATGTTCCATTTGGAGATGCATTACAGGTTAAACCTTTGGAAAAATGATGGAGATTCAAACCATCGTTCTTATTTTAGAAAGGATCGTAATAGATGGGCAGCTTGGGGCTAGTAAATTGGCCCATGACAGTACTAATTAAAGGGCATCATACGTCACATGAAGCGAATAAAGATCATACATAGATGGTAGTAGAATACCTAACAGAAAGAAGGAGATATCTAACCCTAGTCTAACATGAATTACGGTTTCGTCGATAATTTGTCCACTAAAAATACGTTTCAATGGCTTAGCTACACCGATTATACGTAGTTCTTTATGCCTTATTTCCATAAAATGTATGACTTTGTGGTTCGCTGAAATGATGCAGCTAGGAGGATGTATGTATTTAATTTTCATTATATAAACATAGGTTCAATAGGTCTTACTAGCAGAGGGATGTTTTACTTTTGGCAATGACAGTTGATATATTTGCATGGTGGCCATGTCAAATATATGCTGGCTGCTTATGCATGCACCAATCCGGGGAAGTTTCCAAAGGTCGTAATGTCATTCCTTTTTCTTATAATTGACTGCTACAGTGCTGTTTGCTAATGTGGATTGAGCTGTTGAAATAAGATATAAATTCACAGTCAATTTGTAACTCTGTTTAGACGAGGGAATGGAGTCTAGTTCTTTCATGTGTGGAACTTGCCAAAGTCATCATACAGTCAGCTGGAAAGTTAGAGCCAATCATGTCAGAATTACAGTTCGATAAAATCCTCTTGGGCTGGTATCCGGACGATGATTGGACATCCGGTTAAGCCTAAGTTCCACATATATACCGAATACCTTACTTCTGTGTACACAACATTCCGCTATTTGATATTACACACACACCGATCCCGGTTTTCTATCAGCCTATAGGTCGTGCCGAAGCTTGATAAGAAATTTACCAAACCAATTTGAATTCATGTTTGAGCTGACGATCAAATAGCTAGGAGCCCTTCTTACCATCGTATACTTGTATTTGATTGCCCAAACAAATGATGAAAGTGTTAGATGATGATTTATCGTATCTCATGTGGTGTTTCTAATAAAACGGCATGTTTGATCAGAATACGAATAGATTCAGTCCGAAATATCGCAGCCTACTGCCTGGTTTTATAATCGCGTTACCATATTTCAGAGGATCAGACAGGAAACTATGTCAAAACAAGCCGCGTCTCTCCCTCGTAAAAATACCAGATCAAAGCAAACCGACTACCACAAAAGCTACATCGGATTTAAAGCTTCATCTACAAACGGTACAAATTGGATCGAATAACACAGCCAGTGTGATAACGCTCTAATTTAATCTGTATCGATTTGCGTGGTCTCTCATATATTTTCTTGTATGCTTCTCAGATGGGTGGTGCAATGCCACGTTCGACAGCATCCTCTGCTGGCCTCCGACGGCGCCGTCCACTGAGCAGATGCTGCCCTGTCCACCCTTCAAGGGCGTGGATCCCAATAGTAAGTCCAGCTCCAACACATTGGCGGCTTGACCCACGATGTTTTTCGGCCAGTATGAGCAGGGCGTCGCCTGTGTTGAGCTATCGCGGCGGTTATTTCATAGTTATGTCTTCTAATGTCCGCTGAAATGCAACGAGCGGGAATGACCTAAAAACATCTTACATTTTAGCAACGAATCTTTGTCACTGAATGCTTAATGCCACAAATAAGTAGTAGGTGTTGCGGGGCTTTGATATCACACATTGTACCTTATATCTGTGTGGACCTTTTTATAAGCTTAGCTTTCTTTTGAAATGTCGCAAGAGGGTCACTGGAACACTTGTGTACCACGCGTTAGCATTTCTTGTTGTTTCTTTGTGATCGGTCTTGCTCTCGGAATTTCTTTCATTAGAGGTTAAATACAATGTATTGATGAAGGTCATTACGTCATTGGGTTGTTGTTTCTTGGCATGTCATTTTTTGCATGCCTTTTGCTTAAGCTTTTTCATGATAAAACAAAAGCTGATTGCTGAAATATTTTAAGAACAACTGCAATATCTTGAAGTTACACATTAGTTGTTAACCCGCGCATGACTGGGGGAGGGGGCTCTACAGAGCCCCTCCCGTTTTTCTGCAATAATCTTCTAAACCACTTGACGTATCAACACGAAACTTGTAATACCTTCAGCAGCATCAATTCGACATCTTGTGTTCAAATTACAACTTTCTAGCAAGGTCGGCCGAAAATGACGTCAGAGTGACGTCATGTCGGCCGATTCTAATGCAAAACATTGAACTACCGTAAACGCTCTCAAAAGCTCAGTTTTTAGGCTAAGCCATATTTCTTTGCATGCGTGGACTACAAATACACTTGGCTATCCAACTACCACCTAGGATTTTCAAAATTTTGAAAATTCCGGAAAATATACAAATACAATTACAAAAAGAAGATTTTTTTCCAGAAATAATTGACTATACGAAAAAAACGGTACCTATATATAAATCTATAAAGTTGCTGCCCAATATCTTTAAAAATGACTGAGTTACCTATACGCATTCTAGTCAAAATTTCACAAATTTAGATTTTTCAAATCCAATTTTCAGTACTTTTTTTGACATCATACTGTAATATAAATAGCACCATCGTGTTTTAGAGCTCAAACTGCATCTGACAGACACCATTTTTTTTCTTCAAAATTCGACCTTTTTTGCCTGAAATTTCAGAAAGTGACCTGACCTCAGCTAGATGCAGCTGATCAAAAATAACCTCTAATGACTCAGACAATATTGTTTTCGAAAATATGAGTGAAATGGACCATAAAACATGCGTCACGTGACCGATACACGATATAAAATTTCCGTGACCTAGGATGACCTGGCCTTGACCTGACAAATTCGAAGTACAAGTTCGGTACCATCAGGGTATCTATGACATATATCAAGGAGTGAATAAACCAAAAATGAGCCTGATCTGACTTGTTAGCCGGTGGCCAGAGACTAAATTGTGAACAAGCCAAAATACTGATAATCTTTATTTTGACCTGACTTGTGAGGTCATTTTCTGCGTGTCGCATAAAGCTGCGTGTCGCAAACGCTCGTTACTAAGACGATCCTGAGATTCCGTACATGTATGTACCGTGTACCCTGTACTTACAACACTATGTTCCGCGTGTAATGTGTACCGTAGTTCGAATATTCAACCCTTACCCGACGTCAAAATCGCCGACGCCGCATCTTTGGTGTAGGTATATTAACATACATTGCTTTTTGATTTCTGTCTTCTATGATGTATGATAATTTTCATGATCCGCTAGGGCTCAGTAACTAAACACCACTTTTACTTGGATCTTTTCTGATGTTGATGTATGCGCTGGCCCGTTTGTGTTGTCAGAGTTCGCGCGCCGTTACTGTCTGGAGGACGGTATATGGCGGAGTCGGACACACCACGAGACGCTGGTGGGCGGCTGGACCAACTACTCCGACTGCTTCATCCCCGAGGTGAAGAAGCTGATGGACCAGCTGTACAGCTCATCAGGGGACGACGCTGGGGTGAGCTCAATCGCCAAGTATTTAGCCCACCAGTGGGATGACCAGTGGTGAAAGAACATTGCTCTTTTTTAGTACTGATGTAATGCAACAAATAACACTATGCAACAGGCATTTTGTTCCTGAGTAACGACCGATTTTTTTGGACTCATTGGGTCCCATCATAACCGAAATGGGCATTTGTTTTGATCTGAAAATGCTTTTCCGGTTTTCAGAGACGATTTTCGATTTTTGGCCCCGAAATTCAGTTTCTGGCCCACTGTGTCCGGTGTAATTGAGTAATCGACTCGCGGTAACCTTCATCGCCCTTCTTATGCCACAAGCTTTCGAATGATATCCGGTTTTGCATATTTGCGTGTAAAAATAACGTCATAAATCTATGTTAAAGTAAGAAAATATTGAAATTTTGTAAAAAATTTGACATTTTTTTTCGATTTCATTTCAAAATAGAGAAAAAACTAAAGGCCCTATCCAAATTCTGAGCCCAGTTCCTTGAAGAGCATTCAATTTCCGTTCGGAAGGTACTATTTTAGTGCATTTTATCGGTTTACTGTGGCGTCCAGATTGAGTCACTTGAAAAACGGGCCCCCAGCCATTTCCATGACAATATGTGTTCAGTGCATGAAGAATCATTCTAACAAATGGAGGTACAGATCAAGATTCTGAGCGACAGGACTGCTCAAAAGTAAGTTCCTGCGTGTGACCCGAGGTCACAAGGGGTCAACAACATGACCTCAGTTGACCCCTCGTTGATCCTATGGCGTTAACATACGTTATCAGATTAATGCTATGTATATGACTTAGGATATGTGTTTAGGTTAACCCTCGCCCTGGCAGGGGGGGGGGTCGATGCGACCCCCCCCCTAAGGTTTTTCGAAGATAGCGTAAAAACGGCGGCGCGCAGCGCCGCCAAATTTGACACAGCCTATGGGGCAACCTTTTTACATATGACCTGAAACTTTCAGGTCCGGGTGACCTTGGGTCAGGTCACCAGGTCAGAAAAACCGGTACAAGGTCATGGTCAAATTTCAATTTTCTTTTTGCACCTGTCCAACTCACAGTTTTGCACTGATTTCCTTCAAACCTTCAGGATGTGCTAAGTTCACCGAGTTGTATAACATATAGTTCGGGTTTTTTGAGGTCATTGACCTGAGGTCAGTTAGAGGTCATGACGTCGTAATGTTAAGCCTATGGGAAAATACTAAATTCGGAAAATACTGGAGATATCCGCTTTTTTCTATCATTTTTGTGCTTTGAAACCACAGTACTTAACAGCAGGTCACTTGGTGCTTCTTTGTTTGGTGTACTTATCCATGGGTCAGGTCAAATAAGGTCAACTGAGGTCAAATGACGTTTTTGCTAATAACTTGGCACATAATGACGCTAGAGCTTAGAAAATGGTATCATTGTGTTCCTGGTGATCAGCCGAACCGAATGATATGCGATATGATGCCATTTGGTTAACTTTTACTTAATTTATTAATTTAAGTTTACTTAAAATTTAAGAAAAACTTTAAGTACACTTAAGCAAGCTAAAAAGTATATCATTCGACGCGCCTTGACGTGCTGAGTTCACTGGTGCTTTTCTTTTTGCTCTATCTTAATTAGATCAAACGTTATAAGCGAAAAACTTTTGACCTGTTTTTAGCGAAATTTTTACATTTATACCCCCCAAAACCCCCCTAAATATTGACCTAGAGCAACCAAATTTGCACAGGGGCGAGAACTCCAGGGGGCCCACCTACCTACCAAATTTGGTGTTTCTAGGTGCCATAGGAGCCAATCGCGAGGGGGGGGTCGCATCGACCCCCCCCCTGCCAGGCCGTGTTATGAAAAATGCCCTGCCAGGGCGAGGGTTAACTCAATCTGGACGCCACAGGAATCCGATAAAATGCACTAAAAAGGTACCTTCCGAACGGAAATTGAATGCTCTTCAAGGAACTGGGCTCAGAATTTGGATAGGGCCTTTAGTTTTTCCTCTATTTTGAAATGAAATCGAAAAAATGTCAAATTTTTACAAAATTTCAACATTTTCTTACTTTAACATAGATTTATGACGTTATTTTTGCACGCAAATATGCAAAACCAGATATCATTCGAAAGCTTGTGGCATAGGAAAGGCGATGAAAGCTACCGCGAGTCGATTACTCAATTACATCGGACACGGTGGGCCGAAAACCGAATTTCGGGGCCAAAAATCGAAAATCGTCTCTGAAAACCGGAAAAGCATTTTCAGATCAAAACTAATGCCCATTTCGGTTATAATAGGACCCAATGAATAAGAAAAATTCGGTCGCTTTCCAGGAACAGAAAATGTTTCATTTTTTGTTGCATAGTGTAATGCGCAAGAATTTCATTTTAAAAAATATGCCAAATTTGTTTTAGAAAATTGACCTAAATTTCAATCCTACCCACGTAAGTACACAAAAATACACATACCTATTCACGTCTCATGCACAGATATACATCACAACACAATTCACATGCGCGCACACGATTTGGGCCCTCTCACTTTCGAATGAGTTGCTTTTGCTGATCGGAGTGTTTGCCCAGAACTATGCCAGTCCACACTAACTCTGATGATGTCAAATAGAAGAGCCCCACTTTACCCGCGCCCCACTGGGGGGGGGGGAATTCATAGCCCCCTCTCGTCCCACCAAATAACTAGTGGTGGTTAGATGCGGAATCAAGATGAGCTTGTGGGATCTTGGAGGAGCGACGGGAACGATTTTTTTTTTAACGACAGGAGGTTAGAGGAGCTTGGAGGAGGCTGGAGGAGCCACGGGAACAGACCCGTTGATGATTTTTACTTTGACCTCCAGGGCCAACAGACGCCGTTTAAATTTTGATGATCGGCCCAGTAATTTTGGAGTTTGGAGGGGGCTGTGAATAGCCCCTCCCCCCCCCCCCCAGTAGGGCGTCTTACACGCAGACCCCGGTCCGAGTCGGTTAAAGGGACTATCCCACCTTTAACATGGGGTTTGAGTTGAGATAGCCAAATTTGCGGCGAGGTTCAGAAACCACTCTATCTAGGTTGCAACCCCCGCGGCCTCTTGGTGTTGAAGAAATTCGTTCCCTTCATTTGAAAATGGGCCTTGCGCAAGGCCCTATCTTCAACATGGGGCGACCGTTAAGGCGGCCGCACACTGGGCCATTCGGCGGGCGAGATTCCGCAAAAGCGGAATGTCGCGGGCGACATTCCTACAGCGGCTTTCCGTTTGTTTTCAGCAGTTTACAGGACCATTCGGCGGTGCGATTTTCTACTTAGTATTTTCAGGAACTTTATGTGAAACATTTTATGATAAATATAAACGAATGCAAACTACATACATTTAAGCAAATACAATATTTGCTTATTTAATGCGATTATGCTATATTTCTGTACAATAAAGTTTTGAATATCTATTAATTTGACAAAATTTCTGGAGGAAGTTGCAAAAAAATAAAGCTCGTGATTAATGTAAACAACCGTGTTTGTCGACAAATACAAGAAACCTAAAGACAATTGTGGAGAGGCACATAGTTGGCACATAGTAACCCATTATTGGAATAACCAATGAAGTGTATAAAAACCATTTAATATGGGGAAAGAAGTGCCGCTACGATTTTTTATCAAGTGAAGTCTATTTCTCGGCTGCTCCATCAATAGTTGGTGAGTTTCAAGTTCCACAATTTCGGGTGTCCGCGGCGTCGCCGCGGAAAAAGCTGAACCGGTCCAGCTTTTTCCGCAACTCCGCGGCTGTTCGCGCGCATGCGCACTCTACCCGCGGACAGCTAGCTGGCAGCGGTCGGCTGATAATTTTGTCGTTTCGGCAGCTGATTCGGCGTCCACGAAAGCGTAATGTCGCCACGGAATTGCGTTTTTGCGGAATGTCGCCCGCCGAATGGCCTAGTGTGCGGCCACCTTTAGTGTGACGTCACCTCGTTTAGTCATTCTGATTTAAATGGGTTTGTTCGTTGAAAAATCGCTTAAAACTTGGTCTGAACTTTGTTGTAGTGCCTACAGAGTAAAAAGAATCAGCTTTATGACAGTAATGTGGCCTGGGGAAGGAGGTAATTTTGGGCTGTGACGTCACATATTTGAATGTTTGTGTTTGGAATATGTGAAGCCTAAGATGTTTAATGAAAAATAAATGCCAGAACCGTGTTCCTGGTCATCCAATCTATAAAGTCGGGCACAATTTAACTGGTTTTAACAACATTTTAGAAGGTGGGATAGTCCCTTTAAGTTCATTGATCCGAGTCGAAGGTCTGGATATGCCTTCGGTAGCCCTCTACCCCCTCAGTGTCCCAGCCTGTTTGCGGGAGTACCGTCCACGTGCGTGTTTCCAATGCTGAGCGCCGCACTGATTCGCGCAATACACGGGCGCTTCGCCTCCAGTGCAGTGCGGGGGCACGTATCACGGCGATCACCTGGACGTATAGGCTGACCCGCACAACATCTGAGCGTTGCGGCACAGCCTACCGCGCCGGCAAACTACGTCGCGCAGGCGGCAGAAACGAAACGAAACCAAATGGAATCGCAATTCGTAACCGATGAAGCAGCGAATGATCATTACCCTGTTCCCGCTTTGGAACATTGTTTTTTTTTTCACGAAATGCTTACTTTGCGAGCCATACTGGCCGAAACCTTAGTTACATGCTGCCGAAGTGTTTAACCCTCGGCCGTATTGGTGTTTTGCCAGCCGCGAACGTATAACGGGGGGGGGGGGGGGTCCACCTCTCCTTGCCGTTTTGCCCCTGATTGGGCTAGATGATCTTCGCGAAAAAAAAACGAACGTGCTGCCCGTGACGAGCGAAAGCCAATGTTGCCCAATTCTATGGTTTTTTGGGGGTTTGCTGATCACTAATATCATATTAGTTTTAATCGCGGATGATGGTTTCATGCATTTAGGCCAGGTCGGGTCAGGTCAGGTCAGATCAGCCAGTAGGGATCCTGTCGGGTATTCGGAGTAGGTTTCAACCGCTTCTGACGGCTTCGTAACATGTTACGAAGGCATCAAATCTACTTCGTAAATGTTGAAATGGTTGCTGAATTCGAATTCAGCTCCATAAACTAGTTTAGAAACATGTAAAACAAAACTCGAAAAAATGAACCGAGGTCACCAAAAGTCAATCACCTGACCTGACTTCAGGTGGCCTTGACACCCACCCTAATGCATGGGACCAACATCATATCACATGTTTGAACGCTTGAAACCCCGAAAAGACTGCAAAAGCGCGGCTAATGGGAGCCGACAGACGGCGAATCGCGATTACGGCCAAATATGGTCTCGAAAAGTAGAACATCACACAGGTCAAAGATCATTTGGGTCAGGGTCATCAGTCATGAAATTTTCAGGGTATGTGTAAAATTGATTTACGCGAGGGTACTGAAAGTGTCGTCACAATCGGCAGCTTACATATTACGCGAGTTATTCGTGAAAGACCGAGGGGAGGGGTCCGCTCGATCCCCCTCCCCTATACGGGCGACGGTTAAAGGGAGATAATGACCTTTTTCCACAAAATCTGAGTTAGGATCATTTTCTGACAAAACACAACAAGTTATAATGTAAATTAAAACCATTTTGCTCAATGCGGTACCTTGCCGCAAATATCTCAACTTGAAGTCACGTTAGCGGGGAGCGCTGAAAATGACCGTTGAATAAGTACTTACATCACTTTTTGGTACTTGCATGTAATTTTGTAAAATGAGCGTATTCCTTACATTTGATCTTCATCACATCTAGTTAGTTAATGGTCGTCTATAGTGCCTTCAAAAGATATTCATGGTTTGGGGGTGGTTTATGTCTAAATTTACGCAACTATTTTTCCTGTTCATCATCTGAGGCCATATGCTGCTATTTTAGTAGCAACGACTCAATTTTGAATCGGTCCCGCCGACTGCACAATAAAAGAAGATAGATACAACACTTTTGCGGCATCACTGAAAAACTTATGCAGTACTGTTATCAAAATTCTCATAACACCGTTCGACAAACCTGAAGTCTTTTTGAAATAAATATGCTTGTATTTTTCGCTTCAGGCTCTGAGGCCAAAATAATGAATTTCGTAGTCGCAATCGCAAGATTTGGCTGCGTTTCTGGCGCATGCCGTTCATTTGTGGCGCAAAATAATACTTGGAAACAAAGAAGAGTAGGCACTATGTACGAATCTAATTAATTCTAAACCGAATTAACTCTAATTCAAATTAGAATCCTTACAACCAAGCAACGACAAGGCGATAACATAAACAAAAACCCAAGCGTCGCTGTTTGAAACAAAAGCGCCATATACTGCGACTTTTTTATAGAGAAGGACAAGAAGGACAACGCATTTCGGTGGGTGTTACAAGTACTGCAAGTACTGCTTCTTTTTTGCAAAAATAAAAACCTTTTTCACATACGAAAATGTGCTAGGAAATTTTCATATTTTATAGAAACTACAGTAGAAATAGTATAGATGTCGAGTAATTTTTATTAAAGAAAAAAGAAAGCTCATTATCTCCCTTTAAAGGGACCCTCCCACCAATTCAATCAAGTAAAGTCCAAGGACGAGGAGGAGGAGCAGGTGCTCTCTCCTGTAATTGGGAAATATATGCGACGGAAATAGGTATATGCGACGAAAATATATGCTCGTTGGCTAGGTGAAAAAATACAGGGTCCGACGGTCTCGTTGGGTCGTCTGGAGGGGTACGTGGGTGGGGAGGGAGGCTGACTGCGGTGACTCCGGCGAGGATGTATCACTGTCTGGGCCCAGACCGGGCCGGAGCCGGCTGAAAGCGGCCGCCGCGCCGGCCCGGAAGCAGTCCAGCGCTGACTCGGCACCGCTGTCATCGTTCTCGGATCAGGCGCCGGAGAGTGCGTCGTTGGCCTCCACGCGCCAATAAAAAACCTGTCTGGGATTTTTTTTTTTAGAAAAGAACGTGTGCCAGCCCAAGAGAGTGAGGGTGTAACTGTTATTATTATCCTTTTTATGATTTTGGACATGTCTATTTCTATCCTTGTTGGACACTGACACTATTTGAAATATTTAAACATCTAATAATATGGACTTATTATGTGACATAAGCAAAAATCCTTTTTATCAATCATTATAGCTTGAAGATTGTAAATGATAAAATGATTGAATGACGACACTACACAACTCACAACACACTCGCAGCTAGCAAGTCTGTCCCCCACTTCAATTCAAGTCTTCACAGAATTGAAGTAATTTGTATGAAGGATACGCAGCATCACCATATTTGTGGAGTAAACGGAGGTTAGGTGCCTATTAGCCGAAATGCACGGGTATCTGGCACGCCGTCCGCCAGGCACGCCGATACGCAGGGCATGAGGATTGATCGGTATCGGTATGAGAGGCTCTCCCGAGAGGGAGCAGTGCTCATCTTTCTTCTCAGTTATTTAATTCTTCACTTATTTCTGGGCTTATTTCTGTTCCTTTCTCCTATAGCTAGATGGTAAACTTGTTAGCATTTTAAAATTGGACTTCATGTTTTCAGTGCAGCTTGCGATGCAAATTTAAACTGAAAAATCACCTTAATGATTCGCTGATTATGATGTGAACAAGCATAAGGCTATGGACAATCATATATTTGTATTTAGTAAGTGATACTCAATTAGCATGAAAAGTAAATGCAAAAATACGGAGCATGGCAGGCCTTATTTAACATTCTTATAGGACACTAACTACACGGCTTTCAACAGGCTATAATCCGTGAACTGCAGCCATTTTCCAGCTATAAATAACATTCATCGTCCTTATTTTCCCGACGGCGCGCACATTCCTCCAGAGTTAAATGACCGTCAGCATTGTAGCCGGGACCTCCCAAGAGAAGGAGCCAACAGACCGGAGCGTGCCGCGTGACCGTGGAAGGGTCATTAACACCCTGGTGCGACTGGCTCGTTAGCTCGCCTGTGATTGGCTGGGGCCCGGCGGTGACACGCCAATCGAGAACACGCCACCGGCAGCACCGGAACACAATGCAGCGCGCGGCTGTTCACAGGGAGAACGGCCAGTGGATCAGACTGGAGCCGTACCCTGTTCAATCTGTGGACGTTTCCAGTTCATCGAGCCAGATGGGACTCTGTACCTACTCTTGGGACAGGCTGCCGGGGTCAGTCCGAGTCTCTCGGGTGGTGTTAGAGTCGTGTTGGGAACGAGCTGCCACTGTCACTCGACAGCTGGTTGTACCATCAACTCGAGCGAGAAGAGAGGGTCCGCCGATATTGCCCAATGCCGACCTGAGGCCGAAGGGAGCAATGGATTGCTTCCGGAAGGCGGTGGGGAAGGGTGGAAGGCTGAGGCCGACATCCCCATCTGGGGACGATAGCTTTATTTGGGGAGCACCGACCGCAGTTGCCATGGTCTCCGCGAGTCGGTACGAACCTGGGCCTGGGCGAGGGGAGGGGTCAGATCAGGAACAGTCCGGACAGGCTGGTGGGCGGGTGCGCAGGTGAACACTGTGGGCTCCTCAGGTCCGGTAACGACCCTGTCAGCGGCGAACCGTGTCCCAGGAGCGTCCGGCGCGGCTGGGACTGACACGGCGGCGCTTCTGTCCCCGCAGGCCCCCCCCTCCCTTCCCTTCCCCCCTCCGCGCTGCTCCGGCCGGCAGACCAAGCACCGAGCGACCGGCCGGTATAACCGGAATCGGGGGCACCGGCAGCAGCTGGTGATGGAAGAAACACGGCCTGCTAAGTTTGCAAGTTTCTGCGCTTCGCTAGGGTTAATGGTCAACATGGCCATAGTTCACAATCTCGAAGAAATTAATGATGAACTTGTCCAACAATGCGATTCAGATGAATGGTACTAATTCAATCTTCATTTGTAAACCAATAAGCATGACGGGCAGAAAGAGGTGTGCTACATTATCCTCGCCTTTATGATTACTTTTCTAGAAGCATTCATTTTCACTTTGCTTTTATTTCGTAGTTCGCTTTATATATGCTATAAACAACTTACAAAGTTCCATCAGTGCACACGTAGGCAATTCGTTCCTTCAGCAGCCCTGTAACAAAGATGGCGAACTATGTACTCGTAGACGTTTTGATGTAAGAGCAATTATCATAGTTTCAAACTGATTGATTAATCCATAAGTCTTTTCATAAGCAATACTAAACATAATAACTTTCTTCTCTGTTTTTTATCGTTTTAGAACTACGCCTGTAAGTGTAAATCTGTCTAGGTTGCATTTTAACTAAATATTTATCAAAATGCATCACGCGTCGCCCGACTAATAAAATCGTTAGTGGGGCCCGCCGCGGTGGGCGACGGTCCGCAGGAGCCAGGACGTATTTTCGGGCGTCCAATAGGAAAACAGCTCCTGCCGCTACCCGGCGGCGAGGAAAAACACGAGACGAGGCTAATCATTGTCGGCGGCGCCGCTGCCTGGCCCTGCCCCCTCGCCTTCCCTATAGCACAGGGTCGCCACGGAAGCGGGCCGCCGTGACCATTTCTGTCGCTTTCCTCACGGGACATGATGGATGGAGGATTGAGTGCTGTTGTCATTCCTATACAAAAGGTGTAAACTGCAGAGGTTATCGTGCAGCGGTACGTTTATGTGATCAACAGCCCATGTGCGATGCTGATTACGAGAAATAGAATAATGAGAACATGTTTCATAAGAAAAAGGCCTTATGTCATGCATTGGGACAGGTAATAAGAGTGACGAAACATCCTGAAAGGTCAAGCCTAACAAATGCATGAATTTATCTCAGACTGAAGTATTTCTAGACGCCTGATGAAAAGGCTTGTTCGCTGATAAAACTCGGATCCACCGAACAGGTCGGTAGCAGCAGCGGCCGGCTTTCATAGGCTTCAGTGGAACTTGACATCGAGCTCCGGGACGAGGTGGGCTTTTCAGTGGGGTCGGCTCCATTGTGCTCTATCTGACGTGCTATCGCAGCCTCTCAGCCAGAGACAGAGGCCTCTGTTCGGCGGGCGGTGGGTCACAATGGAGTCCTGCCGTCCGGGCGCGCGGCACAGACGTGCAGCGGAGTCTTGAGGGCACCGACAGCCGTCTGCGCCACTGACAGTCTGAGGCGGATCCGGAGGTCATTAACCCGCGACCGCCTGGGGGGGGGGGGTCGGATCCGACCCCCCCCCCTCCGTTTTTCTTGAATAACTCATGAACCGCTTGCGCTATCAACTTGAAACTTCGCATACCTTCTCCCCCATCAATTTGACGTCTCCTGTGCAATTTTTAAGAAAAAATTTTCAAAAAATTCTGAGATATATCGATTTTAGTGATGTAACTACATGGCGTTTTCAGTCAAAAAATGGCAAATGTTTAAAAAATCGCCAAAAATCGAGGTTTTAAGCAAATTGCAAATTAAGGACATGAAAAGACGCAGCTCAACGAGTTCTTTAAAATGGCTATCTCGGATTTTCCATAAAATGCGTTTTTCACCCCTAAAAATTCAAAAAACTATATTTTTTAGAAAACAGCTAATAAAATCCAAAATTTTGAGAATTTCCAAAAAACCGGAATATATGTTATAGAGCTCTATTAGAACATAAGGTGTCCCAAATTTCAACTTTCTATCTTGCTTTTTGACCCCCAAATTGTAAAAAATAGCTCCAACATGCATAGGGCATGGTGACGTCATAAGCATTTTCGCGAATTAGAGGCACTTCTGAACATCGCATGTGAAAACAAATGGCACCACTAGATTCCTGGGACAAAGCTGGTCTAGAAAAGTGCATTTTTATGTCAAAAATAAAAAGTTGAAAAATTGACTTTTTTTCTTAGCCCTCGTTTAGTTATGTATGGTATAAACGATTTTTTATGCTTTCAATGCACACTTATCACCAGCACAGTGACTTGGGGTCACATATAACCATTACCATCGGATTTGGCGTGAAAAATAAGCCATAAAACATGTGTCGCACGCCCATGTAGCAGAAAGTGAAAACCGTGACCTTTCGTGACCTGACCTGACCTTGACCCGTACTTAGTATGACCCCTATACGCACATGGTACCTTCACTAGGTCTTTGAGGTCATTTGTGGTGAGTTTCGAGCAGCAGCTATCGATTCCGCTGTCCGTAAGCCTAATCATGCAAAACCCCTGAATTTGACCTTTGACCTGACCTTGACCCGAAAGTTGACCTCAATCTTAAAATCTTAAGAGTGCTTTGGGAAGGTCTCGTAGAGACCTTTCGAACGCCGCCTCGCGGGGCTCGATACGACCATTGGTTCTCGAGATAACAGGGGGGGGGGTCGGATCCGACCCCCCCCAGGCTGATGTGGGTACGGAAATAGCCCAGGCGGTGCCGGGTTAATCTCCCGCTGATTATGGAACGCCTATAGGTTTCCCATTACTCAGCTCGGCTGAATTGAAAATCCCGGTGTCATTCACGCAGGGCTATAGGAGATTGAGAACTCGTTATGAGTTGTCAACTGGAATTTGATTTTAATCAGATTTTGTGTCATGTTTAATGTATTAACCCTAATTACTTTCATTTGCAGAAGAAGCTCACCATCGCTCGGGTGGGCCGAATTCTGGAGATGGTCGGCCTAAGCGTGTCTTTCTGCTGCATTATCATCTGTCTTTTCCTCTTCTGCTATTTTCGGTAAGTGATTATACTGGTCATAGGGGTCTTGCAAATAGGTACCTTTATCGAAGCTTTCTTTGCAGTTCAACAATAGATGTTCAGATATGCAGCGAAACATCAGTTTTCACAATATCTTTAAAGTAAATTTATAATCTATTCAATTTTGAAACAAAAATAATCGGTAATGGAATCGAGCATATCACTCGCAATTTAAAGTGACGCTGAACATCGAACGGGTCCTCAATCCTGCCACAAAAGGGTTGGAACAAACAGTCTCGATAAGCGAACGCTGTGACCCGCTGAAGCGAAGCGAGGTCGTTGGTGAGGCGTGCGATTTTGTCTGCTCAGCACGTTTGTCGTCTGTCAAAACATTTCAGAAAATAACGACATCGGAGAATCGTTATTGACGGCTTCATTTTCTCGACGGAACTGTTTTGCAAACTGGAGACATATCTCAACCGCGTCACGTTCGTCTTTTCGAAGTGGATTTCAATTGCTGTACTTTTGGAGGATGGGGAGAAATAGAGGAGAATGTCGCTTACCGAACTGATATTTGTAGTAGGTAAGTCAGGTTTGAAATGCACCAATGTCTACAAAAGGTGCACGACCGCCTTTGGGCCACTGAAGATGTATGTGCATTATTGGATGTACGTGATATGTGTTTGTCGCAAAATAAAGTCATTGCGCCGTATTAGTGAGCGGCGCCAAGAATCAAGTCCAGGCAAATAGGCACTTACATCTCATCGTCTTTATATCTGAATAACGTTATAAGGATCCCGGGATAGCTTAACCTAGTGAGCTGAATTTAGTTTGGCTCCGTAATATTGTCATGGTAAAAGGTTGCTCCGTAAATTAGAGGTAAGTGACTGATACTTTGGACTTTGAACTTTGAAGGTCCTTTCTTATTTCGATAATGACGCGTTTTCGTGGTGCGCGTTGTTCATAGTTCGTGATAAGCTCATCAGTTCACCAATCCTGAGTTTGCATCACATGTGCATACCGCAAAACAGCAGCCTTCGGTGGCGTTCGTATTTCTGCTATCTTTGCATTTAATGCTGCAAGGTCATACGGTTTTTATCCCTTCCTCATTAGCTATATTTGTGGGAAGCGGTGTTTGTCCCACTTCAGGATTGGGGCCACGAATCGACCACACCAGAACCAGGTAGGTGTGCGGATGTGGCGCAGTGTGGATGATTAAACAAAGACCGACGACATAATTACATACATAGCCTGTTGCATCATGGTATAAATCACAAACTTCTTCCTTCCCTATCCCATCTATCGTATGCTGATCTCAGACAGGTTTTTTAAATTGTCGGATAATTCAGTTTTGTTTTTCAATAGAAAACAATTCCAACCAATATTGTTTCGACTTTTAAACACAAACCTTCGGCTATTCTTTTTTACGGGAATTTTACGAGAAACGTTTTCACAACTTACCATTCCGCGTACTAGGCTTTATGATTTCCATTGTTAGGCCCTTTTTAGCAGCCTGTTTGCGATGCTCAGCTGTTGTCTGATCGCAATCACACCAGCTGAGAGACACGCAAAGTCTTCCGCCGAGCGCGACCCAATCAACGTCACGTGATGCCTAACGTTGTGGTGGTTGGTGCCATCCGAAACGTCACGTGGTTTTACGTGATATTTGCCACCTGTGTGCTTCAAAGCGCAGCCATATCTGAAATCAACTGCCGTGACTTCAGCTGGTGTGTCTCTTGATACCAATGGCACCTAGGCTTGATGGTTCATCAATCGTCAAAACAGTTGGTATCAGTGTTTTGTGTCACTTCATGTAAACTGACCAGTGTCAGATGACCTCGATGCTGCTGCTATTTATTATTCGAAGGGCACTTCATTTATATGGTCCAATACCACCCGTCCAGCATAGCATATTGCCCTCATTTATGTTTTGCTCTGATTTTGATTTTGTTTTTCATGCTCCTGTGTTATGTTTTGCTCGCCTGAATGACATCTTTATTAACGACGTCATTTGCCGGCCGTACGCTCCCATGACGTCACGTTCCCGGAGTGACGTCACCTGTCCGTCTGGCCGTCAGTCGTCTGCGGAACAGCCGGACGCGGATCCACATCCACCTCTTCACGGCCATTCTGGTACTGGTGGTGCTGAGGCTGACACTGTACATCGACCAGTACATCATCCGAGCCGGCGACAGCAACGACGGCAACGAGCGAGGCATCGACAACACGGTCAGTAGAACGGGGGACCCGCTACAGCACGGTCAGTAGAACGGGCGACCTACGACAACACAGTCAGTAGAACGAGCGACCTACTAAAACACAGTCAGTAGAACGAGCGACCTACTAAAACTGCAGTCAGTAGAACAAACGACCTGCTACAACACAGTCAGTAGAACGAGCGACCTACTACAACACAGTCAGTCAAACGACAGCACGGTCAGTAGAACGACCGTCAACACGGTCAGTACAGCCAGCTACCCGCTACAGCACGGTCAGTAGCACGACAGCACGGTTAGTAGAACGACCGACAACACGGTTAGTCAATAGCCGAGAGGATGGGGTGGTATTAGAGGTAACTTAGTCCCGGAGAGTCCGCAGCTTGTCCAGGAGTGGAGAGCTTGGTCAGTCACAGTCTCCCCTCGGTGTGACCAGAACTTGATCATTTACAGCCCCTTCTCCTTTTCCTTTGCGGAGTGTGCAACACTGATGTCGTCGCCTCAGGCACACGCAAATAAGTCACAAAATTTGGGCTTTTAGAATATATCCTGCCAATTCGGGGGATTTCGACTGGAAGAAGATAGAGACACTTGTTCCAGGGCCTTATCCACACCGAGACGGTCGTATCAGTTTCCAATTCCTGGATGTCATTCAACTTGAAATCAAGCAGCAAATAGGATAATCTCTAGTAAGCTGGTTGTCGCAGAAGCTCGGAATTCCTATCATGTCCATCGAAGAGGCCTGCTCCGATGTTGTTATGGCTCAGCATGGGTGACTGGTGTATGCTAATTAAACAGCCACAACTGCTCACCGACACCCATCGGCACATGCTTTAACCATAAACATAACTAAACAATCGACTCCCTCCAGGAAATTCAACACTCATATGGCTTACATTTAACCCGCGCCCGGCTGGGGGTCCTGGATTTCCACGCCCTGCTGAGGGGGGGGGGGCGGTGTTTGAACACCCCCTTCTAACTCGACTCTTGGGCCACGTAGCGATACGCGGAAGGCGGCGTTCGAAAGAGCGTAAAAATAATGACGAACTGACTTCCGTCAATTTTTTGGTCAGGTCAAAGGTCAGGTCACCAGAGGTCATTGAAGGCAAAATGTCGCCGATTTCCAGGTCGAATGTCGACAATTTCCAAGAAGCCAACGCATGACTCGGGAACCAATAGAGCTACAGCGCCGCGGGAAAGCGCATTCGATAGCTCTTTCACAGACCTTTCTGCCCTATTAACGCCCTTTAGCCCTATTAACGCCCTTTCTGAATAATGTTCTCAGATTTGACCTAACGTCAACGGTTTTGCCTGCAGGGGGCAAAAACTGCAAAAATAGTCGATTTTTTCGGAAACAGTTTTCTGCAATAACTTTTGACCCGAGCCTTGTACGAGCTTACTTTTACCGGCATCGTGTTCCTCTCGTCAAGACGCATCGAATGAACTATAACTTGACCTTGAAAGGTCAACTTGAAAATTTGACCTCAGGTCAAGATCATGACCTGACCGGAAGGGGTCATGTTGCATGTCAGTCGATCCGTATCGTCGAGCTGAACACATCCAAGGCGTTGTCATCGCTCTAGCACGCCTTTATCAAAAGTTATTCGCGAAAAACTGTTAGATACCATCCGTGACCTGAGATGACCTCAGGGGCATAAACAGGGGTCACGGACACCATTTTCATGCTCAGGTGTGTCTAAACCACTTGTAATTCAGTGTTTGGGAGTGTTTATAATGTCTTTCGTTCAAAAGAGGCGCATTTCGATTTTCTCCCATTGACTTTTATAATGGGGAGGTCGCAAAATTGGCCTGACCTTATGTCATCGATATCAAAATTCTGAGATATACATTTTGTACATGCTATTGCTCTTAGCAATAGCTGAAAGTTTCAAAGCGATCGGTCACTCGGCTATGGCAGACATTGAAACTTTGTATGAGGTGAGGTCACTTCAAGTGACCTGGTGACCTGACCTTCACAACATGTGTAGAATTGATGTATGATAAGGTGTGCCAAAAACCACACGGGGGGGGGGTGTTCAAACATCCCCCCAGGCAGGGCGCGGGTTAATTAAGGTATCGTCAATAGGTTAATTGAATGACCCCTTTCCTTCAGAACATAAATCCCATATCACTCGCGCAAGTTTTTGGTTTTGATTGTATACCATAAATGCGTCAGCTAAAAACCCAATTGACCGCCCGCTCTAACACAATCTAGCTGCTAAATACCAATCGTTTTTAACGACTTTTGGGTTTTATTTGGCCGTATATCCAGACATCTCTGGTAGGCTGGATCTTAGTCCTCGTAACGAGAGAATGCTGAGATGTTCGGCATGAATCGGATATTTCGATATATTTCGATGAAGCAGCTTCCGATTGCACTACATTCAGTTCTGCGTCATCTCTGTCAGTCGTCAGATAAATGCCAAAAAATCGAAATCGAATCGTAAATCGAAATCTAGTGCTATATCAATTGTTATTTTATTGTAGGTGTGCAAGCAATTTTATTTCGTTTGTTAAAACCCTGTCCGTGTAGTTTTGCTGCAGCCATCAGGGCAGCCTGGCGTGGCTCCTCTCGCAACCAGACCCATAAAAGCTATTGCAAACCATCCGTTTTTTAGCGAATTCTCGCAACCCCCAGGGTTTTCCCACAGTCCAAATGCTTATTCCATTGACATTTGTGTTGTTTTCGTTGACAGCCGGGGCTGTGCGAGCTGTTTTACGTGCTGCAGGAGTGGGCGCGGTCAGCCACTTTTCTCTGGATGTTCCTCGAGGGCTACTACCTGCACTCGACTCTCACCAGGGACGTGTTCAACGAGAAACCCAACTTTGTGTGAGTGACAGCGCCTGCGCCCAATGGCACAACTTGACTGAACTTCATCATTAAGACCGGTAACCATTTTCACATTCTGAAAAAGGCAAGAGAGGTCGAGGTCGACTTGGTCGGCTGTGCCTACTTCAAAGCTCTGTCAGATTTTTAAATAATTGTTACAAGCACGGCGATTGTTATGTGGTATAAATATTTTATGCATTTACACAATTTATTTTGAACAGCTGCTACAATTGATAAGCATCATACTCTCTACAAAAGAAAAAATTATTTGGGTGGCAATTCAACGAAAAAAATCAATTTTACGAGAAATGTGTTATCTAAAACCGCCCACGCACCTAGCCATGTCTCGGTGCAGTATCTGAGTCACCTTCCCCGCTGGGAGCACCTCGCCCATTTGTCGGACTCTGTCGACTGCTGAGTGTTGAGCAATCACCCCCGCCCGTCTGCCGAGGGGGGGGGGGGTCTGTGAGTGTGTGTTCGGCATCGGGCGGCGCCGCGCCGATCGGCGGAATCAACAGCGGAATCTGGCATCGCGCCCCGACCGCGGCCGACTGGCAACCGGCTGGTGCTCGCTGGTGCTCGCTGGTGCGCCGCGCTGGTGGCGTGTGGTGCGCGGTGGTGCGGGGCCTCCGAGCACGCTCTGGCAAACAGCGCGGCGGCTCGGCCAGCAGCGGCGCGGAGGCCGAGGCCGAGGCCGAGGCCGCGGGCTCAGGCGCCGGACACGCACCGAGGAGCGGAGCTCAGGTGTGGGCGCCGCCGGCCGTTAGCCGTGATATATTACCGGGATTTGTCCGAATGAGTTGTTTTTTCCCGGCCAGCGGCCATCGCCTCATGCATTGGTCTTCTGTGATGTGTGCTGCCACTCCGGCTGAGTTGTTTTGTTGGTATTTTAGATCACGGTGGTGCCTTGATATAAAGCTGCGCAGCAATCATGGAATGGATAGGTAGAGTATTATTACAGACATGCTTTCATTGTGTCAATGCTGAATTACATAGTAACGGTCGGATTCGACATATGCGCTGCCATTCAATCACGTCGTGTATACTCACATAAGGCTGGCGGGGATGGAAGCTGCTTATACTTGTACCGCCGAGTGCCGAGTTTTTCAAAAACTAAACGTCAAAAACTCATCAAGAAACACTAAGTTGAGGACCCTTTTCAAACATGATATTTCAGTCCTTTCCGTCATCAATTTGTCTTGTTTAGCATTTGCAGAACGATGGCTGACGCTGGCTTTTGGCGCTATCAACATTCTAGCATGTCAACTTATAGCTTGATGTCAAGTAATCCTGCTCTCATTATGGTTCGGCTCTGTGTATAAAATGATCTTCGGAGACACAAACAAGAGGGACATTACCACGGAAAAGTCTCCTGGTGATCCGCTCGTCATCAGACACACGATCCGATCGCGCGTCGCCCGCGCGCCGTTGGTCGGTGTCGCGGCCGGATGTGCATAATTCCGGGGGTGGCTAGGACGCTGAGGAGGCGGCCAGATGCGCTGACTGAGCAGAAGCGGCCCCTAAGCCGGGCTGACCCAGGGCGGCAGCTCTCCTCGAGAGCCACATCACTGGGACGGCCGATCGGCCACAATAAAGGCGCGGCGGCGCATCGGCGACTCCTGCCCGGTCTGCACCCGGTGGGCGAGCCTGTCGGTCGATCAACGAGACGCGCTCCAGCAGATGCAGGAGAGAGAGAGAGAGAGAGAGAGAGAGAGAGAGAGAGAGAGAGAGAGAGAGAGAGAGAGAGAGAGAGAGAGAGAGAGAGAGAGAGAGAGAGAGAGAGAGAGAGAGAGAGAGAGAGAGAGAGAGAGAGAGAGAGAGAGAGAGAGAGAGAGAGAGAGAGAGAGAGAGAGAGAGAGAGAGAGAGAGAGAGAGAGAGAGAGAGAGAGAGAGAGAGAGAGAGAGAGAGAGAGAGAGAGAGAGAGAGAGAGAGAGAGAGAGAGAGAGAGAGAGAGAGAGAGAGAGAGAGGAGAGAGAGAGAGAGAGAGAGAGGAAGTAGAGGCAGTAGTGAGAGACAGAGCGGCAGTAATCTCTCCGGAACGCCGACGCTGTTTCCGGTTTCAGTCAACAATCGACCATCGAAGCGCGACAAACAGATTATATAGCGGCGGGACGGCTCGAGCCCATCTCGGTAATGTGAATGCCTTTTGTTTCTGAGGTCTGGCTGGAGCCGCCACATAATTACATTACGCTTCGTCAAAACGGTGCAATTTCGGCTTCTGTTGTTTGATGGCTTTGTTGTGCATTGATGAATGCAGAATATCGTTAGGTTAGGGAGTGATCAATTAATCCCGTTATTGGTTTGGACTAAGGTTTTTAGCACCCGCCTTTTCGGGCATGTATGGAATTACCCCAGCTGCTGCCTTCCTTACCTAGAAAGTTATGAGAATGCTTCTTTTTTTTAACCCGTTATCCATCGCTTGAGCTAACTACGATTTTTAATTCGAAATTTAGAGGAAAGTTACAAAGTATGCAATTTTGAAATAACTTTGTATGTCAATGCGTGCACTGTCTATGCATAAATGTTCAATGTACACATAAGGCATATGTAGGCGTTAATAGGCTCGAGTGACGCAACAAAAGGAAGAAAAAGTCTAAGCAAGGAAGAAGGTGAATTTGTCTTGTCATTAAACACTGTTTTCGATATTTGGTGATATCAAAAATATCACCAATATTTGAAAATCAGATTGAAGATCACTTTGCTCGAGCATCTATCCCATCCTCTGTCAATTAAGGTGACCGGATAACTAGGGAAGTGCCTCATAACAAACATCCACATTTGTCACTAACCTCGACCATTTTGTGTGCTCCGTCAACAGAGTATTCAGCCTGATCGGCTGGGGCCTGTCCATTTTGCTGATGTCCGTCTGGGCAATCTTCATGGCGTACCTCTACACAGAGACGCAGTAAGTGCTAGTGCTGATATGTTTTTAGGATTAGTTGAGAAGTTCTTGCATTCCCCCGTGATTGCTTCTGTTCATTTGCTTTGCTAATCTCAGTCTTGCTCTTAATAGTGACATTAGAAATAATGCAGACGTTCGTAACTGTTTCTCCTTATCTTTATGTTTCATTACATATATTCTTCGATTTCACTCCTTCGACAATCTACAAGAATGCAAGCCGATCCGTTGCCATTTTGATGCCCTCATCTCTCCCTTTCATCTTATCTCCTCCCTCCCCATCCCTCTGTATTTCGCTCCTAATTTAAATTAATCTTGTTATTGACTGGTCAGCGGCTAGTGAAAGTTACAAATGTCCTTTTACTGCCTATATTAATTGTATTTATTCCTGCAATGACTTTAGTAAAATACGATTCCACGGGCCTTTTTCGTGACCTCACATCTGTATCATCAGGTGTTGGTGGGGAAAACATGTGAGCCGGCTTTATTGGATCATCCAAGGACCTCGGTTTATGGTAATAGCGGTAAGTAACATTCCATGAAGTCTAAGTTCTTTTTCCAACCAATGAATCGTTTATCGTGTAAATCAATATCTTGTAAACACATTTCTAAGTGATACAGCTCGACCTAAAATGGCAAGGATAATACACCCTCAACCCGTAGCTTTGTGATTAAAAAGATGCTGAACGACTTTTTCATTTTGCCTCAGTTATATGACGAGTCATGAAACACTTCGGTGGTTACATCACTTATATCTGGAGCATATTCTGTCTGTCTTTATTTGCTCGTCTTCAGTCTCTTTACATGTGTGTCTTTGTCTGGTATTCTCGGGCTGACATTTACATGCCGTTTGCCATTGATCGGACTTGTCAATGGCCCATTGGCTGGTGAGCGGCCCTAGCTGCATGCTCGGGGAGTTTCCGTCGCCCTCGGCTGGCTGGCCGCGCTCGAATCGCCGCTATAAATTACCGCCGTGACGCCCTGCGGCGAATCGCCGGAGATTTGCCGCCGGTTAGAGCACAGATCGCCCCAACGATCGGTCCGGTCGAGGGCTCCACGAGCGCGAGAAAAATGATTATATGAGGTGATACAAACTGGTAATTTTGTAGCGCAGCAAATAGTTATCAGGTAGTAAAATATTTTCGCAATCGGAACATGTTTTCGGACTTGTCGCTCGCTGTCAAGACTCATCTTGTAATCTGAACACACTTCTGTCTAATCAGGATCCAGCCCAGATTGCACATGTACATTTGATATTTTTCCATTTTTCATACTTGCATTAGTTTCAGCTAAACGTATACAGCGTACGTTCTCGTGGCGATATTTCTTGCATGTTTGAAATTTACGCCACTCAATCAACTCAATAGACCAAAGACAAATAAAGCTATCGTTTTACTCCTATACAACAGAGACGACAGCCTATAACACAACTTCATTTATTCTCAATAGTAAAGATGGTAAAGATAACACTCGAGAAAGGCTGGTTGGTGCTTATACATTCACCCCTTGTGATAGGATGAACCTCTTATTATATGAGCGATATCATTTAAACTTGAGATCAAACGAATTTAAATTCATCTTCTGTCTTCTGTCAAATCAAAGAAGAGCTAAAGCAAAAAAAAATCATATAAAGATTAAAGTGATATGCTTCCCCAATCCCCATATGACTAACAGAAGTGAAAACGGCTGCATTAGATGCTTGACATAAGCCATTTGGACTCTTTCAGGCCAACCTGGGATTCCTTCTCAACATATTAAGAGTTCTTGTCACAAAACTTCACGAAAGCAGCTCAAATGACGTCCAGAAAGTCAGGTAAGATTCTTTATCCGAGGCCTGTGTGTGACATAATCACAGCAGTCGGTAATCTCCAGCTCCCAGCTCCTAAGCTGCTGCTGAAAATCTTGAACCACTTTATTCAGTTATGCGACAACAAAAGCTCCGCGGCTCGGCGTCCGGCGCCCTGCCGGCCCGCGGCCGGTCCGGAAAATGATCTGCGGCCCTCCCGGTGCCGTGCCGGCAGGAAGGCGGTGCGCGCGGCGCTCTTCCTCCTGCCGCTGCTGGGCATCACCCACTCGCTGGAGATGTTCGAGCCGCCGCTGGACCGGTCCGTGGCCGTGTTCGGCTGCTACACCATCGTACTCGCCGTGCTCGACTCCTTCCAGGGCTTCTACATCTCGCTGCTCTACTGCTTCCTCAACCAGGAGGTACGACATGCACTTCGCAGATTTAGCACTATACCTGACGGTTATGATAATATCTTGGTATACAACCTTTTTATTACGCGCGTTGAACCACACATGAAAGGGACGGAATAGCTTCATTTTTACGTAGCAACCGAGCGGGAATCCCTTCCTGGCGATGAACCGTCTGCTCTTCATCGATCACTCACTTTCAGCTATGTCTGGCTGTGCTAGGCAGCATCAACTTCCCCGCGGTGTTCGGGCTCAGACATGCCTGGATCAGATGCGGATGCGAGCATTTATAATCGTCTTCGGGTCTATATGTCTGAGTGTGTTAGGCAGAACCACAGTCCCTGCGGCGTTCAAGCTCAGACATGGCTCGATCGGAGGCGGCCGCGAGCATTTATACTCATCCTGAGTGTATCCTGCCCGAGTCCATCATGTTATACGGCCCTCCGGGGAGTTTGCGGATACACCTCCCCGGAAGCAGCATGATTGCTTGGCGGCCGTTGTCACCCACTGCCACCAAGTCGCGGTCAGTTCCTGACTGGATTTCAGACATCACAGCTGCTCTATATAAACGATTCATCATAACCCGTGCCGTGCTGGTGGCCTACGTTTTCCGTGTCGTGCTGGGGGGGGGGGGGGGCGTGAAAACGCCCCCTCTTGCTCGGCTCCTGGGCCACGTAGCGACACGCGGTAAGGGGCACACTGAGAAAAAATTGACTCCATATGGGTCAAAACTCTTGAAAATGCTCCCTTGAAAACTCCTTAAAACCATTGATAACTCCCTTTCCAGCAGAGTTATTGAGTGTGTTCTAGGGTAACTTCGAGCCTTCCTCATTTTGCGAAAGAGTTTTCAAGAGTTCTTAATGGATGGCGAAATGACTCCATGTGTGACACCCCATAACTCTGTGACGCAACTCTCCATTACTTCCGAAAAACCTTTCCCGAACGTTCCGACAGGAGTAAAAGGGGAGTTACGAAGGGGTTTTAGCATACGTCGCGAGGAGCTGCCGGTGGCCGCCATCTTTTGCGCGTAGTACACAGCACGTTGTGCGGGGCGGTGGGCGAGGTGTTAGTGAAGAGCGTGTTGACTTAGACGGACCTGACCTATATACAGTGACGGATAATTGGACCTTACTTTGGATTTAAAGGTAAGCTTAGCTGTATTTTTCATCATGCTTTTATAGTGCAAAGTGTTATAATGCTGTGATGAGAACATATGGTAACCCCATGTTCTTGATGGGCTGGAATGGTCTCTGTAAGGGTAATTGATTTGTATTGTTCCTGAGTGAGATAAAGATCGGAAACAGCATGCTCTGAGTTTCTAGGTATTGGCAAATATCACACATTATTTCCCTCGAATAAATTGGAAAGTTAGGATTACACAAGCTATACACGTCATGGATCCTATTGTTATTGCCCAATTATTTTAATATCTATACCAATGACAAATATCAAATTTGAAAAGGAGAGCCAGAAAATAAAACTATCTTGGCATAAAAGCCTTGCTTTTCCTAGCCCCTACATATATATAGAAAAAAAATCAGTTACCTACCACTGCCACTGCCCATGAATGATGAAAACCACCGACAAACCAGCATGTTTAAATAAATTTTGTCTAAATTGTTGTATGTTTTTAGAAAGTGTTCATAATTGAATTCGTTCTTTAATGTTAACATGGTTACCTATGCAGCGTATAACGTCCTTAGCTTATTTTTAGCGACATGCTCAACTTTTTGAGCGTTAAAGTAGGTACGTTTTATAGCATTGCCCTACTGTGTCTGCAACTAAGATGGAGGCTGTTAACTTGCCCTTTATACTTTCACTGAAACTTAACTTTATCAAAATTGTAGTGCATGAAAAGTATGCTAACTTTGCAATCTCTTGCTTTCATTATTTTGACATCATGTGCCGAAATGCGGTATCAGTGCCAACACGCCAGGTCGCGTATGTCTCGTCTCGTCCATCTTGTCTCATCTGCCTACCTCTCAGTCTCCTCCCTCATTTCTTCCTTCCATCTTTCCTCGCTTCCTTTCTCACTCCCTCTTTTCCTCCCCTCTCTCTCCCTTTCTTTCTCCCTCTATCCCTCCCTTCCTTCCTGTTTTCCTTCCTTCCTTCCTTCATCCCTCTTCTCCATCCCTCCCTTTCTCCTTCATTATTTCCCCTTCTTCTCTTTTTTTCTTTCTCCTCCATTTCCTCCCACGCAATGTTAAGGGTACCTATAATTTCATGGTTATCAACATTTTGCAGGGGATGAGCAGGAGAGCCTGCAGCGCATCCCGCAAGACACGTCGGAAGCCAACGGAGGCCAGCAAAATATCCCGATCCCACCATCGTGAAAGGAGAGCCGGACGAAGAAGACGCAGTATTCGTCGAGGCCCAGGAGGTGGTAGGGTAGCGGCACCACCAGACCAAGCATTCCTGCTGTGGTAGGCCGCCTTTTGGATTCTTAACATCAAAACTCGAGACCGTGAAGCATATGGAGTGAGATCCCCGGAAAGCGTGCCGTGGCGGGATGTCGAAAGCGTTTGTTAATTTTTTAAGCCTCCCACCGCCCCGGACTATGAATACACATTTCTTGAAATATATTTTTTATCTGTGCTTCGGTACACGAGCTTTGGGTGGTTACGCTATTCGTCCAATATTTATTTTCGGGGGGGGGAGGGGCTGGAGTGGAGTGATGGGAAGTTTGGGTGAGTTTGATGGGGAGTAACAAGAGGTATACCATGAAGCTGTAAACGGAGTTTTGGGGAATCATGGAATGGAGTAATCGGGAGTAATTATGAGGCAGTAGGAGAGTCATTGAGAGTAATGGAAGGGAGTTTCAGGGAGTATGTTGTTTGTTTTGATAGGGTAAAGGAGAGTAATGAAGAGTTTTCTAAAACGGTAGGGAGAGTTACAGAGAGTTTCTCGAGGGAAGTTTTGGGGTGTAATGGAGAGTTTTAGAGGGGGTGTAATGAGGAGTACCACCTGGGAGTTTTGGGGTGTCGTTTTGGTGAACTCCCCCTGGGGGTGTCATGCGGAGTCAGGATTTTTCTCATGTGCACTTGAAAGAGCGTCAAAAATAAAGACGGAAACTCCTCGGTCATTTTTAAGGTCAAGTCACCAGAGGTCATCAAAGGTCAAATTTAGTTCATTTGAATAATTTTGGAAACTTCCAATGGCTAGAGCTACAACGCCACAGAAAGCGCATTCGATAGTTCTTATACAGGCCTTTCTGAATATTGGTCTCAGATTTGACCTCAGGTCAACGGTTTAGCCTCAAGGGGGCAAAAACTCTAAAAAAAAATCCGTTTTAGTCACGAACAATATTTTTCGGTAATACCTTTGGACTCAAGACAGCCATGATATTAATTTTGCCAGCATCGTGTTCCTCTCGTCGAGACGCGTCGAATAAACTACACGTTGACCTTGAAAAGTCATTTTGAAAATTTGACCTTAGGTCAAGGTCATGACCTGACCTGAAAGGGTCATGTTGCATATCAATCGATCCGTATCGTCGAGCTTAACACATCTGACGTGTTTTAACCCCTCTATCACGTCCCTATCAATAGTTATAACTTATAGCCAAAAAAAAAAACTGCTGCAGTGGCCGTTCATGACCTGAAATGACCTCAGGCTCAGGGGCACACAGAAGGGTCACATGTGCATTTTTCCGATTCATTGTGCCATGTTTACCTATGAGCCGATGTTTGAGAGGGTTTAGAACGACATTCGTCCAAAAGAGGCGCATTTCAATTTTCTCCCATTGACTAATAATGGAGAGGTGGCAAAATTGACCTGACCTTAGTCACATATATAAAAAATCCCAGATAAACATTTTATACATATTAGCCGTTTTCACGACGGCCATCTGGTACATATGTATTTGGTTCACATCTGGTGCAGATTAGGTGCAGATTTGGTCAAATTAAGCTCAGTGTGTCTCTTAGTAGCTATCAGCTAGGGTTGTACTATTATCAGAGAGCATCATCGGTTAACCCTATTAGTGGCAGGCTCCTGGCTACCCCTATTAGTGGCAGGGGGGCTGTTTACGACCCCCCCCCCCTGATATCTCGAGATCTAACGGGCCGATTTTCAAAATTCAAACGGCATTCGATTTCGCTCAACGTGATCTACATTTCTAAGAAATAAAAATTAAAAATGTCAATAGGGGGTAGAGGGGGGTAAAAACGGGCAAATTGCAGATACATTTTAGACTGTTTATCACGGCCATGTTTCTGAACCAATTTTAACGCAACTTTTGCCGATCGATAGAGAATGAACCAGGAATTCACATGGATCCTAAAAATATGCATTTTCAAAAATCATAGGCGGATACAGATCATTGACATTGGGGGTACACAAAAAGTATAGTGAATAAGGTATTTGTTGGTACTGTTTCTAAAAAGGGTGGTAATGGTCTTGTTATGTTAAAATTTTCTTATGAGAGAACGACTACAATTGTATTGGTCATGCATAGGCGGTGTCAGGGCACCTATGTTGGGAGGTAAAACATAACCCCCCTTTTTGGACGCCTGGAGCCGCCTATTATAGCAAAAACGTGTCAAAAGAGGATGCACAATAACTTTGTATATGTTATCACATGATACCTTTCATTCACTGTTCGTAAAACTGGTGCATACAGTTATAATACATCAGCATCGTGATCTTCGCCCAAATGACTCGCTTCACGAATAGGACCTCCCAATTCCCAGTGCTCTGGAGCCTCCCCTGGTAAAGTTATGAACTTGAAATTTTCAGGAAATATGCCCAATTTAGTTTTCGGAAAAGTCAGAAAATTTCAGCATCGTAGCTTCAGTGGTTTCGGAGATATTCCCGAAAAACCTGAGGAGTGGATGAAAACAACCCCCCCTGCCACTAATAGGGTTAAAACACTGAAATAAATTCATAAATCAAGATATTTGCTGTAAAAAAGATATGGTGCAGATTTGGTCAAATTAGGTGCACTCGCCGGATAGCCCGTCGTGAAAACGGCTATTGTTACTTTTATCAATGGCTGAAAGTTCAAAGTGATCGTTCAGTCGGTGTAGCTATAGCGAGCCTTTGAATTTTTTCACGTCAAGTGACCTGGTAACCTGACCTTGAAAGGCCCAGGTCTGAAGTTTTCACAACATGTGCGGAAAGGATCTATGGACAGGTGTACCAGAAACGGCGGCGCGCAAACCTGAGGGGTGGGGGCGTAAAAACTCCCCCCACCTCAGCACGGCGCGGGATTAAGTGATCTAGGTACATGTAATTTTCTTGTTGTGATAGTGCTGGCGAGAATTGCATGAAAAACGCAAGCATGCTCAATTTGACTCGTACATAGCACATACCAGAGGGAAATGGTCAGAATAATAAGCGGAAGGCCATGCTCAGACATCTTAATGCCATAGTAAATAAGTTAATATTTCTCCAGCACAGAACATACATAATACCAGAAGCAATATCACCTATATTGCATGGTCCTTGGCATTCGCTCTTATTAGAATTTTTCCGTAACGCCTTGAAATGGAATTCCTCGATGCCGTGCGGCTGATTTCGCGGTTATAGGAATTTCCTAAGGAAGTAAGTCCTGGTGAGCCGTAATATTATGTCTTATGAAATTCTCCTAGGAACAGAAATGCGGGCTTTGCGGCTTTCTCTACTCATATGAGAGCGAAGGTATCAAAGGGAAGCTGGAATTTCCTTGGAGATGGTATTTCCTGGGCTGGCTCACCGCTAACATACAAGTACATATATCGATCCATGTGAAGCTCCCTTGTCCCTAGCTCCAGGAATATGGAACGTTGTCCTCTCACCAACCCTCTTCTTGTTCACGTGTGATGGTTTGCAGCTGATTCTGTTGTTGCTGATGCTACCAGCAGTGAAAATCAATGCACTACAAAGGGTTGCGCTTTCTATGCGCGGCACACATTTTAAGCTCACATGGTTATTTGCCGGCATTATATTCAAATGCATATCCAACAGGGCCGATGTGTCTCAAGGCCGTCTAAGATGTGTCTGAGCTCAGACACACTGGGTCTATAAGGGCTCGGGTAGGATTTTGTAAGTACTATGCGGGATCGATGCCGGCCTTTATAACTATTTAATGTATAGCCCTTGTGCTTTGGCACATATGAAATGTGGTCAGAGGCCTGAATTTAAAATAGCATTTGCTTTTCCGCTGTTACCCCAAAACAATCTGCACCCGTGTTTGTGCAGGCTACTCTGGGTATTGTTCTCCTATAGCCCATCAGTTAATTAATGCGAATCGTGGCCCATGCCTTATTGTTCATCATATACAGCGCCGCGATATTGCCACTAACCAGCAACAGCTCCCTGCCGTCCGCCGTTGTACTGCGCCGCGCCGTGCCGTGTCGTGCCGTGCCGTGCCGTGCCGTGCCGTGCCGTGCCGTGCCGTGCCGTGCCGTGCCGTGCCGTGCCGTGCCGTGCCGTGCCGTGCCGTGCCGCCATGTGCCGTTCTGTGGCGTGCAGTGTATTCCCTTGTCTTGTTGTGCGCAGTGTGTACTTGTAGTGCCGTGCCGTTCTGTGCGGTGTCGTAACCGTGCCGTGCTGTACCGTGCCGTGCCGTGCTATGCCGTACCGTGCCGTTGTGTGCCGTCCTGTGTCACGCCGGGCCGCTCTGAGCAGCGCCGAGCCGTCGTCTCCAGCAGCTCTCCGCCGGCGGCTGCCGTGCCCCGCATCCGGTCCAGCTAATAATCGCCGCCGGCGCGCCGGCACCGCCGCCGGCGTCCCGGCCAGCCAGCCGGCGGCGCACACAGGCGCGCGGCGCTGAGCTGCAGTCGCGCCCACCAGCGCAGACAAAAGCGGCGGCCGCGGCCAGGCCCGCAGCGGCGCTGCAGCGGCCGCCCGGCACCGGCCGCTTTGATCCGGCCGAGCGGTGTAGCCTGATGATTATGAGGCCCGCCGCGGCCGCCTCTTGATGTGGCCCGATTGAGCCGTGGCTGCCTCGGAGCGCAGCGGCTCGAGCCTGGGGGTGATCGCTGCGCGCGGTACGCCGCCCACTCGGAGCCCAAATGATTACTGCACGGGGAGACTGTACTGATCTGATCGCGCCGCGGGGAATTCGAGGGCTGTCCATGGGGATGGAGACGGCACAGAGGGTGCACAGGCCGGAAATAGGCATTTATGGGTGGAATCTGTACTGCTGCTTATGTCAAATGTAACTAAGGCTGCATTTTGACATTGATTAGTTATCATTTTTTGACAAGTTTTCGTCGCAGCGAAACTTTGCAATGACCTTCAGTGTTATGATAAAATGGCAAATAACTTGGGATGGGTATGGCCAACATGTTTATTTGCGACTGCGAGCGTTACAAATTGCCATTTCGTATCACATCGAACATATCTACGTCGATCGGCCAGGCTCAGAGATATTGTATCCGTTGGCCATGTTATTGCTATTTCAATCAGTGTACATTGTTTCATGCCAGAAATAGGTACCTACTGCAATTGTGCAAATGTCTATCCTTTACTTCGGAAACTGTCGTGTTCTCATTTTCCGCGTTCTACATACCTACACTCTTTTCTATCCAATTTCTACTCAATTTTCTATTCAATGCACGTCAGAAATGTCACAGGGCACACTTATACGAATTATTCTTAGGTGTTGTTTTTATCCGCTGGGACTGAGAGCGTGAGATGTTTTTCGTGGAGTACGAAAAACATCATTATACGAATTACATTATCAATTGAGATAACGCCCTTTCCCTCTGTGCTTGTTGACTGCATCCTCCTTATTTACCTATTAGTATAGTGATCATTCATTGTTGGTGTTTCGCACCATGCCTCACAAAACTGGAGGCTCTTCCTCCAGTTTCGTCTCGTCACTACTCGCATCGTATCGTCACTTTCATATTATCACTTTCAAGAGTACGTACACATGTTGTGCATTTCCGTAGTAATTAGACGGCGTTGCGCGTCGGCAATGCGTCGGTCAATGCTAAGCGTGCTGTGCTCCGTATAGCGGTCATTATACCACATGTGTCGGGCGCATGTGAAAGACCCGTGCTGTGCTCACTGGTCACGGCCCCCTGTATCTGTCCGTCTGTCTCGCTGCTCAGGTCTGTATGTCTGTCTGCGTGTTGACAGGTGCGTGACGCGGTGGTGAAACAGTGGCACGACATGAGCGTGCAGCGCCAGCTCGGCTGTCGGAGACCGTCGCACATCGACAGAAAAGCCAGCTGGTGAGTCCGCAGCAGAGCCGCTGGTCATGGCACCAACAGGAGGGTGGGACAGTGCACGGGCGTAGGAACGTCATGAAAAGTGGGTGGGCCACCCTGTCAAGGGGCCTCCTTTTTCAGGGGCCTCCTATTTTCAGGGGCCTCCAACTTTTGCCTCGTCCCGCTGGCTGCTTTCAAGTATGACCTCCAAATCTAGCTTCTGAGATCGGGGCTCGGGCAGATGTACCCAGGGGCGTAACCGCTTAAGCGAACAGTGCGGAAAGTCCGCACCATTTTTAAAACTTATTCCCCCTCCGATTTTTTTTAGAATCTATTTGCCGCAAACGGCGCATGGCCCCTGAAAACCCTTACACAAATGTCTTCCTCGTTTCCCAGGTGCCCCCATTAGCTTCATAGGCGCCCTCTTTGGCATATAAGCGCCCTATGTATAGTCATCAGAGACATCCTATATGTCCCACAGTCGCCCCGTTGTCGCATACAATGTGCGCTTATCATAGGCGTCTCTCTTTTATGGACACTTGAAGGCGCCTCTCTTTGCCATGCCGGCGCCCATGTTTCTTATGAATGCACCCCCATGGCATTGATCAATGCAGACCTCTATTGCATGTGGACGCCCATATATTATGTAGGCCTCAGAGGCGCCCCTCTTGCGCATTGAGGTGCCCCTATGGGCTTCATAGGCGCCCCTCTAGATATTGCACGTAGGTGCCCTACTGTCTCAGAACCGCTCCCCTTTGGCATGCAGACGCCCATCTTTCGTACGGAGGAGCCGCTGTGGTTCTTAGAGACGGCATGTTGCTCCCAGACGCAGATGGGGCTCTCGGAGTCGACAGTGTGGGACCTTCAGTCGCTGATGGGTGCCCGCCAGATGTGGACCCTCGGAGACGCCGGTATGGGGCCCTCAGAGATGCCGGTATGTGGCCCTTAGAGACACTGGTGTGGAACCCTCAGATACTTCAGTGTGAAGCCCTTACAATTGCTGGTGTGGAGCTATGAATGCGCTGGCTTAAATCCCTCAGAGACCGGTACATGGACATTAGAGCTCAGTGAGAACTTGTGTGGTGCCTTCAGTGGCCTTGTGGAGCCGTTAGACATCAACATGGTGCTCTCAGGAGCCGGTGAGTCCTCAGAGTCACCGGTGTGGGGCCTTCAGAGCTCCGAGATACTGGTGTGGGGCCCTCCGAGGTGTCGGTGTGGGTCCTTCAGATGTACCTATAGAGCCTTGAGATGCACAGGTGTGGTGGCCCACAGAGGCGCCGGTGTGGGGACCCCAGAGCCACCGATATAGGGCCCTAAGAGACACTAGTATGACCCTCAAAGGCGCCGCTGTGTGACGCTCATAAACACTGGTGTGGAGCCATCACAGGCGGGTGGAGCCGTTAGAGGCCGGAAAGGGCCCTTAGATGCCTGCAAGGAGCCTTCAGAAGCCGGCGTGGCACCCTTATGGGGATAAGCGTGTCTACTTAGGAGCCCTTGAGGTGCTCTCATGAGCTCTGTGGGGCCCCACCGGGCCGAAATATGGCCACGGCCAGTTGCCGCCGCATGGCTCTTCGGACTATCATTCTCAGGGGCCTCATCTGCCTAGTTTGAATAGAAGGGCCTCTCAGACAATCAGTCTCATGGGCCTCCTCTGGCTAGTATAGGTAGAAGGGCCTGTTAGACCATCAATCCTACCTAGGGGCCTTTTCTGGTTAGTATAAATAAAAGAGCCTCTCAGACCATTTATATCAGGGGGCTCCTGTGGACAGTATAAATAAAAGGGCCTCTCAGACCATCAGTCTCGGGGGCCTCCCTAGAAAAGTGTAAATGTGGATAGAAGGCCCCCCTCAGATTCATTAGGAGTGGACCTCTCTGACTATCAGTCTCAGGGGCCTCTTGTAGCCAGTATGAATATAAGAGCCTCTCACACCATCGGTCTCAGGAGCCTCTTCTGACTAGTTTGGATAGAGGGCCCTCCCAGACCACCGGTTTCAGGGGCCTCCAGTGGCCAGTTATATGAACAGAAGGGCCTCACAGCCATCAGCCTCGGGGGCCTCTTCTGACTGGTGTGAATATGAGGGCCTCTCATACCATCAATCTCAGGGGCCTCCTCTGCCTAGTGTGAATATAAGGGCTTCCCAGGCCATCAGTCTCAGGGGACTCTTCTGACTGGTGCCGGATTGAGGACCTCCCAGACCGAAAGTTTTGGGGGTCTCCTGTGGCCAGTATGAATAGAAGGGCCTCTCAGTCCATCAGTCTCATGGGCCTCTTCTGCCTGGTGTGATTATAAGGGCCTCTCAGGTCATCAGTCTCAGGGGCCTCCTCTGACTACAGTGTAGATGGATAGGCCTCTTAGACCATCAGTCTCAGGGGCCTCTTCTGACTATTGAGGATAGAGGGGCCTCCTCTGACTAGTGAGGGTAGGGGGCCTCGGCTAGATCGCCAGTGTCAGGGGCCTATTCTGACTAGTGTGGATGGAGGGGCCTCCCAGACCACCAGTCTCAGACGTCTGACTAGTGTGGATAGAGGGGCCTCCCAGACCGCCAGTGTCAGGGGCCTCCCCAGACCAGTGTGTATATTAGGGCCTCCTCAGATCCACTAGGGCCTCTCAGGCCATCAGTCTCAGGGGCTTCGACTGACAAGATGAACAGAGGGCCTCGTTGGATCCATCACGGCCCCTTGGAGTCCGTGGGTGGGGATTCGTGGAACTTATTTTTACCGAGTTTGTTTATTCTGGAAGGTGACGACGTCCTCTCAAATCGAGACGAGGGGCCTCGAGTAAAAAGTGGGTGGGCCAAAACACATGGTTGGCCCCCCCACCTCGAAAAGTGGGCGGGCACTTGCCCACCTGGCCCCCCCTGTTCCTACGCCTATGGGACAGTGCCCAGTGCGTCGGTCTGCTCTGCATCGTATAGATGTAGAAGAAAAGGGTGGCACTTACTGCCTTTATGGTAAGTTCACAGTTGTTTTGCGAATTTCTGTCAAAAAAGAGGTATGAGGTAAAACTATAAATTGACTTGGTTCCTATTTAACGATTGGCTTGCAGGTAGGTACTCGTACCTATATTGTCCTCGTTATAGATGGCACCGTGCGCATGGATGGCTCATTGCCCGAGTTTTGAAATGGCTGCAGTCTGGCAAGATTTATAGGCGAGTAAGTTCCGAGTCAGGGATCACAACCGAAATCAGCATACTGGTGCTGTAGTTGCGTTTTTCTTCACGAAAGCTAAACAAGAAAAATGGTCCGTAATACAAATGCACACTAGCAGAAAGGGCGAATGTTTGTGAAGTCAAATAGGCTATAAACGGATGCAAACGAGGCACGCTTAAAATGAATATGCTAATTTTGGTGGTAAAAAAGCAAGACCAAATTTGTTTTACCAGCACCCCGAGAAAATGAGACAATAATGCGACGAGTAAGTGTCTTGTTTGCATCACGTTTCTTTGGGTTTCCTCTGAATGCCGGACGAATGTAGCGACGCAGCTGTTGGCTATGGAACGCTATAGCTCTCTTTCGCCCGAAGCCTGTTCTTTCTTTACAAATCCTTCAGAGTTTTTCTATTCACTGGCCACAGTTTTAATTAAGGAGGGCTGGTTTCCGTTTTCAGCTATGCAATCGCTGACTCGGCAGTCAAGTCGGTCTTATTTTACGCTGACTGATTCTCGAGTGGCCCTTCACTCTCGGACCAATAATTGATTGTCCTCGGAGCTGCTTTGATGAGACATTAGCCACCCGGGGCCGGCGGGCTTATGTATAAAAATGAGCCGGCTCTCGAGAGGTAGGGCGATGTCGGGCATCAGGTCCCGGTCTGAGTTGACCTCTCCGGCGTGGCCCCTCGCCTGCCGAGTCGTGTCAGCTCAGAGCTGCCGAGGCCGAGACAGTTTCGGACTGTCAGCTGAGACAGTTTCGGACTGCGAGCTGTGTCGATCCCGAGCTGCGAGCTGTGTCGGTCCCGAGCTGCAAGCTGCGTCAGCTCGAACCGTGAGCCGCGGCAGCGCGTCCGTACGGGCCGCTGCCACACAGCTGTCGCCTGGCAGTCACTAATGAGTTAGTCGACTAGTAACGCGACCCTCGCTCCCAACGCGCTGATTATGGTAAATGGACACTGGACAGGCAACCGAGCGTGGCAGCGGAGCGGGCCCAAATGTACGCCTGTGGTGCTTGTGATATAGGGTTTCAGACAAAATGACAAGTGAAGTAGCCTTTAAATTGAATATAATTTTAGGCATTGACGTGGAAGACAGATTCAATGTAAATAGCATGACATGTTTTTCATAATATGATGAGTTAACTATGAAACACGGAACTCGCGATATAAATTTATCATATAACTTCCTACCTTTTCCTCGATGACTCACAAAAGACCGCCATGTGATTGCGAGCATTTCCAAATTGCAGTCACGCGGCTTCCCACGCCAGTCGCCAATCGATCATGAATTTCACAGGCTTCTTCACAAGCCGCTTCCTCGTGGTAGCCATGCTTACCTACAAAGATGGCTTAGGTGTCATGGCGCTTACATTTCTCCGATATCATTTTTATTGCTTATTGTTTGGCTGTGTTTCCGAGCCTTCGAGCCATTTCACGGTTATGGGATAAGAGCGTTAAACGTCGGGTTGATGATACGAGCACCGGCTGATGCGCTGCCGCTGCCGCGGCTGAGCCCGTTCTGTGGGACAGGGGTGTTCTGATGGCCGGTATCCAGCCATCCAGGTCATCCAGCCATCCAGGTCATCCAGCCCCACACACGGTTACATCGGAAGATTGTGCCATTTGGGGAGACCCCTAACGAATGCCTGGTTGGAGTGACCCTCAGTCCTAAACAGTGCGCTGTCAGAAAATTCTGTCTGAAATGAAAAAATGACGAAGACAAATGGGAGCTGAAAGCGTCGTTTCACCCATCTCGACCGTTTGCAACTTTGTCCTTCTATGAGCTGGCTTACCAGGCATCCACCACTTATGTATATCTTTGTTTGTTTGTTTTGTAGGGCTAGCTCCTATTAGTGTGATGACGCCATTTTGAAGCCCAAAGCCTAATAGAAATTAGGGGGAGACATTGGTCTGGGCGGCCACCCTGGTGCGCCGGTGGGGCTGAGCCCGTCATAGACAGGTCAGCCAGCCCCCTAACGATTGCCTTAGTCCCCACCGCATGAGTGGCCTACTCCTGAGACCTGAGCAGCTACTCACGTCGGACGGAGGTGACTGTCCAGCCCGGAACAGAGGGTGTGGGCGTGGAGAGGGGTTTATGCGTCCTGAGGATGGAATAGGAGGGATCGGAGGATCTATAGCCAATGCCTGCGGTCCAATCAACGTAGCCATTAGCTTACGCTGCAAAATGATCCCCTGTTTCAGCCGGCTGCTGCACATGCACAGCGTTCGGACGGATGCGGAGGCGACTGTCGAGCAAACGGTACCCACCGAGAACCCATGACAGGAGAGGGCCGGCACCAGTCGGCCGTCCGACCCCGGCGAGCAGCGCCACCTAGCCTCCAACGGCCGCTCCGGACTGCCGCCTGGCGAGCAGACAGTGCTGACATCTGCCGGCCGCAGTGTGCTGCCATCTGCGGGCAACCTACTGTCGCCCTCGGCTGGTCGCCTGGCCGATCGCTCGAGCGAAACACAAATTGACGCCCTGTGATTGACTCGCCTTTGCTCGCTCGGCCGAGAGAGGGCGGAGTGTTTTTAGAAGAGGACTGCTTCGCAATGTGTGAGAGGGAAAGGATAGAGTCAGAGAGCCATTGATATTTGAGGACAGTGTCATGATACGGGTATCATCAGACGCATATGGCTCTCCAGCACGGGCAAGAGCATGAAAAAATACGAGAACACCCAAACGAGTACGTCATGTTGAATGTATCATAGTTGATATGAGATATATTAACCCTCGCCCGCACATGGGGGGGGGGTGGTTGCCACCCCCCCCCCCCCAGGTAGTCTTTCTGCTCTGCACTCAACATTTTTAGGGCTAGAAGGCTGATTTTTCGTATAGCTGCTCGTCCATCCTTTCTTGATGTTCACTGAAAATTTCAAGTTTCTGTGGTTTTTGGTTTTGGAGATATGACCTTGTTTTTCAGGTCATGTCATGACCCAAATGGCCAATTCTCAACATCTTGCGTTTGCTATGGGCCTTGTGAGCTTTTGACACCCTGATTTCGGCCTTTTTTGCCAGTCTTACCTCCCACCTATCATGGAACATGTTGTTCGACGATGTACAGATGTCAAGGTCAAGGTCAAGGTCAACCTAGGTCATCTAAGATAATTGCGTTTTAGGCAAACTGAATTTACTTTTTGTGAAGTTTTTTGACTGCATTGTTGGTAAAAGCTTCTCAGATCATGATTTCATGTAATATGGACCCAAAAACAATCGGTGCACACACCAGTATACACACAGACACACACAGACATACAAACACATATAATTGACCTTGACCTAACTTGACCTGAAATGACCTCAGCAGCAAAATTCTGGTCGGGTAGTGTGACAAAGAGGTTCTAGCTGGCTTGGCACCAGAAAACAGCATCGTCATCGGTATTTGATAAGCAGCGCACTTGATATCCAACGGTGACCCAAAACAGCAACATTTTTTAGTTTGACCTGACCTGGAAGGTCAATGACTGACCTGAGAAGGTAAAACTGGGTATCATTGGATTCGTCTCTTCCCAAAGAATCTTTTTGGTCTTTACTGCTAAGCTCTATCTCCAACAGGAACGAAATGGCGCGGGGGGGGGGTGGCAACCACCCCCCCCCCCCCCATGTGCGTTCTAGGATGGGAAAATGGCATGTGCGGGCGAGGGTTAACGTGGGTTGCTGGTTGATCCAAAGTTTACTTTCTTGTTGGCTTGTAAACACAAGAGTTTAGTTGGTAAGGAATGAAATATAACGGCGCTCATATCATTGTAGGTACCTATAACGAATTCGAGTAGGGGAGAGTGGGGTAAGATGCCCAGGGTGGGAAAGACGCCCCACCCCCTCTAGCGGCGAAACAAAGAATAGAACCTGGAAATTAATGTTCTTAGCGTAAAGCGGAAGCCTGCCTTGTTAACTGCACATAAATTTGCGAAGCTCAGTTGGGCAACGGCTGGCTGGTGATTGCATGTTTTTTATTTGCTGCTTTCAAAAAATATTTTGGTGTCAAAACATTGTAAATATCAAAGAAGGTAGATAATTTTTGCGTCCCTTGCTATAGTCGTGATACATTAACCCGCGACCGCCTGGGGGGGGGGGGGGTCGGATCCGACCCCCCCCCCCCCTCCGTTTTTCTTGAATAACTCATGAACCACTTTCGCTATCTACTTGAAACTTGGCATACCTTCTCCCCTATCAATTTGACGTCTCCTGTGCAATTTTTAAGAAAAAATTTCCAAAAAATTTTGAGATATATCGATTTTAGTGATGTAACTACATGGCGTTTTTAGTCAAAAAGTGGTAAATGTTTAAAAAATCGCCAAAAATCAGGGTTTAAAGCAAATTGCAAATTAAGGACATGAAAAGACGCAGCTCAACGAGTTCTTTAAAATGGCTATCTCGGATTTTCCATAAAATGCGATTTTCACCCCTAAAAATTCAAAAAACTATATTTTTTGGAAAACAGCTAATAAAATCCAAAATTTTGGGAATTTCCAAAAAACCGGAGTATATGTTGTAGAGCTCTATTAGAACATTAGATGCCCCAAATTTCAACTTTCTATCTTGATTTTTGACCCCCAAATTGTAAAAAATAGCTCCAACATGCATAGGGCATGGTGACGTCATAAGCATTTTCGTGAATTAGAGGCACTTCTGAACATCGCATGTGAAAACAAATGGCACCACTAGATTCCTGGGACAAAGCTCGTCTAGAAAAGTGCATTTTTATGTCAAAAATAAAAAGTTGAAAAATTGACCTTTTTTCTCAGCCCTCGTATGGTATAAACGATTTTTTATGCTTTCAATGCACACTTATCACCAGCACAGTGACTTGGGGTCACATATAACCATTACGATCGGTTTCGGCGTGAAAAATAAGCCATAAAACATGTGTCGCACGCCCATGTAGCAGAAATTGAAAACCGTGACCTTTGGTGACCTGACCTGACCTTGACCCGTACTTAGTATGACCCCTATACGCACATGGTACCTTCACTAGGCCTTTGAGGTCATTTGTGGTGAGTTTCGAGCAGCAGCTATCGATTCCGCTGTCCGTAAGCCTAATCATGCAAAACCCCTGAATTTGACCTTTGACCTGGCCTTGACCCGAAAGTTGACCTCAATCTTAAAATCTTAAGAGTGCTTTGGGAAGTTCTCGTAGAGACCTTTCGAAGCCGCCTCGCGGGGCTCGATACGACCATTGGTTCTCGAGATAACAGGGGGGGTCGGATCCGACCCCCCCCCCCCAGGCTGTCGTGGGTACGGAAATAGCCCAGGCGGTGCCGGGTTAACATGCGTGCATTGCGTCCCAAACAGTTTGTTTCAGGGTGTAGTTTTATGGCTAACAAATTGTACTGATTTAATGTTACTTCGGTACCTTGGGGTAAGATGCCCCCTGTGCTGATGGGGAAAGACGCCCCCCTAAATCCGTAGGCTGTCCTTCAAGCAGCCCGTCAAATCATTTATTACATACTTGTGATGAGAGACAAAAGCAAATCTGAGACTATTGAGAGTCCGGTACGGTCGGGTGCTCCCCATGCCGGTCTCTCGGCCCAAACAGCGACTTTTTGGGCGGCACCTGACTGAGAGCCCTCACGACGGCCTCTGTGGGCCCCATTATTGGCTCCAGGGCCCCTCACAACATCCTTTGAGGGCTCCCACGCAGGCTCCACGGGCCGCGCTGGCATCTCAGGTCCCCACGATGGGCTCGAGGGCCCTCAAGCATCATGAAGACCTATAAGGGCCCCACAGTGGTCTCCAAACGCCACCACGGAGGCTTGTTTGGCCGCGCTGGACTATGATGGCCCTAACGATGACCTCTGAAGCCCCTTACGGCTACTTTTGAGGGCCCTTACGATGACGTTTGGTGTCTACTGCAGGCTCGAAGGGACTACTGATTCGTTCAGGCGATTCACGTGCCCATTTATGTCACTTATAGTGCAGGGGGCATCTTCCCCAACGCCAGGGGGCGTCTTTCCCACCCTGTGGGGTAAGATGCCCCCTTTCACTTCTTCAGGAAAATGCTTAATAGCAAAAAAGTCATCATATTTCAGGCACGAAAGTGTGATATTTTTGGAGAAAAATGATGTCGGCTTCCGTTGAAACTCCAAGTTTTTGATTTCCGATCGTCATTTTCGAACAATATATGACATAGTAAAACCCTGGGCATATTTCCCCACTCTCCCCTACCTAGTTACTATCAATGGTTTTATCACTTAGGCGTTGGTTGTGTTCAACATTGATCACAGTGACTCACAGACCAGTGAATTCAACTGAATGTTATCACTACGATGGGGAATGATCTATCAGGCGAGAATTGCCCAATGCCCAACACTTGAAATGTAGATCGTTGCATCACTCATTAGTTTAATGTTAAGCATACGAAACACCCGCTCATCAGTGGAGCACAAAGATCCCACAACAACAACTGGGTTGTGTGTTGTGGATGCAGGGAGGGGGTAGGTATCGCTATCGCCGATGGGGAGAGGCTGCGAGTCACCAGTGTCATTGGTATTGATATTCCATACATGTATTGGGACTTGGGATACATTTGTGAGCGAATCGAGACAATAAATCAAAAATGAAAACAGTAGCGTCTGATGCAACTATACTGTTTTTTAAACCTGCGCTAGGATTTCAGCAGAATATTATCAACAGGCTTTTTCGCGAAGTTAAAATTCGCGGATCAAACGTAAAAGCTAAGGCTAATCAGTACGGAACCTGCGCCCTATACCAAGGAGTGCGTTTTTTTTGCAGATGTCTAAAAAAACGGTGCCGCAGAACGACACTGTATTTTACACACCTTTTGAGCTCCATCTTACCTGCACATGCTGAAAAAAAAAATCAGGCCTGGGTCCCTCAAGGTCAGATCAACTGGTCAAGTCAAGTGAGCTGACCTAAAGAGGTGTTAACCCGCGCCGTACTGGGGGCGGTCTCACGCCCATCCCCCTCAGGTTTTTCGCGAATATCTCAAAATTACGGTACACCTGTTCATACATCTTTTCCGCACATGATGTGAAAATTTCAGGCCCGGGTCGTTCAAGATCAGGTCACCAGGTCACGTCAAGTGACCTGGTGAAAGTTCAAAGTTACCTCAGAGAAAGTTTAAAGGCTCGCTTTAGCTACACCGACTTAACGATCGCTTTGAAACTTTCAGAGATTGATAAGAGTATCAGTACGCATAAAATGACGATCTCGGAATTTCGATATCTGTGACCTAAGATACGGTCAATTTTGCGACCTCTCCATTATAGGTGAACGGGAGAAAATTAAAATGCGTCGTTTTTGGACTAGTGTCGTTCTAAACACTCTCAAACAGCGGTTCATGGATAAACATGACAAACCGAATCGGAAAAAATGCACCTGTGACCCCTCTGTGTGCCCGTGAGGTTATCTCAGGTCATGAACGGTCACCAGCAGTTTTTTTATAACTTTTGATAGAGACGTGCTAGAGCGATGAAAACACCTCAGATGTATTCAGCTCGACGATACGGATCGGCCAATATGCAACATGGCCCTTTCCGTTCAGGTCATGACCTTGACCTGAGGTCAATTTTCAAAATGACATTTTAACCCTCGCCCTGGCAGGGCATTTTTCATAACACGGCCTGGCAGGGGGGGGGGGTCGATGCGACCCCCCCCCCCCCCTCGCGATTGGCTCCTATGGCACCTAGAAACACCAAATTTGGTAGGTAGGTGGGCTCCCCGGAGTTCTCGCCCCTGTGCAAATTTGGTTGCTCTAGGTCAATATTTAGGGGGGTTTTGGGGGGTATAGATGTAAAAATTTCGCTAAAAACAGGTCAAACGTTTTTCGCTTATAACTTTTGATCTAATTAAGATAGAGCAAAAAGAAAAGCACCAGTGAACTCAGCACGTCAAGGCGCGTCGAATGATATACTTTTTAGCTTGCTTAAGTGTACTTAAAGTTTTTCTTAATTTTTAAGTAAACTTTAATTAATCAATTAAGTTTAACTTAACCAAATTGCCTCATATCGCATATCATTCGATTCGGCTGATCACCAGGAACACAATGACACCATTTTTTAAGCTCTAGCGTCATTATGTGCCAAGTTATTGGCAAAAACGTCATTTGACCTCAGTTGACCTCATTTGACCTGACCCATGGATAAGTACACCAAACAAAGAAGCACCAAGTGACCTGCTGTTAAGTACTGTGGTTTCAAAGCACAAAAGTGATAGAACGAAGCAGATATCTCCAGTATTTTCCGAATTTAGTATTTTCCCATAGGCTTAACATTACGACGTAATGACCTCTAACTGACCTCAGGTCAGTGACCTCAAAAAACCCGAACTATATGTTATACAACTCGGTGAACTTAGCACATCCTGAAAGTTTGAAGGAAATCAGTGCAAAACTGTGAGTTGGACAGGTGCAAAAAGAAAATTCAAATTTGACCATGACCTTGTACCGGTTTTTCTGACCTGGTGACCTGACCCAAGGTCACCCGGACCTGAAATTTTCAGGTCATATGTAAAAAGGTTGCCCCATAGGCTGTGCCAAATTTGGCGGCGCTGCGCGCCGCCGTTTTTACGCTATTTTCGAAAAACCTTAGGGGGGGGTCGCATCGACCCCCCCCCCCTGCCAGGGCGAGGGTTAAGGTCAGCGAATAGTTCATACGACGCGTCTCGACGAGAGGAACACGATGCTGGCAAAATTAATGTCGTGGCTTGCTTGAATCAAAAGTTATTACCAAAAAAACTGTGTTTGGTGAAAACAGCTATTTTTACAGTTTTTGCTCTCTGGAGGCGCATTTCAATTTTCTCCCATTGACTTATAATGGAGAGGTCGCTAAATTGACCTGACCTTAGGTCACCGATATCAAAATTCCGAGGTATACATTTTATACATACTGTTACTTTTATCAATCGCTGAAAGTTTCAAGGCGATCGTTCAGTCAGTGTAGCTATGACGAGGATTGAAACTTATTCTGAGGTGAGGTCACTTGATCTGACCTGGTGACCTGACCTTGAGATCCCTGGGTCTGAAATTTTTACAACATGTCAATGTGTGGAAAAGATGCATAAACAGGTGTGCCAAAAACGGTGGCGCGGAGCGCCGCCGTTTTTGAGATATCTGCGAAAAACCGCAGGGTGGGGGGTGTTCAAACATCCCCCTCCGGCCCGGCGCGGGCTAACATTACGACGTAATGACCTCTAACGGACCTCAGGTCAGCGACACCAAAAAAACGAACTATATGTTATACATCTCGGTGAACTTCGCACATCTGAAAGTTTGAAGGAAATCAGTCCAAAACTGTGAATTGGACAGGTGCATAAAAGCCGTTTTCACGGCGGCCTTCCCGACTCCCGAGTTATTCACCGCTTTGTCAAAAAGTGTTAAAATAGGCGTAGCTTGTCCTTATATAACCTTTGGTGACCGGACATTTAGTCAGGGGCAGATCCAGGAAAATCCAAGGTGAGGGTCATGAATTTTGGTGGTGCCCTATTTTCAGAGATTTTTTATATATCTTTTATTTTTGGTCAGTGTCTTTCGGCCACAACCAAATTTGCCAATTGTAAGCAAGTATATAGGTACTGAATATGCTATGAGCTGCTAGGCCGGTGGTAGGTACGGCCCTGGCAGACCTGTGTTGCTCTTGCTAGGCTAATGGTGCTCCTGACAGGCTTGAATTTGCATGGTGCCCCTGACAAGCCTGTGGTGCTTCTGACAGGCCCGTGGTGTCCCTGCTAGGCCTGTGGCGTCCCTGTTTGGTCTGTGGTGCCCCTGGCGAGCCTGTGATGCCTCGCAGGCCTTTGGTGCCCCGGGCCCCAGGGGGGGGGGTCATGACCCATGTGAGCCCTCCCCCTTTGAATCAGCCACTGCATGATTGACCTGACAACAAACTCATTTTACAAGTGTTTTCGTTATGATTTTTCCTTTTTTCGAATGTCGCTTACTGCGATCGCTACGACACTCACGAACCGAGTTAAACTGGAGAGGAATAGTGTTCAAACACACACCCCGGCCCGGCGGGGTTTGATATATCCCGCGGTAAAAACCCGTGCAGTTAGATCTGTATTCCTCTAACATCTCATTTATCCGGTCTGCACAGTGCGGCACTGCGCAGGTCTATGATCTGTGTAGTCTAGACAACCAATCAATAATTTATTTTCCAATTTCCCAGGCTTAGTAAATTAATAAATTTCGTAATCCTACAAATTCGTACCCAGCCGTCAGCCATTGGGGCACTATCATATGTCATTTGCTAAAGTAAAACAAATGGAAGCTAACTGAAAACGAACCCAAGTATAAAATATTCGAAAGATAAATAAATGATACGTGGCTTGAAATGCAAAGGCATGAAAAAGCCAAAAAAAAAAAACAGCGTTTACACTCGAATTGCGGACGTTCGGTGTAGACTATTTGGGGTTTCCGTTCTCCGAAAGTGTTACAAGTTACTTCAAGAGAGGGAAATAGAGCAACCAATTTCCCAATGCGCCTCCCGAATTACTTCTAGCGCTGATGCCTACCACAAGGATTGAAAGGATCAAAGTCAAAATTGTACCAAGTTCAGAGGCGAATTGCCGTGTGAGAAATGCTTCTTTGGACTAACACACCCTAGCCCGTGACGGCTTCGGCTGGCCCAGGCTTGTAGCGAATTTCGTGGCGAAAAGCGCGTAGCGAAGAGAAAGGGTTTGTATTTGTCGCTGCTTCTGGCGCGACGGCTTAAGGGTTGAGTACAGGTTTTGAGGCGAGAGGAGAGAGAGGAGAGAGAGAGAGAGAGAGAGAGAGAGAGAGAGAGAGAGAGAGAGAGAGAGAGAGAGAGAGAGAGAGAGAGAAGAGCTAGTGTCCTAAATATTGTGACGGCAGCTTATCTCTGCTTGGGAGTACGACCTGCGTGGGACCTGGAATCGAACACGGGCCTTCCTCTCGGCGTGTCTGAGCTCCTCACGGCTCAGGCGGTTGCCAGGCGGGCTGTCCTCCGACCATGGGCGCCCGTATAGACCGGATCAGTCTGTCCCCGGCCGTGGGGGTGGCATCGTGCCTCCTCTGCACGCTGAACACGATCCAATCATCGCCTAATTGGCACACCAACGGCCCCATCACGACATAGAGTTGTCCATACCCCGGGCCGGATTACACGCTAATTGTGATTAATGGTGTCATTATGATCCTTCAGCACACATTGGACACCAGTGTGTAATTGGCGCCCAATGGCAGAGGCGCCCGAAGCCGTGAGCTGGTTAAACGGACCCTGCTTAATTCCCGTGTTCTGAGAATCTCGGATCTGCCAAATCCATAACGGTTCGTGGTAGGTAGCTGCCGATAATGGTCAATTACTAAAATATTGCACACCATACCTAGCTCCGACTCGAAGATAATGCAAGAGCCAGCAACAAAAGTGTAAACCAGATATGATATATCTCAGCTAGAGCGTTGCATGTTCGTCAGTGCCCACAAAATACAACTTTGAATGTCAATTGTTAACGGACATCCTCTCTTCCTAGTTCCTTGATCAGCAACCAATTACTTAGACTAATCGTAATGTGGGTGATTGGTCTGTTTTGCAACGACGACTAGCCACGTAAATCCAATCAACGTTACAGAATCACGGGTGCATTGACATCGCTTCCAGGAAGGGGTCGCTCATATCGGGTCCTGCTGGCATCAGAGACCCTGTGACCTTTTTGAACAGTCTAGCAACCATAGCTGCAGAAGTTTAGGTATAGTAACTACATCGGCAACTCATCAGTTCGATGCCAATAATCGGTATTAATCTGACCGCAACGCATAGCCGACTCGGCAGACCACCGGAGCAGTCCTGCAGCTCTGTAGCCGCTCTGACCGGCAAGCAGAACATGTACATTGTACCCGCGTGCTGATTGGCAGAACAGTTGTAGTCGTTTTGGCTAGTCAGCAGTACAATAGTAACAGTTGTAATCGGTCAGGCAGTAGGTATTCTAATCCAGCAGCAGCCGTTTATTTCGCCCACGAAGGCCCTGCTCCAGCAGATCCCGGGTATCAGTTTCTCTCACCAAATGTAAACTGTGATAAAGAGGTCTGTTTTCACTGTTTGCACTGGCGTCTGTTTGCACCCGACAGACGCCAGTCCTAGTACCCTAGTACGAGCCCCACGGCATCATCGATCTCTGGGCTTGAGGGGGGGGGGGGGGGGCAGCAGCAGGCGGTTTGACACTATCCGAAATCACACTGACTTCCCGACAGAAAGTGTCGTTTGTCTGTGCCGCTGTCGCCTGTCATTTGTCAGTCCCGTTGTCGCCAGCGTTGTCGAATCGTCCACTAACTCCGCCCAACTGTGTACACGGAACCGTCCGAAATAGCTGCTAAGCTGTCTCCGGCCACAGGTCACTGACGCAACGGGCGGAACATTTGTTCTGGCAATGTGTTACTGACCTCCGATAAAGGGAAGGTGCAATTTATGGGCCGGTTTGTTGATCCGACCTGGATCCGACTTGACATCTGGATTTATTTGTGGTGTCGCTTACTTAAAACAACTTGTCCTAGGCCAATTTTTATTTATTCGACACGCTGGTATCCATTTATAAGGCCTAGATCGATAATGCTATTGGTTCAGTGACTGCATTTTGTTCTCTAATCTTTATGTCATGGCATGGGCTGTGGCTTCCTCAATATGAAATTCATTAGTTTGGGAAATTAGACGACCACCCTCGTCCCTCTTATTTGTCCGGATCGTGCTCCCAGCGCGTCGCTAAGACGGTTTATGGTTAGTTTAAAGATACATCAAAAGAGGTAGCGCCAAAATTTTGCGGTAAAACAAGGCGATGGCCATAATAAGAACGCCGATGGTGATATCGCGGTTAAACAGCATACTTACTCAAGTCATATATGGCATATACAATTGAGAACATTGGAGGGCTTTTACGCCTTATTTGTAGGCTTTCTCTTCCAATATGATTGAAAAGGTGCACTTTCGCCATGGCTAAAAGCGTAAAACTCAAGGCCATTTATCGGTTAGCTTACGTCGTACCACATTTGTCTGCTCTTTTAGGCAAGTTTGCATAACATATATTCAATTTCAGCATTTGTGGCTGTTTGTGATTATTGTCGAAACAGCTGTTCTAATCAAGAAAATATCCAGCCCACCGGTGCACCTAAATTATAATCATCTTTTCAAGTTACGCCGTTAGATGCTTCATTCACGATAAACTTATCAAAGCTCGCTCTTTCGGCGTGGATCGGTCCTGCTGTTACACTGATACGGCTGTCTTCCGAATCGATCGCCAACTCATTTCGTCCGCTTGTAACTGTTTCGGCTGCTTAGCATACTTTGGCTCCCTGTCCCTGAACAGATCCGAGAACTATGTCGGCGCGGCTCGCCCCCTCCCGCCCGTCCTCGCTTTCCTTTCCGCCGGTCACCGCGCCGGTCGCGGCTGTCCGATGACCGGCGATGGAACTGATACATACGGCCGTGCACGGCGGTGCCGTCAGCCCGGCACGGCTGGCCGCTCTGCAGCGCGACTGCCGGCAGCCGGCGGACCCGATCAGCCCGACACTGCCCCCGGCGCCGCGCTGCCGGCGCGCGCGTCCCCCGCCGCCGCCGCCGCCGCCGCCGCCGACCGCTCACTAGACGGACAGGAGTGTCGCGCCGCGCACGGTCGGGGACGCTGGTAATTATAGGCGGCTGTGGTGGTCCGCCTTCCTTGGCGGCCTTCCACCGTCCCCCCTGCACCCCCAGCCGCGCAGACGCCGACTTTTCGGAAAGACCGACAGCCTGCGGTGTGGGTAGTGACCGGTCGAGTGGGAGCCGATCAGGGGCGGACGTCGCAGCCGTCTCGGGAACAGGTGTGGCCGCCGACAGCCAGCACCAGGATCGACGCCAGGTGGGTGCCCAGAAGGCCGTCTACAATTGGAAGCCGGCGGTCCACAGGTCTACAACATGGTCCGCATATTGTCCACACACGGGTGTCCACACAGGTCCACATACGGCGGTTCCTACATGACAGAATTAATGGTGGTCAATACTCCTCATGCAAACTATTGCAAATGACCACCCACAGACAGATTATACATGAGGCGGTCACTCACGGTTGTCCACATACCGGCGGGTGGCTCACACACAATATTCCACAAAACGATGATCCATGCAGTGCCTTTTGCAAAACGTCAACCGTACAATACAAAAAACATCGCACGAAATGTGTCGCGAAACACATCGGCATGATGGGAATTTCACACCGTCTTGCACAGAAGAAGGGAAAAGATAATGTCGAGAGTGAAAAATCACTAAGGACTAACAAAGTTTCAAATAATATCGATGATTGTTCAATGTTCATTTTGAAAGGGTTCCTATGGTATGAGTTCGAACAGGCCAGAGGAACTGCCTAGCGTATTTAGTTAGTTCATGTGGGCTAGGAGCGGCTAATAAACTTTATTGTCTTTCACATTAGTTTTACACCAGGGCATTGCAGAGCTCTCGTTGGGCGGCACGGGCGGACATCGATAGCAGCGCCTCTATCGGTCACTAGGGAAAGCTGGGCTGTAGGCGACGAAATACCTGCTGAGTTGTCACACGTTGAAAAGGTTTATAGACATCCGTCTTGTGAAAAAGTTGAACTTTTGCCTTCAATATTTCTATAGGCAATTTTAGAAGTGTCTTCACATAGATTACAAAACCGTTTAGATTATTGTATTCACTTCAAGCCTTTCCTATTGTTCTTGACGATGATGCGGGAACTATTTCTAATAAGTGTTTCTAGCTTAGTAAAAGAACATATTGTGCAAACGATGAAAAAGCATAAATGGAAGATTTTAAATGCAATTTTCTCTAGCAATTAATGGTAAATTCTCTACAGATTAAGGAAAAGGTACATGCTAACTGATAATTTAAAGTTCTTGGGGCCAGTTGTTTTCGTCTTTTTTTACGTCGCCCCAATGGCCGCGAATACACTCGTGATAACGCCTATCGCTGGTGTTACCTCATGACTGCTAATAACGTCTTAGGAAATTATAAAGTTTTGTTTAAAATAAGGAAATGCCGTTTTCATCAACAATGTGCTCAATATTCATAATATTTTAGACATTATAATCAATAATCATCCTCCTGTAATTATAATCAATGTGATTATAATCAATACTCATCCTCCTGTGATGTAAGTATTACAGTGCAACAGTTTAACACCAATATAATAAAAGGTCGTACTCTGATGATGCATCTGCTAACCAATCGAACCAACAGCGTGCCTATTGCTTACGCATCACATACCTATACATACATCTAATTTTTATGCTAGTTCTGAGAGCCTACATGGGTACGTGCATTTTCCAAAGATTTGCGGCGGTGATGCAGTTACCTGTTGTCAAAATGCTGCACATTGTTATGGCCTGTTCACAGCACGGCGATGTATTCATGGGATGGCTGACTCAAAATTACAAATTAGCATAAAAAAGAATATTATCTGAATGTGTTTGTGGTTACAGCCACTTAAGCTAAGGAGTCTAACGGAATTTTTTGGGGTCGGGATCTATATTGATGGAGTTTTTAGGAATTGCTAATCATTATAGTCTGGACATGCATTTGAGGGAAAAACACAGGCTCATTTCAGAGGTGTCAAGGACAGTTGCTGTGCCAAATATTGCTCAGCAGTCAGCGTACCCCAAAGCAAATCGCAAATTCGCGGATGAATGCAGGTAAAAGATTGAAGGCTAAAAAGTTTATTTTGTTCATGACCTTTATGTTTTAGACATATATGAAGTAGAGATGCATATATATTTGGGCCGAATAACCTATTGAGATGGAGTCTGATAAACCAAAGAGTATCAGGTCTTCGCATACCGATCTCTTGAATGGAAATCATTCCAGATAGTACACGATTTTCTTCAACTCTTAGCAGCTGCTTTGGTAGTTCTACACTGAACCTAAGTTATGGATTGGTGTCTGCCTCTCAGACAAAAAGAGAGGTGGTTTTGTTTAGTTGGATACCTACACCACTACGCTATAGGTATTTTACCACTGCAGGGACCTCACACGAATCCACTTAGCATATTCAGCCGTGCTTCCGCACTCATTTACCACGGCTGCTGCTGTCGGGGCACAAATTGCCGGAATTAAAAATAAACCAGCAGCTGCCACTCAGGCATAGACCAAAGGAAAACTAATCGCTTTATTTCGGGATTAGTTGTAAGACAAACTCGCTGCTACTTAACTGTTTACACTTACCTGTAACTCTCACTCAAAGTTCTTTCTGAGTTCTTACTGCGATATTTGATGAGGTGCACTTGAAAACGTTCTCACTCATTTCAACCAGTAAAACGCCTTTTGGGCGACCAACGCACCGTGGGGACTTATGCCATCCTAGCACGCATTAAGTGGCAAGTTAAAGTATTTCGATTTCCACTTTTTTGTTATTCATTCCACGTAGAATTGTCCAGCGCATCCGAATCACACCTTAAATCGTCTGTAAAATGATTGTTTATGCCTAAAAAAACCTCTCAAAGTGTAGCTTCGTCCTGACCAGCGTCGTGCTACCTGCATACAGCGAAAAAGCACACTACAATAAAACGCCCTCTCACTCGTTTCCCTGAACAGCAGGTTATAGTTGCGACATGTTTTCATTATCTTTGACTTATAAGGAAGATGATGGTATGCACGAAAATTTCCAAAATTCATCCAAATGTATAATTTTTGACCGAAATGCTAAAAATGTTAAAATGCTTCTCGATTCAGAGAGTTGACAAGCAAACTATTGCCTTACAAAGTTTGTTACGCGGTGTTACGCGTGGAAATGTATATCAAAATGTTCTCCAATAATTTCTGCATCGGGGGCAGCTCTCATTTTTTTGCCGAAATTTGCCTAAACCAGTCACTATGAGACGTCAAAGCAGACGGTGCCGCGTGGTTTCTTACGCCGCGCCGCACACTGGTCGGAAACGCTCCAGCGAGAGGCCAGCGGCCTTTCCGCAAAAGTTTTTTGCTTGTTATTCCACAACTAGTGAAGCAAACTTCATGAAACTGTGCATACCTTCTCTGTCATATGTAAGCTATCATTTGGATGTCAAGCACTAAATATATGACGTGAATCCGTTAAGTTATGACGTCATAATTGAGTATAATACAGGATCTAGCACCACTTTAAGTCAACAAGGGAAATTGGGAGCTGCTATTCGGGCACCGGGAATGGTTTCATGCACTCCTTGCAAGGTCCAGTGCTTGACTTTAGCATTGTTGACTTTGCGTGACGTCATTTATGACGTCACTAAGGCCATGTAAGTTTTTCGTCAATAACTCCTGATCAGATGGAGCTAGAGTCGGGAAAGCCACCATTGGACTCAGGAAGACCTGCCGAATCGAATGATATGCGATAATGACCTCCTTCAACCATTTTCGTGACCTGAGGGGCTCCGACCTGACCTTGACCCGAGGTTAACACCTTAAACCTCGCCGGCACAAGGGGGGTTGATGCAACCCCCCCTAAGGTTTTTCGCGAATAACTCGCGTAAAAAGCAGCCGATCGCGACGAAACTTTCAGTACCCTCGCATTGATCAATTTTACACCTACCCTGAAAATTTCATGACCCTGACCGCAATGACTTTTGACCTGTGACCTCTTTTCCGTGACCATGTTTGGCCGAAATCGCGATTCGGCGTATGTCGGCTCGCATTAGCCGCGCGTTTGCAAGCTTTTCGTGGTTTCAAACGTTCAAACATGTGATTTGATGTTGCTCCCATACATTAGGATGGGTGTCAAGGTCACCTGAAGGTCAGGTCAGGTCATTAACCTTTGGTGACCTCGGATGACCTCGGTTCACTTTTTCGAGTTTTACATGTTTCTAGGCTAGTTTTTGGAGCTGAATTCGAATTTAGCAACCATTTGAACATTTACGAAGTAGTTTTGGCGCCTTCGTAACATGTTACGAAGCTGTCAGAGGCGGTTGACACGTATTACGAATACCCGTCACAACCCCTACCGGTTGACCGGACCTGACCTGACCCGACCTGGTCTAAATGCTTCTGATCAAAACTAATACGATATTCGTGATCAGCACCCCGGAAAACCACATAGCAGCCACAATTTACGACTTTCTAACAGGTCCCGATTTTCCCGGTTTTCGGGTCATTGACCTGACCTGGAAGGTCACCCGATGACCTAGGACCTTAAAATTGGGTATCATCGGCTTCCTCTCGTGACGGGCAACACGCTCGTTTTTTCCGCGAGGCTCTAGCTCGATCAGGGGCCAAACGCGAGGGGGGTCGTACCCCCCCCCCCCTTGTGCCGTCGAAGGACGCAAAATGGCCTGTGCTGGCGAGAGTTAAGTTGACTTCACCCGAACACCAAGTATAGCATTCAACGCGCCTGAGCTAGACAAACACGATTATGCCAAAATCGCGGCAGTGCGACCATTTTTCAGGCAAAGTAATTAACCTAAAACCGAGCCCGTGCCTTGTGGCACTTACCTGACCTAAGAGGTCACTGGCTGACCTAAGACCTTAAAATCGGGTAGTACCTAATTTTTGCGTCTTATAACGGCACACAAGCTTGTTTTTTTCTGCGAGGCTCTAGCTCAATTAGAGGCGAAACGGCGAGGGAGTTGTACCAACCCTCCCCGGTCAATGTAGAAAACTAATCGGTCCGGTCAGGGTTAAATACCGGAATTGTGATCTAATGTAAAAAGACAACCCAAGGTAACCCGACGTCAGTGACAGGTGTCCTATATTTGCAGCGTCTTATATTCACGAAGGTTTCAATTTCCACTTTCTTCAGCCGAGTGATGGTTGTCAATAGCAAGGCTCTCTAAATGCAGGCCGTAATCGCCACGCAATATGTGGAAGGCTTTTGATGTCAATACATACATAATTGCATACATAAAACGCGCTTTTCACAAAATTCATAAACTCAAGCGCATCTGTTTTTAATGACCAGTCAACTACGCATGGATGCGTGCAGGCCACACAACACAGGTCAGCGTAAGCCGGGCGCGGCGGCCGAGCCGAAACTGGGGCGGGGCGGGCGGTAGTTGGGTAGGAAGAGCGGCTCCTGCAAATTTTGCGCAAATATGCGCAGTTAGCTTTTATGTTGCCCTGGTGTAAATTTAAATCCTACTTCATCTCACAAAAAATCAGAGTGGAACTAGATGGGACTACCTGTTGTTTCCTTACCTAAACTTTGCAGTTATATTCCAGAATCACTGTAGGAGAGCCTTCATAAAAAAGCTATAGTACATCTTAGATAGGGAAAAAGTATACCAAAAATTTTGCACTGACCAGTCGGCAACTTCATAACGAACATTTTGATGCATGATATGTGGGATTTCAATTTGGTGTCTATCAGCAATAAGACTCTGAATATCCGGCTCAAGAAACCTCTTGCTCCGCGTCAGTTTCCGAGTTCTGGGATACCCCATCTTCGGGGGCTGATTACAGCTATTTTTGGTCACCCGGATTAGGTTTTTTGGCCTAAGTATAATCATTTGATCAATTTCAAATCGATCTGTATAAAAAATAATCCGAAACTCCGGAATCGCCCGTGGCCTCTCGTGAAGGCGTTTCCGACCAGTGTGCGCCTGGCCGCGCCGCGGCGGGTTACCCGACCGCAGCACACCGCCTGGGGGTTTCCGGTCAGTATAGGAGTTGGGAGGAGGGAGGAAGGGGGTGATACCATGTTGACATTATTTTTCTATCGCTAAATGTTATTTTTGAACAAAACAACAACACCCTTGCAACGCTGCGTCCATTTTATTGGCTATCGCCGCCAATGTTCACCTTATTGAACTTCAGTACAGAGCTTTGATATAGGTAAATCGAAAACTGCTGTAACTTTGTAAAGTGAGGTTGGAGGTTTTTGGGGTGCTAATCACGAATTTCAAGCTAGTTTTGATCAAGGATGATGTTTTCATGCTAGGCCGGGTCAGGTCAGGCCCGACCAGTAGGTGTCTTGCCGGCTATCCATAGAAGGTAGGCGTCGATTACCTTTGACGGCTTCGTAGCATGTTCCGTTAGGCACCAAAACTACTTAAATCTTCAAATGGGTGTTAAGTTCGAAATAAGCTCCAAGCACTTATCTAGAAAAATCGTATAACTTGAAAAAGTCAACTAAGGTCATCTAAGGTAAATGACCTTGATTTGACCTTAACGTGACCTTAAAATGCAAAGAACAAACAGCATTTCATACCTTGGAGAGTTAACCCTCGCCCATGTAGGGGGGGGGGTTGGTGCAACCCCCCCCTGAGGTTTTTCGGAAATAGTGCAAAAACGGCGGCGCGCAGCGCCGCCAAATTTTGGGTACCTTATGGGGCAAACCTTGCGCATCTTTTGATAAAAAAAAATTTGACCGGGTCATGTCAGGTCACGGAGTTATGACGTCACAAAGGGAACAGCCTCCGGCCGGATTTTCACAAACTGAGTGCCAACGCCCGAGGTTTCCTGCCGGTGGTACGGACATCGGTTGATGGATCGTGATGAAACTTCCCATGCATGTTGGGGCAAGTATTGGCTATCATATGGTATAAGAAACTTGACCGGGTCAGGTCAGGTCACGGAGCTATGACGTCACAAGAGGAACAGCGTCCGGTACTATTTTTGAAAAGCGCCCGAACCACTATTTTGCTAATTCTTGTCACCTCAATGGGAATATGCAGCAATATTAGCTTCTATAGGGAGCAAATGGACCTCCCAAATCCAAAAATACAATCAGATTTCAAAAATTTTAATTTTGATTTTTCGAATTTCTGCCGCCGACTGTGACCTTGCCGACTTCCGGCGCTCCCAACGCGCCATTTTTAGAGCTAGGGAAACGAAATACATACCAAACGATAGAGAATTGATCAAGGAACACGATAGTGAAGGTTTCAAGTTGATATCTCCCACCGTTTTGCCGCATTCGCCACGGAAAGTTGAAAAAAGTCTATTTTTCCGAAAATTTGACCTTTGACCGGTCAAAAGTAGGTCAAATGTTGACCTAGGACCAAAAAATATACCACCAATCGCGAGATCTCGGCGAGAGCAATCCGTTGGTCTTTTCCGCTAAGCTCTACGACGCTCCGTTTTCAAACGCCAAGGGGGGGTCGCACCAACCCCCCCCCCTGCATGGGCGAAGCTGGCAGATCGCCGTTTACGGGCGAGGGTTAACAACCACAACAAGACTGAAAACGCGCCGATAATGTGCGCTGATAAGCGCCAAATCGATAACAGCCTGACATGGTCTGGTGAAACAGGTCACAGGTCAAATTTTTATTAAGGTCAAGGTCATGATATTTTAAGTGTGTGAGTAACATTGATCGATTCGAAGGTATAGAAAGTTTCGTCGTGATCCTCCACGTTTTGCTTGAGTTAGTATGCGAAAAGTCGAGGACAGAAGTCTGTGCGACCCCCTCCCCCTTTAAGTGCAAGGACTAACAAAGTGCAAAGGTTAAGCCCGAAATGCCTTTTTGGTGATTGGGCTAGACATGAACAAATATCTACTTCTAAAACGATTGTAGTTTCGTTCTACTTTTTTAACGCTTCCACGCCCACGATGCATTGCTAGCCGAAAACGCTTCAGTGCTAAGTCCGTGGGGAGGGGGCGGGGGAGGGATGGGGTCAAGCAGGAGAGTCAACCATGTTGTCAGGGATCATACACCCTAAGCCTAACCATCATGGGCGCCGCCACCGGGGGGGACGGGGGGGACGCGTCCCCCCCACTCACAGAATGGAAGGGGGACGTCCCCCCCAAACTCATTACGGAGCGAGCGAAGCAAGCGTAGTCTTTCGTAGGTTAACGGAAATTTCTGAGTATGCCGTGGTCACGCTTTTGCTAGGCTTATATCTCAGCAACCACTTGACCGACTTACATGCAGTAATGTTTGTAGGGTAGCTAACGAGCATCGGACTATTCCCGATGCATGTGAGTGACCCCATATGCACGTGCCACGTGAAAAACGAAGAGGTGTCAGTGTTGTAACAATTTCAATATCTCGGCAACTACTGGGCCGCCATTGCGCTGAAAGTTGGCATGTAGGTAGGTATACCCACTAGGCAATGCATATCCATGTGCCACAGTTGGGGTGCTGCTGCACGTGCGCACATGCAGGGTGCCGCTTCCAGATCTCGAGAACGGCTAGGCCGATTGCGCTCAAATTTGGCACATCGTTAGGGACCGGTTAGCAGAGTGCAGTGCACAAGTTAGTTGGAGGCATCCCCTCGCAATTTCGCACGTGCAAGGCCCACCCCACCCTCTCGCTCGCTCCGTTGGTCGCCCCAAAAGGCGTTTTATTGGTTGTTATCCTACTCGAAATTTGATTAGGAACTTCGGTCCAATGAGACCATTTCAGAGCCGCAAGTATGAAAGAATTAGTGGGAGACATTGGTCGGGGCAGCCACCCCAGTGAGCCACTTGGGATGAACCCGACCAATTGAACAGGCAGCCCAGCCCACTGGCACTCACTGCACCCAGCAAAGGACTATAGCTCCAGTGGAGCCCTTCCCGCATGGGATAGAGTTGCCCGTCCAGCCCGGAGCAGGGGGTTGCGGCGTGGAGGAGAAGGATTTGACTGTCCTGAGGATGGAAGAGATGGAACGGCCGGTGCCGAATCTGAGAGGGTCCAGGAGGTTTAGATACTCAGTATATGGGGTGTGGGCCTACATGCAGATTCAGATTCAGAGGTATTCAAATAAGGTCCACAATAAACGTGGCTTTTCACTCATTCACGTCTTATGTAGAGCAGAAAGGGAAGCTGGATGCATTGGTCTGACCCCTGCCACCTCGGCCAACAAAATCTCCAGCTCTTTTCCGACCTGTCATCGCGGAACTGCCGATTTTTGATATCGTGATCAACGTGTGTCGTATAACACGACTGGCCGAACACGGGCCTAATATATTTCGTCTAACCAGCCAAGAGCATGACTTTACAACAATCCGACCTCGAAGTCAAAATCCGAACATTTTCGAAGACTTCAACTCCGACTCTGGCCAAAACTGGCCAAAACAGTCAACTCCGACTGATTCCGGCTCCGACCCCACACTTCTGCAGTCACGCTACACTAAATTTCCAGCTTCTAAGAAATAAGCTATACGGTTGACAGGACCACAAAACTTTGAGGCGACTTGACTACTTGATTTGGTTTTCCTGACCTAAGGTTTTCTGGTATCAAGCTTGTTACACGGGCTGCAAAATTCGTATTTTGGAGCAGTTTTGCCTAATGTTTTTTTGCCAATTTAAAATTTTCGCGGCGCTTCGCGCCGATTCGTGCACAACCCAAAAAGAGAGATTTGTGACTATACAACGCCCCCTCCCCCACGCGGGTATGCAATATGCATTACCTATGCAATATGCATTATCGATCATATTAGTGGCATACATCAGCAATTATACCGTGATAGAACACGAGGCTTTGCCGTGTCAAACTGAATCGGACATCAGATGTGTATATAGGTAGGTACTCGGTGGGAATGCGGTCTATAGCCATTACTTTAAGGAAATACCTAAACATGGGTGTCCATTTCCGCCAAGTCGGGGGTGCCCGAGCTCTCCAAATTCCCCGCCGGCTCGGCCGGCTTGGCTTTGGAGCCTCAACAGACCGCGCGGGTCAAGGTCACCGCTAGGGCGGCGGCGGATTTGCTGCGCCCGGGCACCCCAAACTCGGTAGAAATCGACACCTATGTACCTAAACTACTTTCCTCAAACCAGTTGTTTTGCCACAGTTTTATGAGTTTTTAAACTTAAAATGGTCAGGAAATAATGAATATTTGCAAATGGATTTTGTATTTATTTTTACATCACTATTTTCCATCTTTCGTAGAGGCTACTTACCTATATTGCAGCGGAAGCTGATTACGCGTTGACCAAGCATAGTACGTAACTCAAACCAGCTGAATGCTGATTGGCTAGCATTTTTCCGTAAGGGAATGGATTCCTCGGTAAGAGAATGACAAAGTGTAATCTATGGGAATGACGTCAGTCTTCAAACCTAAAATCGATACCGATATATTTGGCTAGGGCGATCGTTGGGCCATAAAAGCTCCTGATTTGTTCTCGTCTCAGCTCAAGCTACAAAACTGCTACTTCAGTTCAAAACCCTATGTTAAAAGTGGCATATTTGCTTTAAACGTTGAATGCATCCGACCGAAAAAGCCACGGTAAGAATGTCTACTTTTGGGTTTTCAGTCGGTCAGTCCGTCCCCCCCAGTCAAAAATCCGTGGCGGCGCCCCTGCTAACCATTTAAAGGTGAAATAAAATTAGTTAAGGTAGCGGAGGATGCGATATAAATAAATTCGTGCTAGGATCGATAGAAACCCCACAGTGCAACGGAGCGAGCGAGAGGACGGGCCTTGCACGTGCGAAATTGCGAGGGGGTACCTCCAACTAACTTGTTCACTGCACCCTACTAACCGGTCTTTAGCGATGTGCCAAATTTCAGCGCAATCGGCCTAGCCGTTCTCGAGATCTGGAAGCGGCACACTGCACGTGCGCACGTGCAGGCGGGGTCCAAACTGACTTTTGCACGGCACCCTATACTAACTGGTCCCCAACCGTGACCCAATTTGAGCGCAATCGGCCCAGCCGGGCCGTTCTCGAGATCTGGGAGCGCCCCCTGCACGTGCGCACGTGCTGTAGCACCCCAACCTTAACTCATGCAGATGAATTATCTGATGGAGACCTAACTGTGTACCGAGTTTCAATTCAATCGGCCCAACCGTTGTGCCGTTATTGAGGTTGCAATTTTGGGGGTTCTTAAAAAATGTCCAACTTTACCAGTCCACGCGCCACGTGCGGTGGTTGGCAAGAACGCATGGTGGCCATCACACCACAGAACTTTTACGTCCAAGTGACATTCAGTAAAGAAGACCGCTTGTCAATCGGATGTCCCGTTCCTAAGATATTAGCTTTTGAAGAGCGTCCCCACGGCCGGCCGGCCGCTCATACTCAGGATTTTCCCTTTTCAGTATGAGACTCCGCTCGCTTCGCTCGCTCCGTAATAATTTGACACATGTTTGAGGATTCGGTGAATGATAGGTATGTAATTTAAATGTTGAACTGAATATGACTAATTGTACGTGGATATTCCTCAACTACAGGCCTGTTAACTAGATTAAGTTGTGGTTAAGGCAGCAAGTTGTCACTTTTAGGTTTTCTGAGGACTTTTCGCCGATAAGACGCGGTGCATGTTTCATATGGTGCATGTTTCATATGGTGCCTGCCTGGCTTGGTGGACGTTGATTGGACCGGAACGACAGCAATTAATTGCGGGAACAGCTATTATATTAACCCGCGCCCTGCTGGGGGTCCTGGATTTCCACGCCCTGCTGGGGGGGGGGGGGTGTTTGAACACCCCCCCCCCTTGTAACTCGGCTCCTGGGCCACGTAGCGATACGCGGAAGGCGGCGTTCGAAAGAGCGTAAAAAATAATGACGAAATCACTTCGGTCAATTTTTTGGTCAGGTCAAAGGTCAGGTCACCAGAGGTCATTGAAGGCAAAATTTCGCCGATTTCCAGGTCGAATGTCAAAAATTTCCAAGAAGCCAACGCATAACTCGGGAACCAATAGAGCTAGAGCGCCGCGGAAAAGCGCATTCGATAGCCCTATTAACGCCCTTTCTGAGTAATTCTCTCAGATTTGACCTAACGTCAACGGTTTTGCCTGCAGGGGGCAAAAACTGCAAAAATAGCCGATTTTTTCGAAAACAGTTTTTCTGCTATAACTTTTGACCCAAGCCTTGTACGAGCTTACTTTTACCGGCATCGTGTTCCTCTTGTCAAGACGCATCGAATGAACTATAACTTGACCTTGAAAGGTCAACTTGAAAATTTGACCTCAGGTCAAGGTCATGACCTGACCGGAAAGGGTCATGTTGCATATCAGTCGATCCGTATCGTCGAGCTGAACACATCTAAGGCGTTTTCATCGCTCTAGCATGCCTCTATCAAAAGTTATTTGCGAAAAACTGTTAGATACCATTCGTGACCTAAGATGACCTCAGGGCATAAACAAGGGTCACGGACACCATTTTCAAGTTCAGTGTGTCTAAACCACTTGTAATTCGGTGTTTGGGAGTGTTTATAATGTCTTTCATCCAAAAGAGGCGCATTTCATTTTTCTCCCATTGACTTATAATGGGGAGGTCGCAAAATTGACCTGACCTTAGGTCATCGATATCAAAATTCTGAGATATACATTTTGTACATGCTATTGCTCTTAGCAATCGCTGAAAGTTTCAAAGCGATCGGTCACTCGGTGTAGCTATGACAGACATTGAAATTTTTATGAGGTGAGGTCACTTCAAGTGACCTGGTGACCTGACCTTGAATGACCTTGGTCTGAAATTTTCACAACATGTGTAGAATTGATGTATGATAAGGTGTACCAAAAACGGCGGCGCTCCGCGCCGCCGTTTTTGAGATATTCGCAAAAAACCACAAGGGGGGTGTTCAAACACCCCCCCCCAGCAGGGCGCGGGTTAATAATTGCCCACTGCATAGATCCATCAGCGACTGGAAGCCCCTTGATAACCCACTTCCCTGTGAAGTTTGATCGTACAGCAAATCCTTGTTCTTCCGTCCCGGATCTTTAGGCCACAAGGCGATTACATTTTGTTATTTCACGAGGCAATCTTTTCATTGTGTGCACCATTACATCAGCAAATCAAATGTAAGGAAAAATGAAAGAGTTCCTTTAAATGCACTTGATTCGCTGGCTTCCAAGTCGTGGTAATGAATAAATATGATGCATGCATAATAAATAGTGGCATAGACTGCATTTCAATTCAATACAGTCATTATTCCCTTCTGAGATCTCGCGTTCTCTTCTTTGGCCGGGAAGGCGGTCCTGATAGCAAGAAAACAATGTCGTCGTGCATTCCACCCCTTCATCAGCAATGCTTCAGCGACGTCCCGCTGTGGTCGCGGGGCGTTCCACCGAAGTCTGGTCACCTCCACGAGTGGCCCCCGGTCAGAGAGTCACATTGACAGTCACAACAAATGGCGACTTCATTGCAGCGCTGGTTTATTATCCACCAAGGCTGCAGGTTGTCGGTGGCGCTAACACCTGCTGTCGACAGCCTATGACTGGGCTTATTCATTTTGTCCGGGAATGGAGACATGAAGGACTGTACCACGACTGAGCGTATTCTTTCGACCGATAGTGATATTGCGTAAGCTCGTGCAGATTAGCCCTATTCCGGGCGAGGGGGGAGGGCGATTCCGCCCTTTCCATCAGGTTTTTCTTGTGCCATTTCCAAACGCCGCAAGACTGAAAGCTCATACTCGGTGACGCTTCCTTTACATTCATTGCGCACATTTTGACAAGAAAAAATTGCCGGGTCAGGTCAGGTCAGGTCACCAGAGGCGCTTTGTTGACCCCACCTCAGAAAAGTTTGCAATCACGCCAGAGCTAAAGTTTTTGACTTATCAATTTCTTCTCTGCTGGTTTTAGTAAGGGTAACAGTATGTGCAATTTGCTTATCTGAGAATTTTTTATATCTGTGACCTGAGGTCAGGCCAGACTCGTGACCTTTACATTGCAAGCCATGAGAAAGTATTGAAATGCCTCCTGCTTCGTGTAAACGAGTCAAAACCGCCCAATACTTTCAGTATTGTAGAAGAGTATCTCATTGGTGATGATCTTGGTGCCGCTTATTGACAGGGGCACCGGGAAAGGTCATCTGAGGTCATGTGACGTCATAAATAGTTTTTTTTTTGTCAATAAATCACGACATCATGGTGCAAAAGACTTGTAAGTGGTACCAAACTGCTCGCCTGGTCAAGGCGCGTCGTTTGATATGCAGCATGACCATACCCCACAACCTCATTGGTGAATGACCTGACCTCGACCTCGGGTCAAATTTCAAATTGACATGTGAAGGTCATCGCATACTTATTTCGCATCGCCTTGACGAGAGCAACAAAATGTATGATTTTCTGTCTCTATTTTTGTTACCGTAAAGTGGGGCTATTTGAGACAGTGGGGCTATTTGAGACAGTATTTAAAATCGCTATAAAATGAGGAGCGTTTGATTTTTATGTGATATTTTTGCTCAGGAAGGTGTGGAATCGAGCAGTAAATCGCCTGAGCAAAAATTAAGCATAAATTTCAAACGGTTTTTATTTCATAACAATTTTAAATACTATCTCAAATAGCCCCACTGTCTCAAATAGCCCCACCTTACGGTAGCTCAAAAACTATTTTAGTAACTAATTCCAAAACATGTTATCGTTGATGACCTCTGGTGACCTCAAGATTGACCTGACCCGAAAATATTTTACGTAAAAGTTGTAGACCTTTAAACGACCTATCAAAAGCCGTTTGACGTTTGTCGCTCCGGTGTGTGGTTTTCAGATCTGAAGAGGGGAGCGAAAAGACCCTCGCCCAGAATCAAACCTTTCAGAGCCCGCCCGGAATCGGGTTAAAGCATAAGCACAAAGTTACGAACGAGAAGATCAGCCCAGCAGTCGCTGGGCCTCCGCGCCACCTGACGGCTGCTGGGGGGCAAAGCTGCCCCCCCCCCCCCATTTACTTTTCCGAAGATATCTTCGCAATGCGAAGGATAGCTAAGCGAAACTTTGCACACATATTTCAGAATGCTAGCTAAGGTTGCGTCCAACTTTGGCGTCGATTTTATTTAAAATTACGTCACAGTGACGGCAGAAGACGAATTATGGATTGGAGTTTCTTGCTTCCCCACGATATATCCGATATACAGGAATGAATATATAAAATCGATCACTGGTTTGGAAATAGTTGAAAGTAGTTAGATGGGTCATGATGACAGCAGGAGCTGTTTAGCTCATTCACCGTCGAGTTTCATGCTGAGTGACATCAGCAAAAACTCCATATCGGAAAACGACAAAATTTTATGACATCACTGTGACGTTATCTTGAGAGCTGCAACCACCAAACTTTTTTCAAACAAAATAATAAAATTCTAGCCATTCACTTGAAGCTCTACTTAGTTTGAAGTTCATATCTTATCAGGTTTTGGATTTATCGCACAAATCGTAGGGGCAACTTTATCTCCCCAGGCGGCTCGTGGATTTAACAAAGAGCACCGTGGATGTATGATTTGTCTGAGAGTACCTATCTGGTGTTGCAGAAATCTTATTTCTAGCACGGTGAATTTATTTGTCTGCGACGTTACGTTGAAAACAAGTACACATATTACCCCATAATCATAGCTGTCATCATAATCGCTGTTCTCGGAAATTAGATAACCTCACGGACTCTAATTGCCCCATCGAAGTAGTACAAACTATTCTATCTACAAAAACAGTATCTTCGGGTGCTCAACTTACAAATTGTAATGACTATGGCGAAAAATATTATTCACGAGATTGGGAATTCGATTTGGCCATCCAACAACACATGCCACCACAAGACACATGACTTAACCCGCGACCTGGTGGGGGGGGCTATTTTCCCCCCCCCCCCCCCTCCAGACTTTTCGATATATCTCCAGAACCGCTGCGCCGATCGTCACCAAACTTTCAGTACCTTCCCGGACATCAATATTACACATTTTGACCAAAAAATTTTCCAAAGGCTATGATAGGTTGGCCGGAAATGACGTCAGAGTGACGTCATGTTCTGCCGTTTTCGACCCAAAAAAGGGTTTCGCGGGAAGAGCTGTCAGGCCTATAGCTTTGCAAATACAGAAAAATGATAAAGACATAAAAGCTGTAGATTAGACAGGGCTACCAAACTACCATCTCGGATTTTTGAAATTTTTGGATTTTGACACCCAAAAAATCAAAAAATAGATTTTTTGGATATAATGATCGAAAAATCTAAAAAGTTTTTCGAATTTCGCAAAAACCGGAATATATGTGATAGTACTTACCGCCTTCCATCCACATATCAAATTTGAGATTGATACCTCTTTTTTTGGCGAAGTTATAGCGAAAAAAACTGTTCAAAATTGATGACGCCAAATTTTCAAACTCAATTTTTAGCAATTCTAGACCCCGTAGCGCAAAACAAAGACCACCATTAGACTCCCCGTGACGAGCTGCATCGAATCATGAATACCCATTTTATGCAAAAATATCAACTTTAAAATTTGACCTTTTTTGGCCTGACCTTGACCTGACCTTGACCTGAGCTTCACCAGAGAGTGACCTAATCCGTACCTGATAGTCTTGTAACCAACACCATTGAGTTGGAAATGAAAAATTGGCCATAAAACATGCATCACACAACCTTAGTAAAGTTGGGCTCATGTGACCTGACCTGTGACCCTTGGTGACCTGACCTGTGACCTGACCTGGTATTACCAGTGACCTCTAATAGCAACATATCTACTAGGCAACTGATGCCCTACCGCTGATGCTCGACAAAATGCGTTTTCCTCGGTGTTATAGCGCATTCCCTTGAAGACCCGTGAACGGTGAAACATTTCATCTTTGACCTGACCTGTGACGTCATCGGTGACCCCGAGGTCAATGAAATTTGGTCTCCTTCGATAAATTTGACAGGCCTTTCGAACGCCGTTTGAATTTTGCGGATCCGTCCAGTAGTTTCGGAGATACGAGGGGGGGGGGGGCAAAAAATAGCCCCCCCCCCACCAGGTCGCGTTATAAACAGACCCCACCAGGGCGCGGGTTAAGATGCGTTCATTACATTATCACATGCAACTAGCTGCAACCAACTAAGCAAATTTCCTCAAGATTCACTCAGCCTGCGAATTTTTTTTTATGCAGAGTTGTACCCCCCCCCCCCCTCGAATACAGTGGGCATGTTATTCATGTTAAAGAAAACGCAAAAACACCGGCGTATAGCGCCAGGAAAATTTGCATACCTTTATCAGTCTGCATCAGACTTGTGCCAAGATTCCAAAAAGATCCAAGATCCAGGATCTGCAAGATCCAAGATCCGGGACCTTGAGGTATCTTGGATCCAGCACTTCAGGTTTTGCCGAGGGATCTTGGGGATCCAGAACTCTGGTCATCATTTTGTGGAGGGATCCTGGCTTTTAATTTTGTCGAGGGATCTTGGGGATCTTGGATCCTGGTTTTGGATTTGTCGAGGGATCCTGGGGATCTTGCATCCTGTTTTTTTTTAACAGGAATATTTTGCACATGAGTCTACCATGATTAAATGCCTACCAAACCTATCTATTGCTGGCAAATTCAAATCTCCTGAGGATGAATATCTAGCCAGGAAAGCCAATGTGCAAAACATTAGCATGTACAACTGTTAAACTCACTTTATACTGGAAGGAGGACATACTCTAATAACTAAGGTGCTCAAGGCTTCAAAGTATATATCAGCATAAACACAAGCTAGACTTTGTGGGCCATACTATTAACTGGATTATTTGCCAGCTGACGTCGTATGGTAGCGCTAGCAGAGCTTGTTATATCAATAATAGATATAAAAATTGGTAGGCATCAGTTTGGCATTGATTTCGAAAATTTCTTAAATTTACATCACAATTATGTAGGTACATAAAACATTTCTGAGATTTACATCACTAGTATGTACAATGTATATGTCCATTTAGTGCTTCTCCAGTGCTAGAACTGAGTAAGATGCAGTCTGCTGTTGCAAATCACAGATGAATCATCCTAAAACTATGATTGTTCGTTGGATCTTAGGGATCTTAGATCCTACAATTTTGATATTGCATGGGATCTTGGGGATCTTGGATCCTGAAAGTCTGATCTTGCGGGATCTTGTGGATCTTAGATCCTGAAATTTTGAATTTGCTTGGGATCCTGGGGATCTTGGAGCTTGCAAAATGATTTTGTGTGGGATCTTGGAGATCTTGGATTCTGAAATTCTGAAATTGTGTGGGATCTTGCGGATCTTGGATCTTGATTTTTGGTCGAGGCACACGTCTGGGACTCTGCATATGGTGTTATTTCCTCGGTCATTGCCTTCTGTGTTGTTGTCACCAGCTATCGTATATGCCAATCTCATTTGGTAGGAAGCGTGGAAGCATCTGTTCAATTTGGCTGGAAGATTAAGCTCCTAAATATCTGCCAATCTAATTGCTGATTTCCATGCTGTTCTCCGCCTGCAAGACACAACGGCGGCATCCTTAATGATAATTCATTCAGACAGAGCATATTAAATGCACTTCATATTAAACACCACATTTTCTCTTTTCACGCCGCATCAGCCATTTTCACGATGGGTATTGTTTTTAACCCTCGCATGTGTAGGGGGGGTCGGATGGAACCTCCTTCAGTTTTTGCGAATAACTCGAGCAAAAAGCTGACGATCGCGACCAAAGTTTCAATGCCCTCGAGTTGATCAATTTTACACTGACTATAAATCCCATGACCCTCACTAAAATGCACTTTGACCTGTGATCTATTTCTCGGGGCCATGTTTGCCCGGAAACGCGATTCAGCGTATCACATTATCCGCGCGTTCCCAGTCTTTTTGTGATTGCAAGCGTCCAAACATGTGAAATGATGTTCGTCCCATGCATTACGGAGGGTGTCTTAACCCGCGCCCCAGTGGCGGTCTCAGCCAACTTCGCCCTAGTGTGTGTGTGGGGGGGGGGGGGGGCATATGTTACCACCCACCTCTAACTCAAAAACTAAGAGGGCTAGAAAGACGCAGTAAAAAGCAGTCGATAGCTCTCGATGCAAACGTTTAAAAGTATATGGGTCATTTTTCATCTTAGAGCAATATTTGGGTCACCAGAGGTCGTCAAAGGTCAAAATTTGCGAATTGTCATTATATTTTTCGGAAAACATGCCATTATCTCAGGAACTATGATAGCTAGGAAAACGCTCGAAAAACAATCGACAGCTTTTGAACTCTTCTTTTGATAAGATTATCATCAAAAATGACCTCAGGTCAACGGTTTAGCCTCCAGAGGACAAAAGCTCCAAAAATAGCTGTTTTTACGAAGTTTTTTTCGACAATAACTTTTGACTAAAAAAAGTTACGACATTTCTTTTGCCAGAAACGTGTTCCTCTCGCCGAGACGCGTCGAATGAACTATAATTTGACCTTAAAAGGTCAGCTTGAAAATTTGACCTGAGGTCAAGGTCATGATCTGACCGGAAAAGGTCATGTTACATATCAGTCGATGCGTCTCGACAAGATAAACACAATGAGGCCATCCCCAGCGTTCTATCTTTTTCCAATCAAGAGTTATTGGCAAAAATCTGTTTGTAGCCTCAAATGACCTCGGATGACCTTTCTAGAGGCTATCATCAAAAAAGACACCTTGGTGGTCACGGATGGTCCAAATCATTGTGATTCTGAGATATTTGGACTGTTCCTATGCGTACACACGGATCTAGAGGCCTTTTCGTTTTTTCTCCATTGACTTATAATGGAAAGGTCACGCCACTGACCTGACCTTAGGTCACGGAAATAAAAAATCCGAGATATACAAATTGTAGGCGCCCATAACATCATGCAATCCACCAAGTTTAAAACCTCTCTGACAAACACTGCAGGCTAGACATGATTGCAAACTTTTTTAAGCTTGGTCAGCTAACTTGACCTGGTGACCTGACCTGACATGACCTGGGGTCAATAATTTCACACATTGTCCAAAATTGATGAACCAAAGGCTTCTCCAAGCGGCGCGGCGCTACGCGCCGCGGTTTTTTGTACACACGCAAAAAACGCGATAGGGTGGTAACATATGCTCCCCCCCCACTGGGGCGAAGGTTAAGGTCAGGTCAGGTCATTGACCTTTCATTACCTTGGTCCACTTGTTCGAGTTTTACATGTTTTTAGGGTATTTTTTCGCGCTGATTTCGAATTTAGCATCGATTTGAACATCTAAGAAGCAGTTTTAGTGCCTTCGTAACATGTTACGACGCCGTCATTGGTAGTTGACACCTCTTATGGATAGCCGGCAGGACCCCTACTTGTTGACCTGACCTGACCTGACCCGACCTGTACTAAATGCATGAACTGATCAAAACTGACATTAAATACGTGGGCATGCATCCCGAAAATCCCATAATAGCTTCACTTTACGAAGTTCTAGCAGGTCCCGATTTTCCCGACTTTTGGGTCATTTGACTTGACCTGGATATTGCCCAGGTCAAGTCAACCGATCCAAGTCAAATAAAACATATTGACTCAATATTTTATCATCAATGTATGTACTTGACAAGGAGCATCGCCCTCATTAGTCCAAATGCTCATTTACTAAGTGTATGTATGCAGCATTGGCAGCAAATATGACTCGCTTCTGTTTAAGGCGAATATCTAAGCGTAATGTACATACGTACATACCTAAGCCTTCAGTTCTAGGTTTTCTCTGCAAATGTCAGAATGCACATTGCACACCCAAAGTGCAATCACGTGCTTTGTCCTTCAGTTTCTGCCCTTCCCATAACGTATGTAGCGCGAGCAAGATTGCGTCTATGCTAATAGAGCATATGCACTAGACCTTCACAAGTGCATGCATGCATGAAGCCGCTGAATCCTAAGCAATATCCCGGGGCACCTGAGCTGGGTTGCTACGCAGCACATGATATGCAAGTGCAAACGACATGCGTTGCCATGACAACCGTGGTGCCATCAGTGTTGCATCGTTGCATCGTGTCGGCATTGTTGCACCGGCCGCTGCCGCTGATGTCATTCCGCTCAGTGCAGTCTGATCAGCGGTATTTCACCGGCGACAGCGGAGTTTACAATCATTTCTGAACGTCGAGCGACACTGTGGCTGGGGCTCATGATTTGAATGCTGGCTGTCACAATACAGTGCCATGTTTATGCATTCGCCGTGCATAGCTTCGAGTTATGTCTCCGTTTGCTTTCTTCCCTATCTGTCGTGAACCCAGCATTCAAGATGAAACGATATGCTCATTTATTTGTGTTTCTTGAATTTCTTGAATTCAGCCTTGAATTTATTTGTGTTTCTTACAAACAAAATGGCAACATAAAGAGAGAGAGAGAGAGAGAGAGAGAGAGAGAGAGAGAGAGAGAGAGAGAGAGAGAGAGAGAGAGAGAGAGAGAGAGAGAGAGAGAGAGAGAGAGAGAGAGAGAGAGAGAGAGAGAGAGAGAGAGAGAGAGAAACATATTAAAGCGCCAATGGTCTGCTATCTTATATGATTTGCACTTAGCTTACGAGTGGCGGATGGAACCTGTATAATAATTAATCTAATGAGTTGTGACAGTGTCACTGAGCGAATGACGGCGTCACTGACACCACCAGTGACTGAATAGACAGTGCCCCTGACTAGCGGACAGTGCCCTTGACTCACCGACTGGCGGGCAGTGCCCCTCACTGGTGAACAGAGCCCATAACAAGTGCACAGTGCTCCTGACTGGCGGGCGGCTAAAAAAAAAAAAATGATTGGCCGCCTTTTCGTCATCAGAGATTTACAAAACGCCATCGCTAAAACCACTATAAAATGCCGTTTACCAAAGGTAATGAAATTAACTGACTTGAAGCTAATTACTCATAGACTCATTCATCTCATCATAAAAGTAATTCGCCCAGCCCCACCCCACCGGGATAGGGTGGGTAGGGACGGGTATACTCGGAGGAGGCTGATACTGGGGAGGGGTGGGTACGGGGAGGGGCGCAGCCGGTGGCGGCGGCGGTGACGGAGACCTTCGACGTCCAACTGACGTCGCCGTGGATAAACGCTGACAGTCGCTGCGGTCCGCGTCCGGGCAGCACGTCGATGGGGACAGACGAGGGGCCCGCCGAGACGCGTGACGTCACGGAACTGCTGCCAACCACCAATCACACTGGCAAATATGCGTGCGGAAAGCGTGCACCTTTTTGTTGTGAGATGAAAATGATTTAATGGACTCATTTGTTTTTTGAATATTTTTTCTTTTCAAATCCGTTTTACCAGTTCATGATGAAGTGCCTACGCTTAGGTAGGTATTTGTTCCAAAGTAACCACTGCATGAGCATAAGATGGTCTTTTTTATGATGATTGATGACTGAGCACATTATTCTCGGAGGAATTATCCTTCAGCACCTTCAGCCATGTGCTGGCAAAAGCTTGCATGTGTGCATAGATCCTGATATTGGAGGATTCCCTTTGTTCACGAGATATCCACAGATTTTCGAGGTTTCAAGAATTACGGATTTGGGTCTAGAACGCTGAATGGACAGGTGCTAATTACGAAATATGTCATCACATTTTCAGTGCAGTAATAATGTTGCTAGCAAGCAAAGATCATTCTCGTATGCTTCAAAGTGAGCTTTAGCAAATGCTTCTGAAGAGCTTTACAGGATGTAGATGAAGTTTGAGAAAAAGGTGCTACAACTTAAATCCATCAACCAAAATTGCGATGTGATAACTACTTTTTATTGACGCAGCTGTACGCAAATGAAGATTAAATCATTGGACCTGACTGAATTAGAACAAAATTGTGTGGGCTCCAGGAGCCATAATAAGGGGAGTTGCAGATGTCTGAAAAGCAAGCAATCTTCTTCAGCAAAATATACTTTCTTTCTGTTTGGTATGCTATTGATATTTTGGGTATTGCTTTTGATGGACCAGCCTCATCCCTCTGTCGTTGAAGAACCACTTCAGTGCTACACCTGCAATTCAGAAACGACGGGAGAAGACTGTAAAAATCGAACAGCCATAATAGCAGATAAGCAATATGTCTCCTCGTGCAATCCTTTGGAAAAGTTTTGCCAAGTCGACTCTCATAGTATGCCTAAGAAGGGCAATGAAACAATTCCGAAGATTTGGAGCATGAAGAGATCGTGCGCCGCGGCGTGCACCCCTAACTGCACTACCGCTCCTCCGCCCCTGCCAGTGCAGAGCTGCACCTACTGCTGTCGAGAGAATCTCTGTAACGGCCACGATCGCCCAGATCTAGTCGTGCTGGCCTCAAACATCTCAATGACTAATATAACAAAGTCATCAGGAACACGCGTGCGCTCTAATTTGTTCTACTTTATTGTGATAGTGCTGATTTTTATATCGTTGCGTTCGTGAACGTTTTTGTTCGTGATGTAGTTACGCATAAATAGAACACTATTGATTACGTATATTTAGGGATGTTTGCTTTGGACATATTTGCCTTCTTATTTCAAAATACACTCTAATATTTGTAGCATTTCGTTCAAAATATCAAACGATTATAGCATGCTTATGACAGGCTCACAAAATTAACTTGCTTTAACATTTTCTTGCGGTAAACATTCATCTCATTAATGTCACTTGCGTAGTAAAAGCATTGCAACACCAGACATTAACAGTTGCAACTTCTGAGCTCCAGTTTCGTAGCAAGGGCAGGGGCACTTTTGTAAAGCGTACCTAGCCCTGTTTACTTTTCAGACATGCACTACTGAGTAATGTTACCATTATTCGACCAATCGTACAATGTACAATTGTACCAATTGTACTATCTTTCATACGCTGATTTTAGCCCCCTTCCCCCCCCCCACAGTACTTAGACAACTCTCTATCTGTCCACTCCACTTTCACTCTCCACTTTCAGGTTTACAGAATAAAGATTTATACGATCATTATGGTAGCGCCGAACATACAGATGACCTACCATCACATTGATCCCGATGTCGCACACATTTAATAAGCATAGTAATTGTCTTCAACACTCCAGGCATCTAACATACACACACATACGTGGCTTTTATGTAGTAAATTAGCACTTTCACACCCTCAAACATACAAAAAATAAGCCCACAGTACCGCCTTCCCCATGAGACCCACCGAGCATGAGCGGAAATGGTGCCTTAGAGCTCCTGATGCCCGACGACACAAGTTTGTCTGACATTTTCTCGTTCAGCGCCCTGATCGAAAGCAACTTCAGAACTTTGGAACTCTGAATTCCAACTGTACGCTACGTACTGAGCAAATTGCATATTCAAACATTCTGGATCTGTAACGCTTTGGTCTTGACTAGACGGTTGAGAAACATTTGAATGCCAGGGTCTGAATTTGCATAGCTCATATGCCGTTTTTGTGCGAGCTCTTCACTGGGCTCGCACAATTATACGCTGTATTACATGAAAATATGAAAATATTATAATTATACGCTGAGTATAATTAAACTATTTTATTATCATATTAACAATCATTATACAATATCTACGGCTGTTTCTTGGACTCATGCACATTGCACACTGAAAACAATTCAACCCGCGGATTGCGAGTTGGCCCGGGTATCGCGGGTATTTTGAAGAAATTACCCGCTCTGCGCGAGTTTTTGCTGCCGGGTAGGCTGACTACCCGTTTAGCTTCCCGCGTTTCGCAGAGCATCCCGTTATCATCGTAGCTTTCACCCGCTTCACGAGTGTCAACGCCCGCTATACTCGGGTAAAACAGCAACCCGTCATGCGCGGATACATGAAACCTCCTCTGGCGGGGTCAATCACTCGTCCGCAGCGGGTTGTGGCCGCAGGCGTTACTCGCGCCCACGGAGTAAGCGCATCACGCAGGTTTTGCATCGTGTAACTCGCTGCGCCAAGGTAGGTGACATGCTATACGCAGGTTGCCTTGATCACGCATGTGTCATGGCAGATATCCCACTGATGCACGGCATTGGTTTTGAAATTAATACTTTTGACTTCGACGCTCAAACGAGTGTTGAAATGTGACGCGCCACAATAGTCGCTTTTCGGCTCGGCTGCGTGCTTGTGCAGGCCTTGTGCAGGGGTAGAGATGTGCAAGGCAATTGTAATCGTAACTGTAACAGCTGTGGGGCTGCGTTCTGTGAGTTAGGAGAGTACTTAACGGGCTTGGGACATTTGAATCATTGTTTGGATGACGTCACGTCTTGGCCGGCAGAATATTTCGCTGGAACGCTCAGCAGAATATTCTGCAGTCCGCGAATCTGGCGCATTGTGGTGAAGTTTGCAGACCGTTCTTAGCACATTTTATTGGTAAAAATAAGCCTGGATAAATAAATCTTTCCCGATGCAAATGAAACATTTGTCCAAACTATTCCTTAATATTTAAAACACTATAGGCGGATTCATGTCAATTGTCTAAGATAAGCCTTTTTACTTTCTGTATTGAGTCCGCCGTCAGTTCTTCATTTTAATCTGATATACACCGACATTTCAGTCGCTTTGCGTCAGGTCGCCTGTGGCGCAGTTGGTAGCGCATCGGTTTGTAATGTCAAAGATATCGGGTTCGAATCCCGGCGATGGCGGCGTTTTCCTCCTTGAACGCCGCCACTGGAGGGTACTTTACCCTCCAGCTGATTTGGACACCCTACCAGCGGATATTTGTACTCGCAGAAAGCGAGTTCCCAACCCACGCAGCGCAGGTAATACGCCATGTGCGGATTGTGTACCCGCTGCGAACGGGTAGGTTGCCTTCTGTGTGTGGGTTGAGTCCCCATCCTATGCGGGTTAGGTACACAATATACTCGGGTTCACAGCCTGCGATATGCGGGTAAACGCACCCGCTGGTAGAGTGTCAAATTAGGTGGTGGGTAGGTGTACCCGCCAGCAGCGGGTTTTACTCGCTGTACGCGGGTTGAATTGTTTTCAGTGCACATATCAAGGTGAACAATAAAGAATGGCATGAAGTTAGCCTCCGCAGAAAACACATGACATGCATTTTAATATATAAACAGCATGCACCGTTAAAATGACATTTCTTTGACATTTGACGTCACAGACTCACACAAGCAGAAGGTCGGTTGTGACGCTTCGGTTGTCTATAAGGTGCTCGAAGTGCCCTCCCCTCTCCGCGCAAAATAGCTCGGCCCGGCGCCAGGTGTGCCGCACCATGTCGACCATCCTACAGGCAAAGTCTTCGAGGACTCAGGACAGCATTCCGTTCATCAACGGTCTTGAGTTCGCTCCGCAGCTTCTTGACCTACCTGGGGCCAGAAACTGAAGTCCAGACAGGAAAATCCGGACCGTATGGGTGGCAGGGGTGCTGGGTACTTGCTGGGTCCGTAAGAGGTGGAGAGAGTAACAAAATTTAAAAAATAAACCTAATATCCACGCTTGCAAGGCCTCAGCAGAATTAACCCTTTGGAATGAATGGACAATTATCTGTAAGAAGCGTCTGCTGGACGGGGCAAACCAGGTGGTCCGGGCACGTCTCCTTGCTGCCGCAGAGCCCCACACCGCTGCCTGGGCGCAGGCCCTCCCCGTCACCAGTCTAGGGCTCCACCTGGATAACGAAACTGTCCGGGTTGCGGTGGCGCTGCGTCTTGGGGGATCAGTATGCGAGCCACATAACTGTCAGCTCTGCCATCGCCCTGTTGACCAACTGGGACACCACGGTCTCTCCTGTGCCAAGAGTGCTGGCCGCCACGCACGTCACGCTAACCTTAATGACGTGCTACGGCGAGCACTCAGCAGCGCAGGACTTGAGAGTGTGCTGGAGCCCACCGGCCTTGACAGAGGAGATGGCCGACGTCCCGATGGGATTACACTCTTCCCTTTCAGCCGGGGAATGAGCCTCGTATGGGACGCTACCTGCTGCGACACTTACTCATCAACGGCCATCATCAGCTCCGCCTTGAATCCTGGGAGCGCCGCCCGCTGTGCGGAAGAGCGCAAGCGCACCCGATATGCAGCTCTCTGTGAGCGATACGTCTTCGTCCCTTTTGCGGTCGAAACGTCTGGTGTGCTGGGTCCGGCTGCAGCCGGTCTCCTGAAGGAGCTTGGCCGTCGACTGACAGCCCGCACCGGCGACAAGCGCGAAACAGTCTGGCTCTCACAAAGAGTCTCCATCGCCGTGGCCAGAGGTAACGCTGCCTCTGTGCTGGCCACAGCCAGGCCAGCAGTGGGCACCAGACCGGGACCGTCGCCGCCGCCATCGTCCGGACTGACCCCGACCAGGATCCCTCAGTCACTCCAGGCACCGGAAGAAGAGCCAGTTGCGGGGCCGCCACTCGATTCAGAGGCTGATCCGCCGACACACCCACCACCACCGACCCCTGCGGACGGCTTTCGTGAGGAGCGACGCGTGACACGCTCTCGGTCCTCCTCTCTGTGCTGCCCCGGAGCATGCGCATGTCCCACTTTCACAAGTGGGTCCAGGGCTTGAACGCCCCGAGACATGCCTATTTTTATAGTTGCTGCGATGTTTAAAAATACCGCTACTGTTGTCCGTTTGCGATAAAATCCTGTGCCAATGCTGTGTGCTTGGTTCTGTTCCCGGTGAAATATATATCTTTAATTCTTTAAAAAAAAAAAAATGTAAGAAACTGAACTGGAAACCATACCGTCCGATCCAAACGAACGTCATCTCCGCTGACAACATGGTTCGAGGCCGGAAGCGTGCACCCCCTCAAGCGGAAAAATGGTTCGAACGGGTGATCTGGAGTGATGAGAAGTGGTTTATGCTACAGCAAGCACCCCGCAGGAAGACGTCCCTGGTCACCTGGGTCACCAACGAATCCACGGAAGCTGATTCCATGCGAGAAGGTGCACGGAGCGAAGGTCGTGGCCGAGCTTTGCCGCTCGGAAAAGGGGGAGGGGGGACTTCTGTAGACAAACGAATTGTGTCACAACCATGACTCACGTTCGTGTGATGTCTAATGTCCAAAAATTAGCATTTTAACGATGTGCTGTTTATAAGTTAAATTCATGTAATGTGCCTACCGTGGAAGCTTGTATGTCATTGTGTTTTCATTGAAGGGCAAAAAAGTAGTTGTTTTGGTACCGGGTGCAGCCGAACTTAAAATACACGTGAGTCTTAATGAAGTCTTAAAAAAGAACTTAATGTACTTCCGATAAAATCGGGTAATGGGGAAGTGGCAGGTCAGCTAGAATGGCTGACAGTTCAAAGTTCAAGGGATGACTTTAATTTCAATTGATATTTAGTGGACACTGGTGCCTTACAAAATTAATTTTGTGAACACTATCTACAAATATAAATAGAGCAAATCGTAACCTTCTAACATCGGTTGATTGCAAATTGTAAGACCCTTTTACACCCCCTCGAGTGGAATCGTTTTTCGTCATAGATCCGTTGCCATTTTAGGCACATGCCAATTGCCAAAATACTACATGAAAATAACTCCCGAAATAGCTTTACCGCCGTGGGGGCCTTGAATTGGTAATTTATCTGACTGGTGAGAAACGCATCTTTGCCGTCTGACGACAGCGCGGTACGCACTCGGCTCGGTCTCACAACAGTTGTGCTGTGCACGTGCCAGTTATCGGTGCCAGTGGAGGGCGGTGGTCGTTATTGGTGTGCCAAATCAACGAGCACGGGCCTGCCAAACGGACCGGAGACGACGGCCGATCCATCGTCTCACCAGCTCCGAGGGAAGGCCTGGTGTGTACGATGGCTTACGGGCCTATCCCGATATCAACATTAACCCGCGCACCGACTGGGGGGGGGGGCGGCGGATATCCGCCGCCCCCCTGAGGTTTTTCGTAGATAGCGGGGAAACCGCGGCGCATAGCGCCGCGAAATTTAGTACGACTATTCTCTCATCAATTTTACATATGGTGTGTAAGTTTGAATTTCCTAACTTTTAAGGTCAGGTCACCAGATCCCTTTGAATGACCCAACCTCAAGTCACTTTTTTGCAACTTTGTCACCGTGCCAGAGCTACAGTAGATGTCGGAGGCCTTTAAAAGTCGCAGGATGTTATAAGGTCATTAGTAGTTGCAATATGTTTATCTCGGAATTTTGATAGCGATGACCTAAGGTCATGTCAATTTCTCGACCTCACCACTATAAGTCAATGGGGGAAAAATTAACTCCTTTTTTTACCACCAAAATGGGTCGGAATGGCCCCGTAAACCATACATGACTTCATATACGATCAACCTTCACTACCTTGAGGTCTGTTTTGCTGTTGGGCAGCTGTAAGGTCATGTGACGTCATCAAAGGTCACAAAAGGTTTTTTGCCAATAACTCCGTACAGGAACAAGATAAGCCGCGCTTGTCAGCTCGTTAAGGCGCATCGAATGATATACATGATGACCTCGAGGTCACGTGACCTGAGGTCAACCTTTGACCTTGACCTTTCGAGGTCAACATATATACCATTCGATGCGGATTGACGAGAGGATCACGATGATGCCATTAGTTTGATCCTATCGTGACTAGTTCGAAAGTTATTCGAGAAAAACTCTCCATATCTTGAGCCGCCATTTTGACTTTTTTGACCCCTGTGACGTCACCTTTGACCTGACCTGAAAATGACCTGTGCAAAAATTGTAGACCTTGTCCGTGCGTACCCCATGCCGTTTACCGCTTGTCGCTATCCTGCTTCGTTCTCGAGATCTCAGGGGTGCGGTTATCCGCCCCCCCCCCCCCACCGTCGGTTCTAAGTTGGCGCAGACCCCCGTCGGTGCGCGGGTTAACAACATCACATTAAAGTGCATGAAATTGTATATGCGATATACAAAGGCTTTGCGATTTCAGTTAGGGTGAATGTTTTGACTTCCGACGGCACAATACTTGCTGCTCTTTAAAAGCTGTCCCCAACTGTACACAGACATGCGATGGAAGTCCCTGAGAGGCAGTATACCATGAACACACTATGGCACTGTGGAAGGATAGGTGGGTACAGATCGCCTTGGTCCTTGCTCCGGATCAGGCGGGCGTCGTCCATCTCCGGTCCCACGTGTCCGTATTGATTGCGCATCAACCTCGGCCGGGCCGTGGCCAGGAGGGACGCCGGGTGCTCTTGGGCGCTGGCACGGGCCGCCGCGCCTCCCGTCGACGAAGACAAACGCGCGCTGGCCCGGACAGCGGCCCTCTTTGTCGGCCGATCCGCTGACTGGCCAGAACCTCTTGGCGCGCGCCTCCTTTTCTCTGCATGAGTGGCCGGCGCGGGGCGGCGGCGTGACGTCCGGCGGCGTCACGGTCCCGTCTGCCGGTCCGGGTCCCGTCCGCCTTCCTGCTGCGCCACTTCTGCACTTATTCTGACTTATTCTGACCACTGCCATAGCGGCACTGGTCCGGGGCAGCCGACGGCTATTGACAGCCATGGGCTGACCGAGCGTGCAGAACGGCATCAATGCTAGCACCAGACCAGCAACAAACCGTCACTGAAACAGCACAATACCAGCACCAGATCAGCAACAAACCATCACCAAACCATCACCAGACCAGCACATCCGGAAGGAACTTCGGTACTCGGGTTCGTCGCCTCTGATTTGTGCGTGCATAGTCCGTCAAAAATAGAATGGCGCCCAAATCAAGGCAGTGTTGTCTATTGCTTTGTCGCAGCTGTTGTCGGGCAGGAGCACAAAACTTCTATAAAATACGAGGTATGATCACACGGGTGGAAACAACGCATTGAGAAAATCGCGAAAGTTCCGTGAGTCTGGCTGTCCTAAGCAACAGCAAGGTGGTGCTTATGCCTTTGATTTTGCTTTTACGTAGCCACTTCTAAATGGGACTGGGAGCATGGCGTAGCTTACTTAAGCTGCGGAATAATCTGTCTTTTATTTTGAGACAAAGTTACCTTGTGCGGATTCTAAGAATATCGGCAACATGTTTTGGCAGTATTCTGAAAAATAAGCCTTTAATATTTTGGTGGATTACCATAAATTTTTCTAACAATTTCTTTGCAGATCTCTATTGCCAATACATTAATGGAAGCTTCCTCGATGTGCGACAAAAACATGTGCATTGTGCGACGCTTTTGTGTCGTTCTTGGAAACTACATGATACGCATCCGTGGCCATCGGAACTGTTAGTGCCGGCGGCGGGCCCCGCTGCCCTATAGGTGCTGTCCGGTCAGCAGAGGCATTGGCAACCACATCAGCATCGTCAATGAGGCGTGCCATCCACTTGGCAGCGCGAGAGGCGGCGCGTCATCGGTCGGTGATACGCCCGAGAGCCGACTGCAGACCGTCAAATGGCCGCCCAAGGCCGTCAGATAACCTGACAGCCGCTCAATGGCGCAGCCCGCAGCCCTCAGAACCAGATAGCACGTCATCCGGGGAGCCCTAATGACTAGATTTTCCCACTAGACAATTATTTCTGATGGAAATGTATCGTTTTGGTAATCCTTCTGCGATGGTTCGCTAAAAAGCATAAAACCATTATGTGAGATGATGTTTTTCGTACTCCAGCGTAGATGGGCAGCCATTCGGCTGCCACGGTTGACAGTGATGACAATGATGACATCTCACGCTCTCAGTCCCAGCGGATAAAAACAACACCTAAGCATAAAACCATTAGTTAAACCATACGAGTATAACTATATAGCAGTAGCGGCGGAACACTATCAATTAAGGGGGGAGGGGCACTGACGACTTTTGGTCCCATTCTTTCCATGCAACACCCATAGGGCTAATATTAAGATCCCAAAATCAAAGGGGGGCACAGTGCCCCGGTGCCCTCCCCGTTCCGCCGCCTATGCTATATAGTGGGCTGCATTTCCTCTCTCCATCGTAAATCTTAATTTTGTGGAAATTTTAACAGACAACGGCCTTGACGTTGCATCCGAAACCGCCGCTTTTGGGGTTTAACAGTCACAAGGTGCGGAACGAGGTGGTGTTGAGAATTGGTCAAAAAGTTTCCTGTTTCCTTTCTCATCATCCATTTGACATTTTTCGTCTGGGGAAAATGATTAACTGTAAAAAAACATCCTTGCTGGAAGATAAAGTAGGTGTAAAGGATTTAGTTAGTTTATTAGGCTCGAAATCTTAGTCGTGAGCGAACCTATTCAGCAACTCGGTAAAACATTATTTGTTTCCCTATATTTGCCCTCAACGCTCGGCACTTGGCATCACTCGCATGATGTATCTGTGTACATCTACATCCCATTCTGCAGTATTAATGGAAGACTTCTTGTGTACAATAGCGCGTTAGCCCTGTTCATGAATCATCCATATGCATAATGCAAACCTCTTATGGATCGAATGGTTTCCATGTTACTCCTACCTGCGCCTGATCGCTATCAGTAGACGTGACCTTGCGGGTGATACACGTTTAACATTAGGGCAAATTCATTCACAGTGAAACTGCTCACACGTTATATTTACTGCAATTTGCAGCCTTCTCCCCACGATTCGCTGACCAGATATGGCTAAATTTTAATTTACTTCCACGAAACAACAGCGAATTATAAGGATAAGCTTGGGTCCACCCATCCCAGTCCTAATCCACATTTAATGTTTCCTTTGCCATCAAAGTAAATCAATATTCATATTTTTCCCATCAATGACCTGGCGCTGGTCCACTGTGCGCTATTTCTACACAAGCCCGCGTCCTTCCCATTCGTAGACGCTGACTCGTCGACCGTCCTAATCAGACCCCCCCCCCAGGGCAAGGCGACCCTCGGGGGGGGGGGGACACCTCTACCGTCGCGTACGCCTCCGCTGACGGACAAGGCGGTGGGCGCAGAAATAGCGCCGTCATCGGACAGCGCCGATGATGTCTGGTGACGCGTCCGTCAGCGGTCACGTGACCGAGGTGGCTGACAGACAGGGGTGGGGGAGGAGGGGCAGTACTCGACTGGGGATGCTAACTACACTTCTACACAGTAAGTACATAACCATGGTGGGCAGGCTGATTGGCGACGAAACTTGATCATTGTCAAAGACCAAATGTATGCGCATATTTCGTGCCAAATAGCCATTCCAAACGTACATATTTTTGTCTATTAATTACATCAGCATTGGATCTATTGGAGCCGGAGTGCTGGCGGCATTCGCACAGCTAACGTCTAGCTAATCAGAGCGATCCCAATATCCGATAAGGCGCGGCTCGCACACCCATTCTGCCAGCGATGAGTGACCAGCCGCCAGTGAAGGATCATAGAGAACTTCATCAGTACGCATCGCGCCACACACGGGGCGTGAGCCCGGGAATGACGTCTTCTGATCGTATATGTTACGGGTCATATGCTAACTCGGGCAGTATGCAAACTACCCGGGCAGTATGCAAACTACCCAACAGCCCGGGCAGTATGCATACCGCCCGGGTAGTATGCATACTACCCGATCCCTTGGGCAGTATGCATACCGCCCGGGCAGTTTGCATACTGCCCAGGTAGTATGCATACTACCCACCTTTCTTCTCACGGGCAGGATGTTGACTCGGGAAGTATGCTGACCGTGGCTCGTGAGGCTAGTTAATGCAATAGCTCGCATACTATGTCAATGGCAGACACTTTAACCCGCGCGGAGCCGCGCTCGGCGCCAGCCGTGCCGGTTTTTTGGGGGGAGGGGATGAGCACCCCTGACTCGACTCCCGTGCCACTTGGCGGCACAGGAGTAAGCTACATGTAAGATGCGGTAAGCAGCATTCAAAATAACATCAAAAATCATGGAAAAACTCCAGTCATGTTTAAGTCAGGCCAAAGATCAGGTCACCAGAGGTCATCAAAGGTCAATTTTCACCTTTTTAACTTTTTTACAAATCGGCCCACAAGCTCGGAAACTAATAGAGCTAAAGCGCCGCAGAGATACGCATTCAGTAGCTCTTTTAACGCTTTCTGGAATAAACCCTCAAAGTTGACCTAAGCTCAACGGTGTAGCCTCCAGAGGGCAACAACGCTTAAAATAGCTGTTTTGACGATTTATTTTACGGCAAAATTAGTTTACCTTAGATAGGCACGACATTGCGTTTGCCAGCATCGTGTTCCTCTCGTCGAGACGCGTCGAGTTAACTATAATTTGGCTTTTAAGACCACATTAAAATTTGACCTAAGGCTAAGGTCATGACCTGACATGAAAAGGTCATGTTGGTTATCAGGCGATCCTTATCGTCGACTTAAACACATCTGTAACTTCTAAGGTTGTTTCCATCGCTCGCATACGTCTCCATAACATAAAAAGTAATCGTAAAAAACTACTGCAGATCTGTTATGACCTGACATGACCTCATGGTCATAAAGAGGGGTCACCACAAGTGCAATTTGCCGATTCAGTGTGTTGTGTTTACATGGAACCCGATGTTTGAGAGCGTTTAGAAGGACTTTTATCAAAGAAGGCGTCTTTCAACTTTCTCCTGTCAACTTCTAAGAGACTGTGCAAAATTGGCCTGACCTTAGGTCATCGGTTGGACATCAAAGTGCCAATGCATGTATTTTATGCATACTTTTACTGTTATTGATCGCTGAAAGTTTCAAAGCGATCGTTCAGTCGGGGTAGCTATGGCAAACAAGTTCTAACTTTTTCTGAGGTAAGGTCACTTGATTTGCCCTGCAGTTACCTGACCATAAGAACTTGTTACGCCTTACATGCAAATGGTTTCATGCAGTGAGCATTAGCTATTGAAACTGTACCTACTTACGTCCTCTGCAGGTCCAGATGCCAAACCAAAGCCAGCGAGTGATGAATCTACAGATAGGGCAGTATGTATAGAACTGCCTTCATTTCAGATGAAAAAGACTTGTTGGCCGCTGGCTAATATTCTGAGAAAAAATTAAGTCTTAGTATTCCAATTCTTATTGCATCCTTCAATCGATAAATCGCGTTTGATGGCAAAACATACTTTGTAGTTAAGCTACGTTACTCACTGCCATTTTTATTTTTAAAATGGACATGGAATACACAACTTCAAGACGAGAAGCGGGCAGTATGCAAACTGCCCAAGCATTTGGGCGGTATGCATACTGCCCAAGGGGTCGGGTAGTATGCATACTACCCGGGCGGTATGCATACTGCCCGGGCTGTTGGGTAGTTTGCATACTGCCCGGGCAGTCTGCATACTGCCCAAGTTAGCATATGACCCGTAACATATACATATGGAGCCAGTGACGTTTGATGTTCAGTGTTCATTATGTTTCAAGTAACATTTAACATTCTTACAAATTCAGCATCTAAGAAATAATAGATATTAGATACAGATACATTAAGCGAATATTTATTAAATAAAGAAGAACTGTAACGGTGTGACAAAAACCATACGGCATGTTTATACAGTTGATTAAAAAATCAATGCTTACGTTGACCTGAGGTCGCTCTATGCGGTGTCTTTGTAAAGGAATGAAACTCGACTCGACCCATGTTTAAGGCGGCCTTGTTTAAGGCGTTCAATTAATTGTTTTTCTGCACGCAATAAAAAAGTAATTCCGCATAGGGTGTCCCAGGAGTCTTCGAACCATTTCGGTCACGTATTACTCGCATACGTGTGTATGAAAATAAACAACACTTGGTCATCTATAAACATCATGAATAAAAGTTTTTGATGCATGTGATTTGCGCCAGGTTGGAATTTGTTTTAGCCCCATAATACTGTGTCGAGTCAAAGGAAGGAAAAAAACTGTTTCGAAGTAGTTTTGCTTCATTTTCAAAATGGATGTGTGATCCAAAAGGCCTTTCGACAGGTAAACCATTCTGCTCGTAGAGCAATCTCAGGGAATGTAATGCGTCGTTTCGTGGTCCGCTTCAGGGAACAAGACTCTATAGCCAACAAGAAACGGGCATGTCGCACGGCGACACCGGGATGTCGCAAAGCTGGAGAACTTGATGGCGCGGAGAGCGTGCTCTCTCGCGCTCGTTATTGAGCGACTCATAACGAGGTCCACCTGACTGATGTGGTGTTCTACCTATGAAGATACAAAACTTCCGTTCATTCTCCTAGTTTGAGGTATCGCTTGTCTTAATCGGTGGCATATCACGGCCACACGACGAAAACAAAAATATCAAGGCTTCCGGGACATCCTGTATTAACATAAGTATTTATGTATAGTGTTTCGAAGTTCGGTTCGAAAGACAAAAAGTGAAAATTGCACCAAAATACATCGCATTTTCCGCTATGTGGAAAACATCGGACAGCCGCCATCAACCCGAGACGTGCTATGAAAAGGCTGACATGAATATCATGCTCACATCGGAAACTTAGTGTGCTACGTTGATAAAACGAAGAAAATGTCCGGGTCCAACAATGATCTGTGAAAGTTGGCTCGGCTAACATTCTATTTACATGCTATCTAAAGAAGCGATGTCGAAAATATATACCGGTAAATTCCTATCCTGAAAAGGCGCCACTGGTCTCACAGAATATCTGAAAAGGGTGTTGGTTCCGAGTAGAAGACGCCAAAGCTCCGTCTATTGATCAGTTTATCGCTGTCACTTGTCTCACGGCGGATACCTGTTCTGGCTCCTCACAAAGAAGTACGAATGCTCAGTCCGCAGTGTTCCACACACAAACAAAACAGTGGAGACGTGGAGGCTGTTTGTTCAATAACGAAGAAAAGGGAACTAGGAAGCATACCGCCTGTAAATTCTGAAGCTTCCTAAAATATACCAAGGAGTTAAGTATTGTTAGTTTTATGTGCATAGCCATTTGGCAGTTGATAATGATGCGAGCCTGAAGTTCAGGGTCAGGATCAGGAGCTGCATTTCATGATTTCATAATTGCTAGCAAAAACGATCCCGTTTTTCACACTACGCCTAGCTGGCAATTACTTCCTTTTAATGTTGATCGTTCATTTCATTTCAGATTATTTCATTCATTTCATTCATTTCATTCATTTCATTCATTTCATTCATTTTATTCATTTCATTCATTTCATTCATTTCATTCATTACACAACTGACTTACTAAATATGCAGCTTCCATTTTAAATTCAAGAGCTAAGTCGAGCCCATGTAAAACCCCTTTAACTCTGCTCTCGATAACTGTCACAAAATTGTCTGTCACACGCATTCATTCCTGAGCTCAGCGCAATAGTCAGTTTTCGTATGTCTCATGGCAGAAAGACCTGAGAAAGCCACAGAAACGAGAGGAGAGGCGAGAGAGAGAGAGAGAGAGAGAGAGAGAGAGAGAGAGAGAGAGAGAGAGAGAGAGAGAGAGAGAGAGAGAGAGCCGGAGAGCAGGGGGATGATCGGGTCGGTGTGATCGCCGGTGCGGGAGCGGCGAATACACAGCAGCCGAGCCGTTATTGGCTGCACGTCCACCGCGATCGACTGGTCCTTCAGCCCTTCCCTCCCCGCCCGCCTCCCCGCCTACCCCTCCCTCCCCGGCCACTCGGGGAGAAGTCACACGCCAATAGGCCGCAGATGCTAGCAGTAGAACAGCGGGCAGCAGTAGTCAGAGAAGAATCAGTAATGGCTGCTCAACATGGCTGTGGAAATAGGGAAAAATAAGAATTTGTTCAACTACAGGATTTCTTCTTGTGGTAAGATTATATGAAGAAAACTGAACTGATATTTGTTCATGTTGTCACTAGCCGTAATGCATGCTTTCGACAAAATGCAATGTATCACATGGTGAATAGAACTTAACCCGGCACCGCCTGGGCTATTTCCGTACCCACGACAGCCTGGGAGGGGGTCGGATCCGACCCCCCCCCCCCCTGTTATCTCGAGAACCAATGGTCGTATCGAGCCCCGCGAGGCGGCGTTCGAAAGATCTCTACGAGACCTTTCCAAAGCACTCTTAAGATTTTAAGATTGAGGTCAACTTTCGGGTCAAGGTCAGGTCAAAGGGTTTTGCATGATTAGGCTTACGGACAGCGGAATCGATAGCTGCTGCTCGAAACTCACCACAAATGACCTCAAAGACCTAGTGAAGGTACCATGTGCGTATAGGGGTCATACTAAGTACGGGTCAAGGTCAGGTCAGGTCACGAAAGGTCACGGTTTTCACTTTCTGCTACATGGGCGTGCGACACATGTTTTATGGCTTATTTTTCACGCCAAATCCGATGGTAATGGTTATATGTGACCCCAAGTCACTGTGCTGGTGATAAGTGTGCATTGAAAGCATAAAAAATCGTTTATACCATACATAACTAAACGAGGGCTAAGAAAAAAAGTCAATTTTTCAACTTTTTATTTTTGACATAAAAATGCACTTTTCTAGACGAGCTTTGTCCCAGGAATCTAGTGGTGCCATTTGTTTTTACATGCGATGTTCAGAAGTGCCTCTAATTCGCGAAAATGCTTATGACGTCACCATGCCCTATGCATGTTGAAGCTATTTTTTACAATTTGGGGGTCAAAGATCGAGATAGAAAGTTGAAATTTGGGACATCTAATGTTCTAATAGAGCTCTATAACATATATTCCGTTTTTTTTGGAAATTCTTAAAATTTTGGATTTTATTAGCTGTTTTCCAAAAAATATAGTTTTTTGAATTTTTAGGGGTGGAAAATCCGTAATTTACCCCTAAAAATTCAAAAAACTATATTTTTTGGAAAACAGCTAATAAAATCCAAAATTTTAAGAATTTCCAAAAAAAACGGAATATATGTTATAGAGCTCTATTAGAACATTAGATGTCCCAAATTTCAACTTTCTATCTCGATCTTTGACCCCCAAATTGTAAAAAATAGCTTCAACATGCATAGGGCATGGTGACGTCATAAGCATTTTCGCGAATTAGAGGCACTTCTGAACATCGCATGTAAAAACAAATGGCACCACTAGATTCCTGGGACAAAGCTCGTCTAGAAAAGTGCATTTTTATGTCAAAAATAAAAAGTTGAAAAATTGACTTTTTTTCTTAGCCCTCGTTTAGTTATGTATGGTATAAACGATTTTTTATGCTTTCAATGCACACTTATCACCAGCACAGTGACTTGGGGTCACATATAACCATTACCATCGGATTTGGCGTGAAAAATAAGCCATAAAACATGTGTCGCACGCCCATGTAGCAGAAAGTGAAAACCGTGACCTTTCGTGACCTGACCTGACCTTGACCCGTACTTAGTATGACCCCTATACGCACATGGTACCTTCACTAGGTCTTTGAGGTCATTTGTGGTGAGTTTCGAGCAGCAGCTATCGATTCCGCTGTCCGTAAGCCTAATCATGCAAAACCCTTTGACCTGACCTTGACCCGAAAGTTGACCTCAATCTTAAAATCTTAAGAGTGCTTTGGAAAGGTCTCGTAGAGATCTTTCGAACGCCGCCTCGCGGGGCTCGATACGACCATTGGTTCTCGAGATAACAGGGGGGGGGGGGGTCGGATCCGACCCCCTCCCAGGCTGTCGTGGGTACGGAAATAGCCCAGGCGGTGCCGGGTTAAGTTCTATTCACCATGTGATACATTGCATTTTGTCGAAAGCATGCATTACGGCTAGTGACAACATGAACAAATATCAGTTCAGTTTTCTTCATATAATCTTACCACAAGAAGAAATCCTGTAGTTGAACAAATTCTTATTTTTCCCTATTTCCACAGCCATGTTGAGCAGCCATTACTGATTCTTCTCTGACTACTGCTGCCCGCTGTTCTACTGCTAGCATCTGCGGCCTATTGGCGTGTGACTTCTCCCCGAGTGGCCGGGGAGGGAGGGGTAGGCGGGGAGGCGGGCGGGGAGGGAAGGGCTGAAGGACCAGTCGATCGCGGTGGACGTGCAGCCAATAACGGCTCGGCTGCTGTGTATTCGCCGCTCCCGCACCGGCGATCACACCGACCCGATCATCCCCCTGCTCTCCGGCTCTCTCTCTCTCTCTCTCTCTCTCTCTCTCTCTCTCTCTCTCTCTCTCTCTCTCTCTCTCTCTCTCTCTCTCTCGCCTCTCCTCTCGTTTCTGTGGCTTTCTCAGGTCTTTCTGCCATGAGACATACGAAAACTGACTATTGCGCTGAGCTCAGGAATGAATGCGTGTGACAGACAATTTTGTGACAGTTATCGAGAGCAGAGTTAAAGGGGTTTTACATGGGCTCGACTTAGCTCTTGAATTTAAAATGGAAGCTGCATATTTAGTAAGTCAGTTGTGTAATGAATGAAATGAATGAAATGAATGAAATGAATAAAATGAATGAAATGAATGAAATGAATGAAATGAATGAAATGAATGAAATAATCTGAAATGAAATGAACGATCAACATTAAAAGGAAGTAATTGCCAGCTAGGCGTAGTGTGAAAAACGGGATCGTTTTTGCTAGCAATTATGAAATCATGAAATGCAGCTCCTGATCCTGACCCTGAACTTCAGGCTCGCATCATTATCAACTGCCAAATGGCTATGCACATAAAACTAACAATACTTAACTCCTTGGTATATTTTAGGAAGCTTCAGAATTTACAGGCGGTATGCTTCCTAGTTCCCTTTTCTTCGTTATTGAACAAACAGCCTCCACGTCTCCACTGTTTTGTTTGTGTGTGGAACACTGCGGACTGAGCATTCGTACTTCTTTGTGAGGAGCCAGAACAGGTATCCGCCGTGAGACAAGTGACAGCGATAAACTGATCAATAGACGGAGCTTTGGCGTCTTCTACTCGGAACCAACACCCTTTTCAGATATTCTGTGAGACCAGTGGCGCCTTTTCAGGATAGGAATTTACCGGTATATATTTTCGACATCGCTTCTTTAGATAGCATGTAAATAGAATGTTAGCCGAGCCAACTTTCACAGATCATTGTTGGACCCGGACATTTTCTTCGTTTTATCAACGTAGCACACTAAGTTTCCGATGTGAGCATGATATTCATGTCAGCCTTTTCATAGCACGTCTCGGGTTGATGGCGGCTGTCCGATGTTTTCCACATAGCGGAAAATGCGATGTATTTTGGTGCAATTTTCACTTTTTGTCTTTCGAACCGAACTTCGAAACACTATACATAAATACTTATGTTAATACAGGATGTCCCGGAAGCCTTGATATTTTTGTTTTCGTCGTGTGGCCGTGATATGCCACCGATTAAGACAAGCGATACCTCAAACTAGGAGAATGAACGGAAGTTTTGTATCTTCATAGGTAGAACACCACATCAGTCAGGTGGACCTCGTTATGAGTCGCTCAATAACGAGCGCGAGAGAGCACGCTCTCCGCGCCATCAAGTTCTCCAGCTTTGCGACATCCCGGTGTCGCCGTGCGACATGCCCGTTTCTTGTTGGCTATAGAGTCTTGTTCCCTGAAGCGGACCACGAAACGACGCATTACATTCCCTGAGATTGCTCTACGAGCAGAATGGTTTACCTGTCGAAAGGCCTTTTGGATCACACATCCATTTTGAAAATGAAGCAAAACTACTTCGAAACAGTTTTTTTCCTTCCTTTGACTCGACACAGTATTATGGGGCTAAAACAAATTCCAACCTGGCGCAAATCACATGCATCAAAAACTTTTATTCATGATGTTTATAGATGACCAAGTGTTGTTTATTTTCATACACACGTATGCGAGTAATACGTGACCGAAATGGTTCGAAGACTCCTGGGACACCCTATGCGGAATTACTTTTTTATTGCGTGCAGAAAAACAATTAATTGAACGCCTTAAACAAGGCCGCCTTAAACATGGGTCGAGTCGAGTTTCATTCCTTTACAAAGACACCGCATAGAGCGACCTCAGGTCAACGTAAGCATTGATTTTTTAATCAACTGTATAAACATGCCGTATGGTTTTTGTCACACCGTTACAGTTCTTCTTTATTTAATAAATATTCGCTTAATGTATCTGTATCTAATATCTATTATTTCTTAGATGCTGAATTTGTAAGAATGTTAAATGTTACTTGAAACATAATGAACACTGAACATCAAACGTCACTGGCTCCATATGTATATGTTACGGGTCATATGCTAACTTGGGCAGTATGCAGACTGCCCGGGCAGTATGCAAACTACCCAACAGCCCGGGCAGTATGCATACCGCCCGGGTAGTATGCATACTACCCGACCCCTTGGGCAGTATGCATACCGCCCAAATGCTTGGGCAGTTTGCATACTGCCCGCTTCTCGTCTTGAAGTTGTGTATTCCATGTCCATTTTAAAAATAAAAATGGCAGTGAGTAACGTAGCTTAACTACAAAGTATGTTTTGCCATCAAACGCGATTTATCGATTGAAGGATGCAATAAGAATTGGAATACTAAGACTTAATTTTTTCTCAGAATATTAGCCAGCGGCCAACAAGTCTTTTTCATCTGAAATGAAGGCAGTTCTATACATACTGCCCTATCTGTAGATTCATCACTCGCTGGCTTTGGTTTGGCATCTGGACCTGCAGAGGACGTAAGTAGGTACAGTTTCAATAGCTAATGCTCACTGCATGAAACCATTTGCATGTAAGGCGTAACAAGTTCTTATGGTCAGGTAACTGCAGGGCAAATCAAGTGACCTTACCTCAGAAAAAGTTAGAACTTGTTTGCCATAGCTACCCCGACTGAACGATCGCTTTGAAACTTTCAGCGATCAATAACAGTAAAAGTATGCATAAAATACATGCATTGGCACTTTGATGTCCAACCGATGACCTAAGGTCAGGCCAATTTTGCACAGTCTCTTAGAAGTTGACAGGAGAAAGTTGAAAGACGCCTTCTTTGATAAAAGTCCTTCTAAACGCTCTCAAACATCGGGTTCCATGTAAACACAACACACTGAATCGGCAAATTGCACTTGTGGTGACCCCTCTTTATGACCATGAGGTCATGTCAGGTCATAACAGATCTGCAGTAGTTTTTTACGATTACTTTTTATGTTATGGAGACGTATGCGAGCGATGGAAACAACCTTAGAAGTTACAGATGTGTTTAAGTCGACGATAAGGATCGCCTGATAACCAACATGACCTTTTCATGTCAGGTCATGACCTTAGCCTTAGGTCAAATTTTAATGTGGTCTTAAAAGCCAAATTATAGTTAACTCGACGCGTCTCGACGAGAGGAACACGATGCTGGCAAACGCAATGTCGTGCCTATCTAAGGTAAACTAATTTTGCCGTAAAATAAATCGTCAAAACAGCTATTTTAAGCGTTGTTGCCCTCTGGAGGCTACACCGTTGAGCTTAGGTCAACTTTGAGGGTTTATTCCAGAAAGCGTTAAAAGAGCTACTGAATGCGTATCTCTGCGGCGCTTTAGCTCTATTAGTTTCCGAGCTTGTGGGCCGATTTGTAAAAAAGTTAAAAAGGTGAAAATTGACCTTTGATGACCTCTGGTGACCTGATCTTTGGCCTGACTTAAACATGACTGGAGTTTTTCCATGATTTTTGATGTTATTTTGAATGCTGCTTACCGCATCTTACATGTAGCTTACTCCTGTGCCGCCAAGTGGCACGGGAGTCGAGTCAGGGGTGCTCATCCCCTCCCCCCAAAAAACCGGCACGGCTGGCGCCGAGCGCGGCTCCGCGCGGGTTAAAGTGTCTGCCATTGACATAGTATGCGAGCTATTGCATTAACTAGCCTCACGAGCCACGGTCAGCATACTTCCCGAGTCAACATCCTGCCCGTGAGAAGAAAGGTGGGTAGTATGCATACTACCTGGGCAGTATGCAAACTGCCCGGGCGGTATGCATACTGCCCAAGGGATCGGGTAGTATGCATACTACCCGGGCGGTATGCATACTGCCCGGGCTGTTGGGTAGTTTGCATACTGCCCGGGTAGTTTGCATACTGCCCGAGTTAGCATATGACCCGTAACATATACGATCAGAAGACGTCATTCCCGGGCTCACGCCCCGTGTGTGGCGCGATGCGTACTGATGAAGTTCTCTATGATCCTTCACTGGCGGCTGGTCACTCATCGCTGGCAGAATGGGTGTGCGAGCCGCGCCTTATCGGATATTGGGATCGCTCTGATTAGCTAGACGTTAGCTGTGCGAATGCCGCCAGCACTCCGGCTCCAATAGATCCAATGCTGATGTAATTAATAGACAAAAATATGTACGTTTGGAATGGCTATTTGGCACGAAATATGCGCATACATTTGGTCTTTGACAATGATCAAGTTTCGTCGCCAATCAGCCTGCCCACCATGGTTATGTACTTACTGTGTAGAAGTGTAGTTAGCATCCCCAGTCGAGTACTGCCCCTCCTCCCCCACCCCTGTCTGTCAGCCACCTCGGTCACGTGACCGCTGACGGACGCGTCACCAGACATCATCGGCGCTGTCCGATGACGGCGCTATTTCTGCGCCCACCGCCTTGTCCGTCAGCGGAGGCGTACGCGACGGTAGAGGTGTCCCCCCCCCCCGAGGGTCGCCTTGCCCTGGGGGGGGGGTCTGATTAGGACGGTCGACGAGTCAGCGTCTACGAATGGGAAGGACGCGGGCTTGTGTAGAAATAGCGCACAGTGGACCAGCGCCAGGTCATTGATGGGAAAAATATGAATATTGATTTACTTTGATGGCAAAGGAAACATTAAATGTGGATTAGGACTGGGATGGGTGGACCCAAGCTTATCCTTATAATTCGCTGTTGTTTCGTGGAAGTAAATTAAAATTTAGCCATATCTGGTCAGCGAATCGTGGGGAGAAGGCTGCAAATTGCAGTAAATATAACGTGTGAGCAGTTTCACTGTGAATGAATTTGCCCTAATGTTAAACGTGTATCACCCGCAAGGTCACGTCTACTGATAGCGATCAGGCGCAGGTAGGAGTAACATGGAAACCATTCGATCCATAAGAGGTTTGCATTATGCATATGGATGATTCATGAACAGGGCTAACGCGCTATTGTACACAAGAAGTCTTCCATTAATACTGCAGAATGGGATGTAGATGTACACAGATACATCATGCGAGTGATGCCAAGTGCCGAGCGTTGAGGGCAAATATAGGGAAACAAATAATGTTTTACCGAGTTGCTGAATAGGTTCGCTCACGACTAAGATTTCGAGCCTAATAAACTAACTAAATCCTTTACACCTACTTTATCTTCCAGCAAGGATGTTTTTTTACAGTTAATCATTTTCCCCAGACGAAAAATGTCAAATGGATGATGAGAAAGGAAACAGGAAACTTTTTGACCAATTCTCAACACCACCTCGTTCCGCACCTTGTGACTGTTAAACCCCAAAAGCGGCGGTTTCGGATGCAACGTCAAGGCCGTTGTCTGTTAAAATTTCCACAAAATTAAGATTTACGATGGAGAGAGGAAATGCAGCCCACTATATAGCATAGGCGGCGGAACGGGGAGGGCACCGGGGCACTGTGCCCCCCTTTGATTTTGGGATCTTAATATTAGCCCTATGGGTGTTGCATGGAAAGAATGGGACCAAAAGTCGTCAGTGCCCCTCCCCCCTTAATTGATAGTGTTCCGCCGCTACTGCTATATAGTTATACTCGTATGGTTTAACTAATGGTTTTATGCTTAGGTGTTGTTTTTATCCGCTGGGACTGAGAGCGTGAGATGTCATCATTGTCATCACTGTCAACCGTGGCAGCCGAATGGCTGCCCATCTACGCTGGAGTACGAAAAACATCATCTCACATAATGGTTTTATGCTTTTTAGCGAACCATCGCAGAAGGATTACCAAAACGATACATTTCCATCAGAAATAATTGTCTAGTGGGAAAATCTAGTCATTAGGGCTCCCCGGATGACGTGCTATCTGGTTCTGAGGGCTGCGGGCTGCGCCATTGAGCGGCTGTCAGGTTATCTGACGGCCTTGGGCGGCCATTTGACGGTCTGCAGTCGGCTCTCGGGCGTATCACCGACCGATGACGCGCCGCCTCTCGCGCTGCCAAGTGGATGGCACGCCTCATTGACGATGCTGATGTGGTTGCCAATGCCTCTGCTGACCGGACAGCACCTATAGGGCAGCGGGGCCCGCCGCCGGCACTAACAGTTCCGATGGCCACGGATGCGTATCATGTAGTTTCCAAGAACGACACAAAAGCGTCGCACAATGCACATGTTTTTGTCGCACATCGAGGAAGCTTCCATTAATGTATTGGCAATAGAGATCTGCAAAGAAATTGTTAGAAAAATTTATGGTAATCCACCAAAATATTAAAGGCTTATTTTTCAGAATACTGCCAAAACATGTTGCCGATATTCTTAGAATCCGCACAAGGTAACTTTGTCTCAAAATAAAAGACAGATTATTCCGCAGCTTAAGTAAGCTACGCCATGCTCCCAGTCCCATTTAGAAGTGGCTACGTAAAAGCAAAATCAAAGGCATAAGCACCACCTTGCTGTTGCTTAGGACAGCCAGACTCACGGAACTTTCGCGATTTTCTCAATGCGTTGTTTCCACCCGTGTGATCATACCTCGTATTTTATAGAAGTTTTGTGCTCCTGCCCGACAACAGCTGCGACAAAGCAATAGACAACACTGCCTTGATTTGGGCGCCATTCTATTTTTGACGGACTATGCACGCACAAATCAGAGGCGACGAACCCGAGTACCGAAGTTCCTTCCGGATGTGCTGGTCTGGTGATGGTTTGGTGATGGTTTGTTGCTGATCTGGTGCTGGTATTGTGCTGTTTCAGTGACGGTTTGTTGCTGGTCTGGTGCTAGCATTGATGCCGTTCTGCACGCTCGGTCAGCCCATGGCTGTCAATAGCCGTCGGCTGCCCCGGACCAGTGCCGCTATGGCAGTGGTCAGAATAAGTCAGAATAAGTGCAGAAGTGGCGCAGCAGGAAGGCGGACGGGACCCGGACCGGCAGACGGGACCGTGACGCCGCCGGACGTCACGCCGCCGCCCCGCGCCGGCCACTCATGCAGAGAAAAGGAGGCGCGCGCCAAGAGGTTCTGGCCAGTCAGCGGATCGGCCGACAAAGAGGGCCGCTGTCCGGGCCAGCGCGCGTTTGTCTTCGTCGACGGGAGGCGCGGCGGCCCGTGCCAGCGCCCAAGAGCACCCGGCGTCCCTCCTGGCCACGGCCCGGCCGAGGTTGATGCGCAATCAATACGGACACGTGGGACCGGAGATGGACGACGCCCGCCTGATCCGGAGCAAGGACCAAGGCGATCTGTACCCACCTATCCTTCCACAGTGCCATAGTGTGTTCATGGTATACTGCCTCTCAGGGACTTCCATCGCATGTCTGTGTACAGTTGGGGACAGCTTTTAAAGAGCAGCAAGTATTGTGCCGTCGGAAGTCAAAACATTCACCCTAACTGAAATCGCAAAGCCTTTGTATATCGCATATACAATTTCATGCACTTTAATGTGATGTTGTTAACCCGCGCACCGACGGGGGTCTGCGCCAACTTAGAACCGACGGTGGGGGGGGGGGGGGGCGGATAACCGCACCCCTGAGATCTCGAGAACGAAGCAGGATAGCGACAAGCGGTAAACGGCATGGGGTACGCACGGACAAGGTCTACAATTTTTGCACAGGTCATTTTCAGGTCAGGTCAAAGGTGACGTCACAGGGGTCAAAAAAGTCAAAATGGCGGCTCAAGATATGGAGAGTTTTTCTCGAATAACTTTCGAACTAGTCACGATAGGATCAAACTAATGGCATCATCGTGATCCTCTCGTCAATCCGCATCGAATGGTATATATGTTGACCTCGAAAGGTCAAGGTCAAAGGTTGACCTCAGGTCACGTGACCTCGAGGTCATCATGTATATCATTCGATGCGCCTTAACGAGCTGACAAGCGCGGCTTATCTTGTTCCTGTACGGAGTTATTGGCAAAAAACCTTTTGTGACCTTTGATGACGTCACATGACCTTACAGCTGCCCAACAGCAAAACAGACCTCAAGGTAGTGAAGGTTGATCGTATATGAAGTCATGTATGGTTTACGGGGCCATTCCGACCCATTTTGGTGGTAAAAAAAGGAGTTAATTTTTCCCCCATTGACTTATAGTGGTGAGGTCGAGAAATTGACATGACCTTAGGTCATCGCTATCAAAATTCCGAGATAAACATATTGCAACTACTAATGACCTTATAACATCCTGCGACTTTTAAAGGCCTCCGACATCTACTGTAGCTCTGGCACGGTGACAAAGTTGCAAAAAAGTGACTTGAGGTTGGGTCATTCAAAGGGATCTGGTGACCTGACCTTAAAAGTTAGGAAATTCAAACTTACACACCATATGTAAAATTGATGAGAGAATAGTCGTACTAAATTTCGCGGCGCTATGCGCCGCGGTTTCCCCGCTATCTACGAAAAACCTCAGGGGGGCGGCGGATATCCGCCGCCCCCCCCCCCCCAGTCGGTGCGCGGGTTAATGTTGATATCGGGATAGGCCCGTAAGCCATCGTACACACCAGGCCTTCCCTCGGAGCTGGTGAGACGATGGATCGGCCGTCGTCTCCGGTCCGTTTGGCAGGCCCGTGCTCGTTGATTTGGCACACCAATAACGACCACCGCCCTCCACTGGCACCGATAACTGGCACGTGCACAGCACAACTGTTGTGAGACCGAGCCGAGTGCGTACCGCGCTGTCGTCAGACGGCAAAGATGCGTTTCTCACCAGTCAGATAAATTACCAATTCAAGGCCCCCACGGCGGTAAAGCTATTTCGGGAGTTATTTTCATGTAGTATTTTGGCAATTGGCATGTGCCTAAAATGGCAACGGATCTATGACGAAAAACGATTCCACTCGAGGGGGTGTAAAAGGGTCTTACAATTTGCAATCAACCGATGTTAGAAGGTTACGATTTGCTCTATTTATATTTGTAGATAGTGTTCACAAAATTAATTTTGTAAGGCACCAGTGTCCACTAAATATCAATTGAAATTAAAGTCATCCCTTGAACTTTGAACTGTCAGCCATTCTAGCTGACCTGCCACTTCCCCATTACCCGATTTTATCGGAAGTACATTAAGTTCTTTTTTAAGACTTCATTAAGACTCACGTGTATTTTAAGTTCGGCTGCACCCGGTACCAAAACAACTACTTTTTTGCCCACCCCTAAAAACTACGGATTTTCCATTTTATGGAAAATCCGAGATAGCCATTTTAAAGAACTCGTTGAGCTGCGTCTTTTCATTCCTTAATTTGCAATTTGCTTAAAACCTCCATTTTTGGCGATTTTTTAAACATTTACCACTTTTTGACCGAAAACGCCATGTAGTTACATCACTAAAATCGATATATCTCAAAAAAATTTGAAAATTTTTTCTTAAAAATTGCACAGGAGACGTCAAATTGATGGGGAAGAAGGTATGCCAAGTTTCAAGTTGCTAACGCAAGCGGTTCATGAGTTATTCAAGAAAAACGGAGGGGGGGGTCGGATCCGACCCCCCCCCCCAGGCGGTCGCGGGTTAACCCGCGACCTGGTGGGGGGGGGGCTATTTTTTGCCCCCCCCCTCCAGACTTTTCGATATATCTCCAGAACCGCTGCGCCGATCGTCACCAAACTTTCAGTACCCTCCCGGACATCAATTTTACACATTGTGACCAAAAATTTTTCCAAAGGCTATGATAGGTTGGCCGGAAATGACGTCAGAGTGACGTCATGTTCTACCGTTTTCGACCCAAAAAAGGGTTTCGCGGGAAGAGCTGTCAGGCCTATAGCTTTGCGAATACATAAAAATGATAAAGACATAAAAGCTGTAGATTGGACAGGGCTACAAAACTGCTATCTCGGATTTTTGAAATGTTTGGATTTTGACCCCAAAAATAAAAAAATAGATTTTTTGAATATAATAATCGAAAAATCCAAAAAGTTTTTTTGAATTTCGCAAAAACCGGAATATATGTGATAGTCCTTACCGCCATCAATCCACATACAAAATTTGAGATTGATACCTCTTTTTTGGCGAAGTTATAGCGAAAAAACTGTTCAAAATTGATGACGTCAAATTTTCAAACTCAATTTTTAGCAATTCTAGACCCCGTAGCGCAAAACAAAGACCACCATTAGACTCCCCGTGACGAGCTGCATCGAATCAATACCCATTTTATGCAAAACTATCAACTTTAAAATTTGACCTTTTTTGGTCTGACCTTGACCTGACCTTGACCTGAACTTTACCAGAAAGTGACCTAAGCCGTACCTGATAGTCTTATAACCAACACCATTGAGTTGGAAATGAAAAATTGGCCATAAAACATGTATCACACAACCTTAGTAAAGTTGGGCTCATGTGACCTGACCTGTGACCCTTGGTGACCTGACCTGAGACCTGACCTCGTATTGCCAGTGACCTCTAATAGCAACATATTTACTAGGCAACTGACGCCCTACCGCTGATTCTCGACAAAATGCGTTTTCCTCGGTGTTATAGCGCATTCCCTAGAAGACCCGTGAACGGTGAAACATTTCATCTTTGACCTGACCTGTGACGTCATCGGTGACCTCGAGGTCAATGAAATTTGGTTTCTCTCGACAAATTTGACAGGCCTTTCGAACGCCGTTTGAATTTTGCGGATCCGTCCAGTAGTTTCGGAGATACGAGGGGGGGGGCAAAAAATAGCCCCCCCCCCCACCAGGTGGCGTTATAAACAGACCCCACCAGGGCGCGGGTTAAGATTACATTGCCGCGAGGAACTACCTACTCGTTTGTTATAAATTTTCCCAAATCAAGGATACGAATTGCAAACATATTTAATGGCGTCCACTTGTCCAAAAATCAGGACAGTAAAATTGTTTTTGGGAGCTGTTGGGATCCAATTCCAGCCCGCTCATTAGAGGGCTGGATTGGCATTATTCTTCCTTTTTCGATTGGATGCTAAGACTGCTCCTCTTCGATTGGGATGGCCACTGACAGCTGATATTACCAGCACGGCAGACATGTGCACTATCGCTAAATTAATGTTTATTTGCTCTTGCTAATGACATAATAGATGATTATTACATACGTAACAACGAATTCGGCATGGCATGTAGGTAATGGTTAACAGCCTTTGATCACAGTACAACCAACTTGATCCGTTTATTCCTTACGTTATCAAAATAATTGCGAGCTTCTTATACAACGCGTTGCTATAAACGTCTCATTTTCATTATAAACATAAACGTATGTATATAAATTGATAAAAAGTTGTTAAACGGTAATGTAAGCAAGATGCAAGTCATCGCTATGAGCCAATGCGAAAATTCCCCGATTCACACAATAGGTAGCCTACTGAATAGATGCGGATATACTCGTACGACATATTAAACTCGCTCGTATCTATTCACGAGTGAATTTCAAATGAGTGCGCTCAAGTCACTGCGCTCAAGATCGAAACGCTTCGCTGCTGATCCATTCACCACTTCCAAACTAATTGAGAACACAATTTCTGCTGAAGGGGCTAAGTTTGCACGGTAACCATTCGTCTCCTGCATTGAAAGTATTGCAATAAACACGAGGCACACTGCACCAATCCTCCGTCCTTGCCGGTCACCTACTCCCCGATTTCGACAGAATCGCCCTGCTGCTTGTAGTATATGTTTGCCCCTGCTTGCAGTACATCAGCGCTTTATGTTGCTGTCTGTGACGGCTGCTGACTGCAGCAGCCGTCACTCATGGAGTTCCTTTCATATGACCCCTCCCTCCCCTCCCCCACCACCCCCACGGCCAGCGGTGCTGCGGTGGCCCGCGGACATGCCGCGGACGATCAAAGGCAGGGACCAAATCACATCACACGGCGGGGACGCCGCCATACACGGCGTACCCGCGGCCAATCCCGCTGGGCAATTACACTCTGGCTGCGGTCAGACATCGACAGCGATGGTCAGTGGCCAATAAGGCTATGGCCCGCGGCGCAACGGAAAACATCGGCAGACATGGGCTGTTTGATACTGTACTGGAAAGAGCGAAACTGCCGATCAGTCCTTTGACCGCCTCTCTGATTTGTTGCAGGATGAACTCGTCTGAGTCGGAGGACCCGCTGGACGTCCGGGACGTGCCCCCGTGGACCATTAAGTCGACAAACAGCTGTCTCCGATACCACCGTAACTCGCGGGTCAACTCAGGTAATATCTCTGGGCCTCAGCCTCTGCCAGGCTAGTCGCCAGTGTTACCGAGAATCGTCTGTTTATTCATGTGACCTGCACGGCGGGCACTCGCAATGCATTTATTCAGGGTGACATTGCTTATTTCGTGTTACAACGCAGTATTGAAGTTTATAGTTGCTTGAGAAACGCGGCAAACGTTATAAACGGCTGCTAAAGAGAAAAAGAAAAGAGCGAGAGAGAGAGAGAGAGAGAGAGAGAGAGAGAGAGAGAGAGAGAGAGAGAGAGAGAGAGAGAGAGAACGCGCAGCCATTTGCATATACGGACTACTGTTAGTCTGGCTTCTGGTGCGTGTTAGGACGGACTTCAACAAATGGGATGTGTAACTTTGCCTCGTCCTGCACTGAAAACAAATCGACACAGTGAGGGCATGTTCTGTACTGGTAACACATCAGTCATGTGTTAATCGCACCCAAAACACAAGAAGGCTGAGTATTTTCACGCTTGGCGGGACCTTCGACACGTTTGATAACACATAAAACAGAATAATGACACAATTTTATCGTGCCAAGCACGCTGGACGAATGTAATGCATCAGTGTATCGAAATCATGTGTTGTCGGATATGGTAGACGTGTACCCTTGCACAAATACACCGTGCCATCCACCAGTGAGTGACCTCTGAACCTTAACTTCAAATGGGGATAAGAGAGGGCGTTTTTCGAGCACCGACTTTTATGCTGGGTTTTTGTAAAAATTTGCCAAAGTGTTTTGAGAAAGGTCAAAATGCACAATACAGCCGAGGGAGTCGATACATGATAAATTGTCTAGAGCAATATGCGCTGATTACATCAAGTGCAAGCTGAAGCATAGCTAATTAACGTCTGCTTGGAGGAAGAAACTCCTCCGTCTATATAGGATATATTTGAAAAATACGTGGCTGTAAGTACACACACAGGCTAAGGTGATCGTTGACTTGCTCCGGCAGTTAGCATTAGACGGGTTTGTTTGAGAGCTCTTCCTACACCCACCTACCCACCCACTTTGATCCAGTTTTTCCCTACTGTCCCACTCCTTGAACCCTCACTGCTTACACCCGCATTCCGTTTGCCCCATCATGGGGAAGCGGCGCCGTCAGCGCCCGCTTTCTGACTCCTATACCGACTCCGACTCTGATTCCCCTCCAACCTCTACTCCTGCTCCTGACCTCACTCCCGCCTCCATGGATACCGACTCCCGCCCAATCGTCACCCCTCCCTCCTCTGCCCGCCCCTCGACTGATCTACCCGGTACCGACCCTCGCTCGTCCACTGACCACGCCTCTGACCTTCGCTCGACCTCTGACCCCGCCCGGCACTCTGACCCTCGCTCGTCTACCGACCTCGCCCGGAGCCATGACCCTCGCCCGTCCACCGACCACTCCCGGAGCTCTGACCCGCGCACGAACTTAGACAACGCACCTGCCTGTGATTCGGTTGATCGCGCTCTGCTCGAGCCTTACTTGCCTCTCCACGGTTCTTTTCTGGTTATCAAGCCCTGCGACGACGACGTTTCTTTCCGGAAGATGAACGTTTTTTGGCCTAGGAAGCAGATCGCTGCTATCACTGGTTCCATGGATCTAGCTATCGAGGCTCCGGCAAACGGCACTCTGATCGTAAAAACAAACTCCCGAAAAGAAACCAAACCGCTTCTGAAGACCACGACTTTCTGCGGCAAGAAGGTGACAGTCTCGCTCCACCAAAGCCGAAACTCTTCCAAGGGCACGATTTTTGCTCCGGAACTCCGTCATATGTCTGAGGATGAGATTCTGTCTGAGCTGAGGGGTGATGGTGTAACACACATCCGCCGCCTGACCACCTTCCGCGATGGGCAACGGCGAGACACTAGTCTGCTAGTTCTCACCTTTGACACGACGACTCTGCCTGAAAAGATCACGATCGGCTGGGTTAGGAAGGACGTCCGAGTGTTCATTCCCAACCCCCTCCGCTGCTTTAAGTGTCAGCGTTTCGGTCATGGTAGTTCTACCTGCCGCCAGTCCGCCAGATGCCAGAAGTGTGGAGAAGCCCCACACGAGGGCTCAGCATGCTCCACTCCAGTCAAATGCCTTAGCTGTGACAGCACAGATCACTCTGTTTCGTCCTCACAGTGCCCTGTCTGGCAGAAGGAAAAACGCATCTGTGAAGTGAAAGCCAAAACCGCCTGTTCCTATCCCGACGCACGACGCCGGGTAGAAGCAGAGAACGCCACTCCGACTCCGGGCAAATCCTATGCAAAAGCCGCCAGCACTCAAACTGTCTCATGCAGTACTCAGACCGAGCCGATCGCCGCGCTCCCTCCCCTGGAGCTTCTCAAGCCTCTCGCTCCCAAACCGGCCGCATCCACAAGCACGACCCAAACCACTGAGGCTATTGAGATCGATGAGCCAGTGCCCTCGCCTGACTCTCAGCCAGCTGTCTCTCCCGAGATCGCCCAGAAAACGAAACCGACCCCAGGAACAAGCCGTACTACTGACTGGACCAGAGTACAGGGGCGCAGCGGTGCCCATCCCCAGGCCTCCTCTCCTCGCACAGGGGATCGCCAACCACGTCCGCCGATTCGCGTCTCGATGGGTAGGAACCGCGCGTCGAGCTGGGCCTCGCCCAGCCGTGGAAACTCCTCTCGTCGACAACCATGAATACGCACAACATGCTACAATGGAACTGTCGCGGCCTGCTTTCTAAGTGGGCCGAACTAAAAAACTTTTTCTCTGTCTTAACACCGGTACTCATTGCTCTCCAGGAAACTTGGTTTTTACCAACTGATCAGTACAATTTCAATTTATCAAACTACACTTTATATAGGCACGATGAGCTTTACGGACAGCGCCGCCACGGTGGTGTGGCGCTATACGTACAGAATGATTATACACATAGCGAACTCGATATACACACAGATCTACAAGCCGTTGCATGTACCATGTACATCAACGGTAGAGACATAGATGTATGTAGTATTTATATTCCTCCGGATTTCGATAATTCCGAACTTCTTCGACAGCTCAACCATCTCGTTCAGCAATTCCGACATCCATTTCTTCTTATGGGTGATTTTAATGCCCACAGCCCAGCTTGGTGGGATGAACAGTTGTTAGACGGGAGAGACAAAATAATCGAAGACTTTTTTGACGTCCATAGGCTAGTTACCCTTAATCTTAACCAGCCGACACATTTTAATTTATCTCACAACACAGAGTCAGCCATTGACTTATCACTCTGTTCTCCGTGTCTCGCCCCTTGGTTTCTTTGGAGCGTTGATAGTGACATCCATGACAGTGATCATTACCCGATTTCTCTTAAATTTAGTTTTTCAGTTACCGGAATACCATCATTTGTTCCCCGTTGGAACCTTAACAAAGCCGACTGGGTGAAGTTCACCCAACTTTGTGAGGCTCAAATGCAGGATCGTTCTGCAAATCCAGAAGACGGAATATCTCACATTACAGAAACAATTATTTCAGCAGCCAAACAGAGCATTCCAATGACAAAACCTTGTAAAAAAGGCAAAGCAGTACCATGGTGGTCACCGGTTGTGCAGCAGGCCATCGCTAAGCGAAAGCGAGCCTTTCGTACATATTTAAGACTCCGAACGGACCAGGCCTTAATCTCACGAAATCAGGAGCGCGCAAACGCCAAGCGTATTATCAAGATCGCTAAGCGTGAGTCATGGCAACATTTTCTTTCTTCATTCACTTGTAGTACACCACTCAGTAAGATATGGGACTTGATCCGTAGAATGACTGGGAAGCAGACAAGTGCAACTTTCCCAGTTCTCCGTCTTCCAATGGGTCGTGTAGTTAGTGAACCAAAGGAAGTTGTCAATTCATTAGCATCACAAATTTCACACACTAGCTCCGACGCAAGATACTCTCCAGATTTTGTGGCTGCAGCACGTCAACGTTTTCAGGTTGATCATGCATCTTTTCATTCTAACAATGACGAAAGTTATAATGTTCCTTTCACTCTCCAAGAACTCAACAATGCCATAAGTGCCTCCGGGAACACCTCAGTCGGCCCGGACAAATTACATTACGCCTTCTTTCGCAATCTTTCAGAGCGTTCGAGACTTTTGGTTCTCAAAACGTTCAATTCACTTTTTGCCAATCATTTATTTCCTGAAGAATGGAAGACAAGTACAGTAGCAGCGTTATTAAAACCAGGGAAAGCGACACACAATCCTACCAGTTACCGACCTATAGCCATGACAAGCTGCTTAGGAAAACTTTTGGAGCGCATTGTTTCTAAGCGTCTCTCGTTCATTCTCGAGCAGCAGGACATGCTTTCAAGATTTCAATGTGGCTTCCGAAACAATCATAGTACAGTAGATCAATTAATTCGACTTGAAAGCGATATTCGACTAGGTTACAAAAAGAAACAACACACTACAGCAATATTCCTAGACATTAAAAGTGCATACGACATGGTCTACAAGCCAGCCTTGATTTGGAAACTCAAGAAACTTGGAATTAAAGGAAATCTGGGCTATTACTTACTCAATTTCCTCACTGGTTCCAGACGTTTTCGAGTTAGGCGACGTTCGATTTTTTCCGACTTCTTTGAAACTGAAAACGGTCTTCCGCAGGGCAGCTGTCTTTCTCCTCTGCTTTTTAACATTATGATTGATGACTTATTCCATGATATTCCTTCTGGAGTTAAGTTTTCTTTATTTGCGGATGATAGTGCCATATGGTGCACTACACCCGATTATGACGTAGGCATTCAAAGATTACAAGCTGCACTCGAAAATCTTGAAAGATGGTCTGATAGATACGGATTAGAATTTTCTCCAGAGAAATCTGCATTGATGATCTTCTCGAAGCATGTTTCTCTTCGACCTTCACGCCTTCCAACTTTGAAAAACAAAGATATTCCACTGGTACCTCACTTTAAGTTCTTAGGAGTCGTCCTTGACCCACGGTTGAATATGCACAAACACATAAAACACATACGAACAAAGTGCCAAAGAAGACTTAATTTATTCCGGTGTCTGCTTAGTACACCAGCTGGCGCAGATCGACTTACTTTATTGCGTCTTTACAAAGCACTTGTTCTTCCAGTGATAGAATATGGTTGTGCGATGTACGCTGGCGGTAGCCATGCAGCTCTGCAAAAACTAGAGGTTGTGCAAAATAATTTTCTTAGGCTGGCATTAGGCGCCCTTAAAACCTCTCCAATACATTCTCTTCAAGTAGAAGCAAACATACTTCCCTTACACATTAGACGCATCGACCTTACCTTACGATATTATGCGAAGATTAAACAGTTTCCGGAGCATGCAGCATTCGCAGCTTTAGATGTGCTCCCTCGACTACATTTTAATTATCTCGGACGATGCGAAAAACGAACAGGCCTTACGATAGCATCTAGAGTTCGAAAATATGAAGAAGAATTGGGTTACAACATGCCTGCTGTTCTTCCACTAGCTCGTCTTGGGTTCGCACCATGGTTATTCCATCATCTCGATATTTCTTTGCTTTTCACAACATCCAAAAAGTCTCTCTCGCCTGAAGAGGTCCAACAAACGTTTTTGAAATATCAGACGGAAAATGCAACATATCGTTTCATATACACAGATGGGTCGAAAGCTAACGACCTCACCGGTATAGGCATTTTCTCTCCAGATTTCGTTAGAATGCGGAAGAGGCTCATCAATAACACGTCAATATATTCTGCTGAATTATATGCAATCTTAGTCGCACTCCAGCTGATCAAACAATATCGTGTCCAGAGAGCTTGCATTTGTTCCGACTCGAAGTCCGCTATTCAAAGCCTTCAGAATTTGAACACCTCACAACATACACACATAAGTATAGCCCAAATTCACCAGCACCTTTCGGAGATAGGTACCAAAGAACAGTTTTTATGGATACCTGGTCATGCTGGCATAATGGGAAACACCATGGCTGATCACTATGCCAAGAAAGCCTTGGAACTTCCACACATTTCTCAAGCACACTTCGATATTGATTCTATTCGCACTTCCATCAAATCTCGCTGCAATCATCTTTGGCAACTCAATTGGAATACCAACGGACCAGGCTCACATCTTTATCGAATCAAACCAAAGATCGGATGCTGGTCATCTTCTACTAGACATTCCAGAAAAGAAGAAAAGGCGCTAGCTAGACTTCGCATCGGCCATACTTACCATACTCACTCATTCATTTTTGATCGTCGGCCTCGGCCCACCTGTCCCCGTTGCAGAGTGCCACTTAGTATTGAGCATATCCTCTTGCACTGCCACAAATATGATAATGAAAGAAACGTTCTGCATCAATATTGTAGGCAGAATGCACTGCAACTTACGGTACCGGTTTTATTAGGAAATGATTCTGAAGACCTCTTACATCTCTTATTTTCATATCTTACCGCAACAAATCTCATAAATCGTTTATAACATTCACATACTACACCACAACACACTAGACTTCACAATATATTAACCATGCTACGTATATAAGTATGTCGTTGATCAACACAAACGGTGCGCAATGGTCCGCAAGGTCCGAAGCACCTATTCAACAAAAGAAAAGAAAGAATGGCTGTAAGTTTATCCCGGCTATCTGGACAACTGAATTGAACAGCAGTCCTCCAGTTTGGGGCTTCGTCATTTGGTGCTCTGATTGAGCCGTCCACGTGACGCGTTCACCCTTCGGCTCTGAAGTGGCTGACCGGGCGCAACTCCAGCTCGCGTATGGTCGGCGGCCTCGTATGGGTCGGCCGCCCGCGTGCTCAGCCCTGACCGCGCCTTGACCGTATGGGTCCGCCGGCCGGGTACTCAGCCCTGACCGCACCCGAGCGCCCGATTCCACTCGGGGCCCGGCTTTGGCAGTCAGCCTGTCCAGCCAAAGCCATAGTCCCTTCAACTGCGCCCCGGCAACAAACTACATAATCACCACGTGTTTCCTTCTTTCACTTGCGATTTGGGTTAAATTTAGTAACATATGTACCTTGTATTCTGCAAATGTATTCACACAAGCCTTATGTTTTGAAGACACAATGATATTGTGTTTTAGGACACAACACGACTGGGTTAACACATTTGTAAATTGACACGTCTGCGACGGGTCAAAAAATGCATGATGCAGGGTACACAAGAAAGCCTAGTTAACACGCTCTGCCTGTGCGTTTTTAGTCGTTTTTTGTGTCATTTTGTTTTCAGTGTGTTCTTCGATTTGCGCTTGAAAACTGAAGCAAATTTGTTCAGGCTAATTCAATTCCCTATGTTTTGTGTAAGTTCTGGATGGGTATTTCCCAATTACTTTCACACATACGAGTAGGTATGCTTACGATGTGATGTGGTATACTATAACTAGTAGTGATATTAATTATCTTCACTAAGGAGGAATATTCTAAATGTTTTAACCAGATAAAAGGATTTCAGAGAAGTTAGCAGAGACCACGGACGTATAAATATACTTTGACACTTCGCAAAAAGGATTTTCTCTGACTCTTATGAAGTTAGATTATGTCACTTACAAAGTGCGGCCCTCCAGGTAGTGGCTGGTTGCCAACATCACAATAATCGATCTGCATTGATGAATACGTCTAATGGCTGTTGAAAACCGAAATGTGTGCACGAACTCTCTTTTCATTTCTATTGAGTCATTTTACAGGAGTGTCTCTGTCATTTTAAGTTAGGTATTACACCAAAAGCACATAGGCTAACCAACCACTCTTTTGCTGGAGGGCCGTACATGGATGAATATTTATATTTATGAGCGTATGATAATGCCTATGAAGAAATGTTGTAGTTGGTAATATTCAGCTGACCTACGAAGAAATGTTTTATTCCCGTTTATATAGGTGTACCGGAAACATTCCTCATAACATTATTGAAAACACTGAAGTTTGTGGTCATTTTTGGTCAGGTCAGGTCACTGACCTATGACGTCATAAGTGAACCTCTGCACGGTCTTCAGATGTCGCAACTTCGCAACGCCCTCACTGCCAGAGGAGATGTCACAGGGAAATGAAACTTGCAGGATCTAGTATCCATTATGAGTCTCACAACTTGTACATCTCAGATTTTTCCTAAAGGTCATATGAGGTTAGGTCATTTTCGTGACCTCACCATTATAAGTCAATGGGGAAAAATGAAAACTGCTAATCTGGCGCCGGGAACGATCTCCAACTATCTCAAGCACACAGAATCGTGATTTGACGCACTTCTTGCAAGGTTACATGCGTCACTTTTGCAATGTTGACCTTGCGTGACGTCATTTATGGTCATCAAGGTCATATTAGTTTTTCGTCAATAACTCTTGATCAAATTGAGCTAGCGAGTCGGGAAGGCCACCACTGGACTCAGGAAGACCTGCCGAATCGATTGATATGCGACATGGCCTCTTTCGACCAAGTTCGTGACCTGGGGGTGCTGACCTGACCTTGACCTGAGGTCAACACCCCAAGTTGACCTGACCCGGACAAAAAGTACATCATTCGACGCGCCTGAGCGAGGCGAACACGATGCTGCCAAAATCGCGGCTCTGCGGCCGTTTTTTGCGAAGTTATTCACCACCAGAAACTGAACCGTACCTTGGGGCACTTGACCTGACCTCAGAGGTCACCAGTTGACCTAGGACCTTAAAATCGGGTATTAATCTCTGCGTCTCGTAACGGCGCACACGCTCGTTTTTTCGTGCTCCACCACCTCCACCAGGGGCGAAACGGCGAGGGGGGTCGTACCTGCCCCCCCCCCCCCCTCGACCGGCGCGTATGTAGAAAACCAATAGGTCCGGCGAGGGATATACGACTTGTCAGGAATTTTAGCTGAACTAATTAATACATCGCACGGAGTTTTGTGTAACTGTACATCATCGGTGTTGGCAAAACTTATTTGAAAAAGATATTATTGATATATCCAATACAATGTGCGCTAACCAGTTTTCTCAGTAATTCAGCTGGCAATTCCTGTGCTTTATTCAGAAAGATGTTTACAATGAGGGTCGAGCTAAAAAAAAGACGAACCATAGTGCAATTATTGACCGTGAATATCGGATGATTGGTTAAGTTAACGAAGAACAACACATGTCATGCATCCTTTGTATAACTATTTTATGGAATTTTTATTCTTTCCTTTTGTAGGACGTTTTCTAAAGTCTAAATAATGAATTCAAAAAGTCTGAAAAAATCACGCAATCACATACAAATTACTGACCGGCAAAAAATGTGGTTGGTGTCAAAAGGTCCGGCCTGAATCAAAGGTCAGGTATGCCAAGTTTCAGCTCTCTATCGCCAGCGTTTTCGGAGCTATCGCGAAACAACCCTATGGGGGGGGCGGCACCCCTCCCCCCCTCGGCCGGCGAGGGATATGCCTGTGGAGTTGTAAAAACAGGCAAATACGAGCTGAGAGTCTGTGAAATAAGAGCCGGCTAGAAATGATTTTGATGAAAGTTGATCGTCTACGAAATCAATGTGCGCCGACCAGTTTTCTCAGTAATTCAGCCAGCAATGCTCGTGCTGTGTTCAACGTGACGTTTACAAAGAAGGTCGAACTTAAAAAAAAAACGAACTATTTCTGAGTAGTGACTGTATTTTATTTACAAAACTTTGAGGAGTGAGCTACTTGAAAGCAATAAACACTAAATTAAGTTCACGGCATGTTAATAGCTAACTTATGTATCAGATAATGATTTCGTCAGCTGTTGTTGACAACTTTTGAGCCTTGGTGAGCTGCGGCAAAGGTAACACATTAAACTACAAAAAAATTGCGGCAACCTCCTGGAACCACCTCCCACCCACCACCACTAGCTCTGGAACACACGCTGAGTTTCTTCGCCACCTTGCTGCCTAGCGCTTTTGCCTTCTGTCATATCCGTGAAAATTGTGACGCGCTTGATGCTTTGCACTCATCAGTCTACTGCGGCAGTGTTTGTGCATGTGTGCGTGTGTGGGGGGGAGGGGTTAGGTGTACCTTGTCTTTTTGTGTGTGTGTGTGTGTGTGATCGAATCAAATACTAAACCATGCAATGGATTGATTCGAAATACATTGAACTGAACTACACATTTCTTTTACAGAGACGTTCTGTCCGGCGACATTCGACAACATCATGTGCTGGCCGCCAGCTGAGGGAGGGGAGACACTGAAGCAGCCGTGTCCGCCCTTCAAGGGCATCGACCCATCCAGTAAGGGGCGACCTGACAACAGCACAGATGACACGATCACCTGACCAATCGTCAGCTGTGTTGAAACGTGATGAATGTCCGACACTACCTTCTTGGGTATTGCCACTAATGCTTGCGCCACCGTAAGTTCTTTGTATCTCTAGTTAACAAAAGACATAAGCGATAGGTCAATTAGGCCAAATTTTCGATGCATCCATATTGTTACATGCTTTGAAACACCTTGCCGGTCCATTTTAATCGTTGTTTTTCGCTCGACGTTGTTTTCTTCGCCCGCCTGATTTAGTTTTCAAATTGCAGAATTCGCGTTCAAGTCGTGCTCTGAGGACGGCAGGTGGTCGGGAAAAACTGAATACGACTTCAGTCGGCCTCAGGGCTTCACAAACTATTCCAACTGTTTCCTGCCCGTCATGAAGGATCTCCTAGAGAAGCTTGGCACCCCAGAGGAGAGAAAGGTAAGTCAATGAAGATCGATAAGAGGCACAGTCTATCATTTATTCCACTTTGTGAACAGACCGTATCTGCATCTGATACGATTTCAGATGCGCATAAGTCACTAGTGACTAATGCATCACACAGACTGTGCAGAATGCATCAAACAATTACAATTCGAATTTTATTTTCATCATGATTTCGCCCGTTCAAACGTGTAAAGCAAAATTAACCATGCAAAAAAAAAGAACGTAAGCGCCTGCTTACCTTCATCAGTTCACAAGTATACATTTGGTGACGTGCATTGCTACAGCTCTTTTCAATTGTGTGCGTGGTGACCTATCTGCCAGAATGTGCCGCAATATGGCGAACTGCATTTTGAAGGTTTATGAGTTTCGTCTTTCATTCGTTCCGCAACAGTACTCCTATCGAAGTCGGACTGCTTGTCGCCGTGAACCGTCATGGAATTTCCGCGGGTTTTGGCTGTCAACAGCGTTTGACAGACTGCCAGCCGCCGAGTCAGTGGAGCCGAAACGCGAGTCTTTGATGTGATGCGCGCCAGATCAGTGCCGCATGGCGCATAATCGCCCAGATAGGGGTGCTGACTGGGCCGACACTCAGTATAGATATTCAAATGGACTCGCTTGATGGGAGCTCGGGGTATTCGCGATAGTATCAGAGGGGTAGCGAGACGCAAAACTATCGTTGCTATTCGGTGTTAGCCAGAAAAATAAAAGATAACGCTCATATTCTGCGGATACAAGCTCTGTCAATGGCATAGGCATGATGAATACGCTATGAGCACATTCTATCTAGAACGTCTCCGATTTCAGCTCAAGTTCACGATTGCCGAGGGCACAAGGACGATGGAGCTGATCGGCTGGTCCATCTCCCTGTTGTCGCTGCTCCTTTCACTCTTCATCTTCTTCCATTTCAAGTAAGTAAATAAATCTCAGGCTAAGAGTTTTCAAAGGAAAGTGTCTCCCGTTCATCCCCATGTTTTCATCGGACATCGTTCTAAAAACAGGCACCCATTTCATTGAATAACTATGATCGTCATTCATGTCGTTGAAAATACCAGGCGTGACATGAAGCGCATCAAATAAATTGAATGGCCTTCGCCATCGCTACTGACACAATGACGTTACATAGCGAAATGGATTAATTAATATCTCCCGAATATATTACACAAGAATACAAATGAAACATCATGTTATTCAATGCATTATCTCTCTCGATATCAATTAGCATGTCAAAGCTCATGAAGTCGTGTTCTAACGCCGCCTCTTCTCTGTTCCCTTCTCGCCCATTCGCCGCAGGAAGCTGCAGAATCACCGGACCCGCATCCACCGCAATCTGTTTTTCGCGATGTTGATCCAGGTGGTGGTGCGTCTGACTGTGTACGCCGACCAGGCCATCGTGCGGCGGCCCGACACCAGCCCCAACAAGCCAGGCATCGACAATACGGTACGTGCTGCATCTTAACCCTATTAGTGGCAGGGGGGGGTTGTTTTTATCCACCTCTCAGGTTTTTCGGGAATATCTCCGAAACCGCTGAAGCTACGATGCTGAAATTTTCTGACTTTTCCTAAAACTAAATTGGGCACATTTCCTGAAAATTTCAAGTTCATAACTTTACCAGGGGCGGCTCCAGAGCACTGGGAATGGGGGGGGTCCTATTCGTGAAGCGAGTCATTTGGGCGAAGATCACGATGCTGCACCAGTTTTACGAACAGTGAATGAAAGGTATCATGTGATAACATATACAAAGTTATTGTGCATCCTCTTTTGGCACGTTTTTGCTATAATAGGCGGATCCAGGCGTCCAAAAAGGGGGGTTATTTTTTACCTCCCAACATAGGTGCCCTGACACCGCCTATGCATGACCAATACAATTTTAGTCGTTCTCTCATAAGAAAATTGTAACATAACAAGACCATTGCCACCCTTTTTAGAAACAGTACCAACAAAAACCTTATTTACTATACTTTTTGTGTGCCCCCAATCTCAATGATCTGTATCCGCCTATTATTTTTAAAAATGCATATTTTTAGGATCCATGTGAATTCCTGGTTCATTCTCTATCGATCGGCAAAAGTTGCGTTAAGATTGGTTCAGAAACCTGGCCGTGATAAACAGTCTAAAATGTATCTGCAATTCGCCCGTTTTTTACCCCCCTCTACCCCCCTATTGACATTTTATAATTTTATTTTTTTAGAAATGTAGATCTCGTTGAGCCAAATCGAATGCCGTTTGAATTTTGAAAATCGGCCGGTTAGATCTCGAGATATCAAGGGGGGGTCGTAAACAGCCCCCCCCCCCCCTGCCACTAATATGGGGTAGCCAGGAGCCTGCCACTAATAGGGTTAACCGATACGGGTACCGTACCATACATGATTACATGGTACCGCGGTCACCTCACCTATCTGCGTACCGCGCGTCGTATTGTGAGTGCATCTGTGGTTACCTGAAATAAGGGGACCAGGATCATCGATACAACATCTTGAACACAACTCATGCCCCGCGGTACAATGCGGGGGCAGCTTCATCGTACATGAGACGTGCGCCGCACCGCGTCGGCCGGCGTCGCCTGAACATGACTCGTTCCTTTACTCACCAACGACAGCAGTGGCGTTCCCGATCACACCGTTACATCGCCTTTAGGAGGAGAGCTTGGAAGGCAGAGTGGCGTATTACCCACCTTAACTTCAGCAGCTTCATTAGGCCAACTTTATCCACGGACGCTACTCTAAGCCAACTTGAGCCGTCCTTTGGACCCCGCTCATTATGATGTCGTAGTACGCCGAGCTCACTTAAGAAGTTCAATTTCCGCACCGGCGATAAGTGAAATGTTTTCCAATCTGCAATCACAACGCCACTTTCAAATTTTTTATGTAATATGGTTGAAAATTTTATCCGTCGTAATATCAAACTAATCACGTTACCATCTCAGTCCCGTGTTTGTTGGCTTTCATTCTATGTAGTAAACATCATTAGCAATGTGCTAACACTCGAGTCGGATGGACCTCCATTTACTTTCACTTAGCTGGGAGACGAGATGGATGTGGATGCAAGGCAGCTAAGTCCTGCCAATGACCAAACAGGTCCTTTCCGGCCTACCATTGTATCCAGTGCTCGCAGTGGTGATGAAGTGTTTAGTTTCTGCGAAACTAAATCAATAATACTGAGGCATATAGCACATCAAACTCGCGATAATCCAATTTTACAGAATATGTGAACGACTCTAGCAAATTAAACAAATAGCACCCTTTGATCAGAAAAGTCAATGATTTTGCGTCAGTCAAGATTGAATAATGGCGAGGCACTTAGAGCGATTGAGGTGACCCATATGACCTCTTAGTCTTATGGCCTTTTTAGCCAAAATGGTATCAGAATGACAATGCAGTATGCACATTTCATGAAGCTGTTGCAATGCGTCGGTGTCTTGTGGTCGTAAATAGCAGACTCAGCTGAGCTAGACAGATTATTGAAGTTGTTCACCCCCTGCATAACAAACATAATGGTTTGAGTGGAAGATTCGTGTTGTTGCAAAAAAGTCATGCATCGAAAACAACTGCGTTAGTATTCGCGTTTTCTTGCTTGGCATGACGCATTTAACATTCTTCTTATGCTTCTCAAAGATGAAATAATTTCGGAAGTTGTTTCGTGTTAACATAAACGACAGGTCTACCAGCTTCTAAGGTCAGAAAAATTGACATCCTTCCGTCAGAGCCCGACTTATACCGTCCGAGTCCCTCCCCTGCTGTCAGAGGCCTCACGTGCCTCGTGAACGGCGGCATCAGGTCTCACTGGCGGGACACGGTTTCGCTCTGGGCGGGTAGGGGAGGTCGGTGCTGGTATCAGTAGTCTGTCGCACCGACTCGCGACCTCAATCAGTAACGGATTCCCTTCCAAAAACTGTGACCTCGTATCAGTATGGCTGCAATCGATCCGGTGAGCCGCGACCCAATACAAAGGACGCTTGATAAACTTTAAGCGGCTGCAAATGGTAGCTTGTTATAGCAGCGCCCAGCGTAGTGAAAATATAATTTTGAGCAAATGTCCGATATGGTTTTGCATACATATGAGCTCATTCGGTGAGGATGGCTTTATCCGTTGAGACCGCCACAAAGGCGTGTGATTAGGTGAAGCCAGCCATGGGCCGGTGGCCTGTTGCCGAGCGATGGGTCACGCAGGGGCTACCGCTCCTTCCTCGTCCGAGGTCATATCACGGCGAAAGACCAGGCCAGTTCACGGAAATTGTTCGGGCTACGTCAGCGACAATGCTCTCGAGAAATTTCAAGAGAACTTTTACGAGCATGTCACGGGAAGGTGTCGGAATCATCTACCTTTGTGGGTGGTGTTACGTTTATACTATATGTCCGACCGACTGGGCTACAATCGGTCAGCAGAAGGCGAGCAATGGGCGTGTGGAGGTGGGTTCTGCGAACTTACAAACGTTTTCAGTTACTGTCAGTGACGTACTGGCGGTCCCAGTTGCCATGCCACACTTGCCGGGCTGCCTTTCCCAGCTGCCACCCTCGCCGGGCTGCCTTTCTCAGTTGCTACTCTGGCCGTGCCGCTGTCCTCAGCCTGCCGTATAGGCTCTCCGTGGCTCGGCCATTAGTGGGAGGCGGGCCGACGTACGGCGCCGACACTGGGCTCGTTAGGGGCTCACTCCGACCCTGACCGTCCGCCTGGGACGCTGCCACGGCCGGCGGACACCGCGAGACACGACACGCATCGCTCAGTCGCGGCGAAACTAATATAATTGGCGCGTCCGGCATGGCCGAGACGTCAACTAAATCAGGCCGCCGAGGATGATTGGTCTGAGCAGGGAGCCGGCCGGTCCGCCGCCGGTGCTGCCGCCTGCTAGCGAAGGGCGTAACTGCTGATTGGGGAATCAGCGCCGACCAACCGGCGCGGGCGGGCGGCGGGTCCGCAGCTCACTGAGGGCGAATTCTTTTCCGAAACTCACTGAATGGGCGAAGGACGGCGTCGGTTCGACTTTGAGGGGTCTTGTCGGGCGGCTGGCATGGGTCCAGATAGGCGAGAAATGTGCTGTTACGTAATGTCTTGTTTCGGGTTTTCATTGCGGCAAGTCACCATATCGATTTTCATCAGCGGTACCTACGCGTTTATTTTATTCGCAACCTGTTTCGATGTATAGTCGACTACAGAATGATGTTCCACTCCTCAGAAGCTATCAGTTGACCGGAGCGCTAAGTTGTGCCGTTTATCACGCAATCGGCAATTGCGTGTCGATTGTGAGCATTGGGACAAAGCTATAGGGGAGAGTGGGGTAAGATGCCCAGGGTGGGAAAGACGCCCCACCCCCTCTAGCGGCGAAACAAAGAATCGAACCTGGAAATTAATGTTCTTAGCGTAAAGCGGAAGCCTGCCTTGTTAACTGTACAAAAATTTGCGAAGGTCAGTTGGGTAACGGCTGGCTGGTGATTGCATGTTTTTTATTTGCTGCTTTCAAAAAATATTTTGGTGTCAAAATATTGTAAATATCAAAGAATGTAGATAATTTTTGCGTCCCTTGCTATAGTCGTGATACATTAACATGCGTGTTCTGTGTCCCAAACAGTTTGTTTCAGGGTGTAGTTTTATGGCTAACAAATTGTACTGATTTAACCCTATTCCTGGCGGGCTCCGCCGGGACAAGAAACTGGCGGGGGGGCCGATTCGGCCCCCCCCCTGAGATCTCGAGAACGAAGCAAGATAGCGACAAGCGGTAAACGGCATCGGATACGCACGGCCAAGATCTACAATTTTTACAAAGGTCATTTTCAGGTCAGGTCAAAGATGACGTCACAGGGGTCGAAAAAGTCAAAATGGCGGCACTAGATATGGAGAGAGTTTTTCTCGAATAACTTTCGAATTAGTCAAGATAGGAACAAACTAAGGGCATCATCGTGATCCTCTCGTCAATCCGCATCGAATGATATATATGTTGACCTCGAAAGGTCAAGGTCAAAGGTTGACCTCAGGTCACGTGACCTCGAGGTCATCATGTATATCATTCGATGCGTCTTGACGAGCTGAACACAATGAGACCATCCACGCGTCTGTATCTTGTTCCTGTACGGAGTTATTGGCCAAAAACCTTTGGTGACCTTTGATGACGTCACATGACCTCACAGCTGCCCAACAGCAAAACAGACCTCAAGGTAGTGAAGGTTGATCGTATATGAAGTCATGTATGGTATATGGGGCCATTCCGACCCGTTTTAGTGGTAAAAACAGGGAGTTGATTTTTCCCCCATTGACTTATAATGGGGAGGTCGCGAAATTGACCTGACCTTAGGTCACCGATATCAAAATTCCGAGATATACAAATTGCACATACTGGTACCCTAACTAAACCCTGAAGAGAAGAAATTGATCGGTCAAAACTCTAGCTCTGGCGTGATTGCAAACTTTTCTGAGGTAGCGTCACCAAACCGCCTCTGGTGACCTGACCTGAGGTCAGATCAACTCAAAATTTTCAGACATGTTGCGTAGAAGCCTTTTAGGAAAAGTCAGAAAATTTGAGCTTCCTAGCTCAACGCGTTTGGGAGATATAACCAAAAAACCTCAGGGGGGGGGGCTCCTGAGGCCCCCCCCGCCAGGAATAGGGTTAATGTTACTTCGGTACCTTGGGGTAAGATGCCCCCAGTCCTGATGGGGAAAGATGCCCCCCTAAATCCGTAGGCTGTCCTTCAAGCAGCCCGTCAAATCATTTATTACATACTTGTGATGAGAGACAAAAGCAGATCTGGGACTATTGAGAGTCCAGTACGGTCGGGTGCTCCCCATGCCGGTCTCTCGGCCCACACAGCGACTTTTTGGGCGGCATCTGACTCTGAGAGCCCTCACGACGGCCTCTGTGGGCCCCATTATTGGCTCCAGGGCCCCTCACGACAACCTTTGAGGGCTCCCACGTTGGCTCCACGGGCCGCGCTGCCATCTGAGGTCCCCACGAGGGCGCTCGAGTGCCCAAGCATCATGAAGCCTATATAAGGGCCCCACAGTGGTCTCCGAACGCCCCCACGGAGGCTTGTTTGGCCGCGCTGGACTATGATGGCCCTAACGATGACCTCTGAAGCCCCTTACGAATACTTTTGAGGGCCCTTACGATGACGTTTGGTGTCTACTGCAGGCTCGAAGGGACTAAAGTGATTCGTTCAGGCGATTCACGTGCCCATTTATGTCACTTATAGTGCAGGGGGGCATCTTCCCCAACGCCAGGGGGCGTCTTTCCCACCCTGTGGGGTAAGATGCCCCCTTTCACTTCTTCAGGAAAATGCTTAATAGCAAAAAGTTATCATATTTCAGGCACGAAAGTGTGATATTTTTGGAGAAAAATGATGTCGGCTTCCGTTGAAACTCCAAGTTTTTGCTTTCCGATCGTCATTTTCGAATAATATGACATAGTAAAACCCTGGGCATCTTTTCCACTCTCCCCTAATTTGTGAACTCAGCCCGTGTGATGCGGCACAGCCTACCACTCCAGGCAAATAATTGCCTGTGAAAAGTGGAACATCATTCTGTAGTCGACTATACACATGCGAATTCCCGTAGTAATGATATGGATTATATCCCGGCCTCTTTGTCTAATTACCGCCTAACTTTGTATATAGCTGATGGATGGTCTCCTCAGTCGTCACCATCAACGGGTTGAGGGCAGTTACAGTTGTAGGTCATGCCTCTCCTCCCTGGGGGACCGTTTGAGACATGCCCAGAAATAGGCAGGTACAGGTCTCGCGGGTTTTAGCGGTAGGTTTTGCACCTAGAAAATTTAGTCTACTTCAGGCCATATCTTCGTCGTCTTAAGCTTTTAAGTGTTGATCGATCGATTGATCGATCTATAAGTGTGATCGACTTGTTGGTTCACAAGCCGGCCATGATCTGTAAAATTACTTCATCGTAGATCGATTAGTTTCTGAGATATAACGGAAATGTAAAGGTGCAAAACCTACCGCTTAATCTCGCGAGAGCCGTACATACCTATAGGTACCTATAGGTATACCTATGATCAAGATTGTCTCGCAGTCAGTTTTTAGACAGGCATCTTTATGTTGTAGTCACACAAAGGTAAGAAAAACATCACCTTTAGCTGTGCAGTTTAGCAGAGGGGCAATACCCAATTTTGATGGCATCATATCATTAGAAAGCCAACAATCAGAATTTCCAACATGTCCTTCACTATCAAATTACAGCAATGAAATTGAGCCGCAATAAACGTCGATGCAGCCTGTCATAGGAAAGTACGCAGGTACTTCTCCAAGCAAGGTCTGCGTCTGTGAATGATCGCATTATTGATACATACCTAACGATAGCAAAACGCATAACAAAGGAAACGTCCTGCTTCCTTTTTATTTCATTCTTTTCCATGTCTCACAAAGATAATATTCTCTTGCCATTCTTAAAATTCATGTTTAGGCTCAATTATATTTCGAACTAAGCTAAATGAGCGGTGTGCCGTTCCATAAATGCCAGCGGTCCATGCGCTGGCAGCTGATATGATGCTGATTCTATGTCTCGTTTCCAAATCTCCTTCTCTGTAAAGCCTGGCTGTCGCGGGCCATTCCAGCACGGCATTGGGTAGCTAATCTGGGGACGCGCCTTATCGGCAGCCGCAAACGTTCCTGCTGACAGGCAGATCAATTGCTGCTGTCTGCCCCCCCCCCCCCAGTCCTCTGGGAATCATCCGGGCTGGCGATGAACCTGCATGGCCATACAGCTGAGCTTGTACCCCGGGGACAGCAGCTCGGCTGAATTTGGGGCGGAAATCATCAGATGATTGCCACGTGCCGTGGTTTTTTCTTGTGAACATTCGATTTTGTCACTCGATAAGATGGATGTCGAGCCTTTGCAGTTTGATCTAATAGGACGATTGAACGAGTGAAGTGCATAGATAATCGATAAGTATTGTAAATCCACCAGAAAAGATCAGATCTATGACTATGACCACATCTCTCATTCTCTCCCACTGCAAATGACCCAGATTTCACCCCACCCTCTCTGAAAAAGGTGTCGACGGCAGTTGGACCCCGGGTCAGTGGCACTGTGTTTGTGCCGCCTTCCAGTGGGCAGCTGCCTAGTGCGTAGCCCGGTCAACAGTCCGTCGATCTCCGGCGCGGTGTTTTGACACTCGGGGGCCACAATTTGCCGCAGTGCCGCCGGGCCGGTGGTCTCTGTGTGTGCTGCGGCGGCCCGCCTGAGGTGAACAGTGCCCCTGGGACACGTCAGTCTGATCACGCTGAGTGGGTGCGCTGGTGCTGGTGCGCTCTGCGTCGTGCTTAGCTCGGCGCCGGTGGGTGGGGGGGGGACGTGCTATAGCGGGCTGTTTATGGTGTGCTGATGGCTGAAAGCGGCTGCGCCGGTCCTGCAGTGTGTTTAGTGTTTATTGCAGAGTGGGGATTTACGATCCGCAGGGAGGCATCCTGTGAATGTCTGTAAGCGCAGGCCGGTTACAGGGTGACGCTCAATATGTAACCGTGGCCGGCGTAATCGGTTAAACATGCCCGGAACTTTTAAACGGTGAACCGAGTCGACGCGCATACACCACCATTAATCAGCCTGTTCTCAACACCATGGCCAGGGAGGCGAGACGGATAAGCAGTAAGCACGGCCCATGAGCTAGTTTCCAAAATATGAATTAGGCATATGGACGAGAACATCACATTGCGTTATTGTTATATTATTGTCCGATATAACGTTTAAAGCACACGTAAAATAACATCGTCAAGGCACCATCCCAATGCCATTCTTCCGATGCTTTCATGACAACTTCGTGTTTACGTTATAAGTTCCATTATTTCAACAGCTAGGGAAATATCCCGACTGAATTGGAATGTTTCAGACCTGAGCAGCACAAAACTAAAAGCTAGCAAACCCGTTAACTTATGTTAGGCTAAAGGCCTGCCTCAGGGATTTCAAGACGTAAAGAAAAAATAGCAGTCTCTTTAATAAAACAATGACTATAACGTCAATCTACATCACAAGGAAGGTACAAATACCTATAGTTCGTTTTTCTTAAGTTTGCCCCTCACTGTAAACGTCTCTTTGAACACAGCACGAGAATTGCTAGCTGAATTACTGAGAAAACTGGTTAGCGCACATTGTATTGTAGATATGAATAATATTTTCAAAAATAAGTTTTGAACACCGACGATTTGACGTTATGTTAAGCGCCGTGCAATTTATTTATTAGTTCAGACATAATTCCTGAGGAATCGTCTATCCCTGTGGGCCTGTAGGTATTGGCAAATACGATTTACGAGTCTGTGAAAGTAATAAATTTGATGAAATTGATCGTCTGTGAAATCTTGTCAAATCAGTGTGCGCCAACCAGTTTTCTCAGTAATTCAGCTAGCAATTCTCGTGCTATGTTCAAAAAGACGTTTACAGTGAGGGCAAACTTAAGAAAAACGAACTATATTACATATGTGGAGCAAATATCTGACGGCTACCGCGGGGTCGTGAAATTGCATATCTGCTAAATGCGTGGGTTGCAGCTGATTAGACCGTTTGTAAATGGTGTTTGTGCGGCACATTAGAGATGCTCTTTGCTCGGAATTAAGTATCGATCTGCTGGTGGCCAGCTGCTGACCTTCTGACCTGCTGACCTGCTGACACTGCTGAGTGCTGAGTGCTGACCTGCTGACCTTGCTGACCGTCCTGTTCTCCCCAGCCGGTGCTCTGTGAGGCGTTCTACACGATGATCGAGTACGGCCGCACGTGCATGTTCATGTGGATGTTCATCGAAGGCCTCTACCTGAACAACCTGGTGTCGGTGCCGTTCTTCCAGGGGCCCGTCAGCTACAAAATATACTACCTGCTCGGATGGGGTGAGGATATAAATCGACAGCTGCATGCACCAGGTCTTACTTGAGAATGAGTCTTTTTCATCATCATCTTCATCTTCATCTTCATCTTTCATAATTCAGTCTTCTTAACTTTGTCTCTTCCTCCTCCTCCTCCTCCTCCTCCTCCTCCTCCTCCTCCTCTCCCTCCCTCTCTCTCTCCTCTCTCTCTCTCTCTCCTATCTCTCTCTCCCTCTCTCCTCTTCTCTTTCCTCTTCTCTCTCTCTCTCTCTCTCTTTCTCCTCTCTCTCTCCTCTCTCTCTCTCTTCTCTCTCTCTCTCTCCTCCTCTCTCCTCTCTCTCCCTCTCTCTCTCTCCTTCTCTCCCTCTCTCTCTCCTCTCCTCTCTCTCTCTCTCCTCTCTCTCCTCTCTCTCCTCTCCTCTCCCTCCTCTCCTCTCTCTCCTCTCTCTCTCTCTCTCTCCTCCCTCTCTCTCTCTCCTCTCTCTCTTCCCTCTTCTGTACTAAGTCTCATTTCTCTCAAGTAGCGGTGGAACACCTTCATTAACGGGGGGGGGGCACTGCCGACTTTTGGTCCCATTATTTTCATGCAACGCCCATAGGCTAATGTTAAAATGCCAAAATCAAATGGCCGGGCACGGTGCCCCCGTGTCCTCCCCGTTCCGCCGCCTATATGTTTCTCTCCCTCGACCCTCAGTATGCTACTACGTGGCAAAACACGTTTTTCAGTCACTGCGTTTCCTATAGTTCGATCGATCTAGCCCGGTAGTTTGTCAAGATTCATAACTACACGACAATTGAGAACGTATGCTCTTAACTATATACATTATCGCTACGGATATAACTTTGTTGATTGTTGTCCATTGACGTGCAGCAAAATTTTCCTAACTACTTTTTCCAGTTTATTTTTAATTATTAATTTGTTCCATCTCAATCCTCAGGCAATCCTTTCGGGGGGCTGTGTCAATGGCAGGGATATGCAAAAATGACTATAAGTAGCGCAGCGCACTATACTCCGACGAATCGCTTTGTCTGTTTTCGTGCGGTAAAAGTACAGTATTACGTTTTGAACAATGTACAATTCAGCGCTTCCGGCTGGTCTGTTCTTTGTTTTATAGAACATCACCGGTAAGTCACTGTTCTTCAGCATGATTTCATAGTGACATACGAGTGCACGTAATACCTATATGGACGAGATGCTTTTCACTTTTTGGCATTGCTATATTTTTCTCTGACATGGAATTGAATAATAACTTTTATCGAATAAGTCCTGTGATGCCATTACATTTATCTTGTTCGAGCAATTTGTGCATTCGTACAGCACTGGTGGAATATATGCCATTTTCTCGTAATATTCATAGAACTCATGGTGTATGCAGACATATGTCGAGGGAGAGGTAACATTCGAGACACTCTGGCCTTTTATTATTAGCATTTTTCTTAATGTTGCTTCCCGGACTTTCGTTTTGAAATTTGACGAAGTTGCTGGAGACGTGCGTGCAATGTTTATCTCTGGGCTCATTTCTGGCTAGTATGTCAGGTCAGGCGAGGCTATGGTTCGACCTGAGAAGAGGGCGGGATGGGATGGCAGGCCGGATGTCTGCCGTTGGTGCCAGGAGAGGGTTAGGGCTACCTCGAGGATGCTGTTTACCAGTCTTCCCAAAACAGGGGCAGCAGCAGCTTATTAACGGACATGTCCCGTGAATGTCTTGGTATTATACAGCACACATGCTCCTCGTACAGTGTACTATAACCATCCACTTGATATCACTTACTACCGTACATGATCTCAAATCCATTTCTGACGGAAAACCACGATCTATTTGGAAACTTGCCGTAAATTAGCTGCATCATATCCGACAAGTTATTTTGTTTACTTAGTCTGAAAATAATAGTAATAACATCTTATAACACACACCTGCGCTGATGTCAGTGATATGATACAACCTTGCCTTGTATGACCACGTTTGCAGGAATGTCTGACCACCGTGCATTGTTACCGTCCGTGCTTTGTCCGTGACTGAGCGGCGCGACATCGCTCTGTTTCCGGAGTTGTACAGAAATGTCGCCGCCGACCCGTCGTGCGCTACCCCTCGGGACTACCGCGGTGTATGGCGGCAGGTCCATATAGTCCGTCCGTCTATACCTCTGTGACGCCAGGTCTGCCCCCCCCCCCGCCCTAGGTCTGCTTCTGTTGATGACGCCAGCTCTGCCCCCCCCCCAGGTCTGCTTCTGTTGATGACGCCAGCCCTGACCCCCCCCCCCCCCCTCCAGGTCTGCCGCTGTTGATGACGGCCTATGGGCGGGGTAACCGCCGTCTATCACCAGACCCAGTGCTGGTGGGGCTACAGCTTCACGCCCTACTACTGGGTGCTGGAAGGACCGCGCTTCACCGTCATCGCGGTAAGCTGGCGCCGGTCCGGCCGGACGCCACCACTAAACCAGTGCATTGGTCGCCCTACCGAGCCGTGCGTGCAGGTCCAACACACAAACACGAACGGATTCTAGCGACGTTGAGCGTGTGAAGTGTCTGGTCGCGGATAAAAAGAAAACCTCACACGATTTTCGAAAGCGATAGAATAAGGACCACAATAATCTTTCATTGTGGAAAAGAACTTATGATAACATTTTAAATCAAGGCACACCAATCACCATTAACTAATATTCTAAAATCGCATGACATTTGTATTTATCTCTGTTTTGATTAGATAGGTATATTTGATATGTGAAATTTTCAGCTTCATCCAAACCGACCTAAAGATAATTGATGGAGAAAGATTCATTCGGTAGAAAAATAGGAACTGCTTTGAAGCATTCAAGCGATTCTGTCGGTAATATCCCGCCCTAAATTGTCAACATCTACCAATATCGCATCCTTATCCAGTTTTTTCGCAATATAAGCAGAAGATGGTGATTCAGGCGAAGGGCGATTGTAGCAAGCAGCCTCAGGGTACATGCTATCAGGATTTCTGCACGCGCCAAGTACAACGCTTATAACTACATAGCTGACAAGTTTCAACGTCATTTATTCCCAGATTCTTTCAGATAAAGTTGGGGCCCCCAGTCACGTGCAACTTTTCCCAACCCCGCTCACGATTTTCATAAGCCTTGATCTATTTTTCTGGCTTGAAGTCTTATCAACTGGGTGGTTTCACACTTAAAGGGACCCTCCCACCTTAACATTAGATTTGAGTTGAGATAGCCAAAATGGGGTCCCTAGCTCACAATTACCGGTTTCGGCACTCACAACATCGAGAAATGCCTTAAATCGGAAATATTGAATTTCAAAATTGCAGCATTTGATTCAGAGGGGCTAATGCATAGGAATACCCCTCTGAATGTGTGACGTCAGCGCAGATATCTAACGATTTTTAAATGTTTGACTAAAACGTTTTGTAGCACGCGGTGGTATATGCTGCTTTGTACGCAACAAGTGCCGCACTTTCAGCCGCCAAACTATTGCTTCCAAATAAACTCGCTAGGAACAGCGGAGATCCAAAAAAGTAAACAAAAGTAAAAGTCTAATATCTTGAAAACGGGTGAATATTTTTCGGTGAACTTTGGTAGATATTCGTTTTCGCTCTTTCTGGACCGAGCGACATCGCTTTCATGCCAATTCATAAACTTTTTTGAAGGTGGGAGGGTCCCTGTGTACGCCACGATGATAAGAACGAAAGAGAACAAATAAAAGACTATACATTTGAATGAATGGATTAATCAACAAATCCGTATAAAAACAGCAGCCTTACAAGCCTTGCGTTCGGCATCCGGAAAATGAGGGATAATTATCCGGGATCACCGGTAATTATTTTGTATTTAATGGACCATTGATGCAATTATAATAGTCACATCCTTAGATTGCTATTGTTTCACTAATGGCTCTTCTCTAGTTGTCATGTCTGTTGTGCACGGTGTCAGCCTAAAACACCGAATGATCCCAGTGATTCCGGATAATTCCCTCTGAATATCCGGATACCGAACGCTCGCAAAGATGAAAAATCATTAGGTACCGTTCAAATAAAAGTATGGTTCAAACTTCAAATCGAAGGTCCGTAAAAATGGCATATGCATTGTGTCATGGGTGACGTCACGATAAAAAACTGCGGTGGTCCAATTGTGATTTGAAAGATTCTCCCGTGCCACCAGGCGCTTTTATGCCTTAACCCTAGAACGCCTAGGGGGGGGGGGGTTGTATCAACCCCCCCCTGAGGTTTTTTCGAAGTGCACGCTAAACGGCTTGTCGTAGCGGGCTGAAATTTTCAATACCCTCTGGGGCAACCTTTGCGCATCTTTTGCCGAAAAAAATTGATCGGGTCATGTCAGGTCACGGAGTTATGACGTCATAAGAGGTACAGCCTCCGGCCGACAGTTACCAAACGTGTGCGCCGAATCCCTAGGTTTTCTGCCGGTGATACCCACATTGTTTGATGGATCATGATGAAACTTCCCATGCATGTTGGGGCAAGCATTGGCTATCGTGTGGTGCAAGAAAATTGACCGGATCAGGTCAGGTCACGGAGCTATGACGTCACAAGAGGAACAGCGTCCGGTACTATTTTTGAAAAGCGCCCGAACCACTATTTTGCTAATTCTTGTCACCTCAATGGGAATATGCAGCAATATTAGCTTCTATAGGGAGCAAATGGACCTCCCAAATCCAAAAATACAATCAGATTTCAAAAATTTAAATTTTGATTTTTCGAATTTCTGTCGCCGACTGTGACCTTGCCGACTTCCGGCGCTCCCAACGCGCCATTTTTAGAGCTAGGGAAACGAAATACATACCAAACGATAGAGAATTGATCAAGGAACACGATAGTGAAGGTTTCAAGTCGATATCTCCTACCGTTTTGCCGCAATCGCCGCGGAAAGTTGAAAAAGTTTGATTTTTTCGGAAAATTTGACCTTTGACCGGTCATAAGTAGGTCAAATGTTGACCTAGGACCAAAAAATATACCACCAATCGCGAGATCTCGTTGAGAGCAATCCGTTGGTTTTTTCCGCTAAGCTCTACGACCTTCCGTTTCGAAACGCCAGGGGGGGGTCGTAACAACCCCCCCCCCTGGTCGTTCGTGTTATGAGAAATGGCCTGGTCGTGCGAGGGAAAACTTCCCATCAAGAACCGTGAAGAGTGCCCAGCGATACCGCGGTTGTAAGTGAACAGTCGTCGGCACTTCCATGTTCCATAAATTTGTAGGTTAATATGCGTGTCACCTACATATTCGCTGCATGTAGGTAGGGTAATTTTAGCACATTGAATTTTTTATTTTCACTAATTGTGCTGTTTAACTTAAATTTCGTTTGATTTTTTTTTAGAAACTTAAGTACCTATAATTGGAATAATTTGGTTTAACTTAACTTTAAAATGCATACCCAAGTATAGGTACTGCATAGCCTGTCAACACACTTCAGAATTGGCAAGCATACAGTCATATACAGTCTTGGTGCATCATACCTCGGTAAAGTTACAAGAGACATTGTTGCTTTGATCCTCATCACATTAGTCAAGTTAAATACAACAATGAAAACTTAGTCCTTAGTTTAAATTGCTAAATCTCAAGTATTGATAGACATATCAGTATAAGCATGGTACTCGCACTTGCATTAGGTATGTAAAAGAATGCCTACCTCTCTAGATTTTCCACGAACACTGCACTGCAAAACAACAATCTCGGACAAAACTGATAAAGTACAAAAACGCTCCCTGGTATCACGGCACCATAAATAGAAGCGACGGAATTTTTCCCATTTTCCTGTCTAGATTGTAGGTGGGACATATCGCCGTGTTCATGAGCTCATGCCGAGCCAATAGCAACCACTAGCGACTAGTGTCAGATTCAAAGATGATGTAAGACAGTTCTTTACAGCCATTACGCTCGAAATTTGTCGAACTGTAACCTATGGAGTATGGATGATACAGGATACCGAACATAGCCAAGATATACGCTGCTCAGAGATGGGCACAAATAGATTGAAGTGGCAGAATGATGAGCGCGATGCATGCAAATAACCGGTACCGGATGTGCCTGACATTTCAAACAGATAAAGGTGGTGGAATGTTGTTCTATACCCTGGGTGGAATACCATCCAGGACGCTCATGAGCTACAAGATCAAACGCGCAGATGCGTGAACGGTGATCTAAGTGCCGTGATGATATACGTCGTTTGGTATTATTGCTGAGGGACATCGGACCAGGCATCGCCCATGGCGCCCATTGCCTGCACCCTAAGACTGGCCGTGGACCGACGGGGAGAACCTGCAGTGGTTGTCATAGGCAGCTGCTCACAGGACGTCATGTGCCGCCCCGGCAACGTATCGCGTCAGTAGCGCCTGTAAGGATCCGGTCAGCAACAGCCAATGGCAGCAGATTTAGTAGCAGAAATGTACTGAGGCCGGCACTAAGCGCCAGCTCAACGCCCTATGACGCATCAGACACGAGAAAGACGAGCGTATACCTATAACTAAATGAAAATATTCGCTTGGAGATGTATGTCAGAAGAGCGAAAATGAGTGATAGATAATTAAAAATTGAACTTGCATTTAGTACCCGGCTGCTTTTCGCATGTAGTGTTCGGCACTAAGAAATTGCTGTAGGTAGACCATGCATGTTAATGTGTTTTATTCTTAATTTACTAGGCTAAGTTTTATGCAACATCTAACTTTGAACCGCCGTTTGCATTGAGGAAACCAGGAGAGCATTCAAACATGGATAGCATGTTCGCAGCTTACGTGGCTCATCTATTTACTTTTACCTTTGAGCCTATTATACCTACCTACTGTTTTATTGACACAGCGACGCCATCCAAGAGCCAACTCATACCGTCAGTTGAGTCTGTGCGGCCGCCTTATTAACCCCATCTGAGCGTTCTCGGTAAGGTCATGGCCCTCAGTGCGGTATGCGCCATGCAGAGACGACGGCAGCTAAAGATCCCCGAAGCGTCAACGCTGGATGATTGAGCGGATTATTCCAGGCAGCTCAGTGCCCACTCATGGCTCCAGCGCTCTCAATCAGCCGGCACTGCAGCTGCCGCTGCCAGCAGCGCGGACCGTTTGTCCACGGCACGGACGCAGGTCGAGCGGCCGGAGGTCCTCAGCGGGCCAACACAGGGCGCTGCTCTACATACAAGTGGCTGTTCAGCGCCGGAGGCCTCCTCAGCCCCCCCCCCTCCCTCCGACGGGGGGTGTTGATAGTCCATGACGTCACTGCGGACTCTGTCCGCCGCAGCAGGCCCGAACAGCGGCTAGGGGCGGAGGAGGGGCGGGGGGGGGTGACCACACAGGAAGCGACTATCGTCCTCTCGTATCCGGTCGTGACGGCGGCGCCCCTGAGCCCCCAGGGCAGAGAGGCGGAGGAGACGGGGAGAGAGGTGGAGGAGACGGGAGAGAGCATCAAAGTGGGATCTCTGATCATCCAGGACGGAATGAGCCGGGAATTAGACATACAATGCTTTCCAGGAACCATATGCATCGCAGAGAGATCAGACCAAAGTGCTCTGGACTAATTATGGCACACACTTAAGAGGTGGGTTGCATTAATTGCGAATTAAGCAACATCTGAGCCAACGGGCATAGACTGTCCTTTCCTTATCCGTTGGATTAGGGGTTATTTTGTTCGTTTGCACTACTTTTTCATTTATTTCACTGTAAGTAAATCAATTTGTTTCGATATATCATCCTCCACCACTCCGCCCGGTGGAGTGACTTGCTGGTTGCTCGGCGGCCTCTGATCAGTCATATACGGGGCCCAGCTACAGGCAAGGCCGTCTGGCTGCAGAGTAACGAACGTGACTACACGCGCCGCCGCGGCCTCTGTCGACCTCGTGACGTCATCAGCGGGCGGGCGGAGCAGGTCAGCACCTGTCCGTGTGCAGTGTGCAGTGTGCAGAGGCGGACTGCACGCTGCAGGCGAGCTGTAACGGGCGAGAAGGTACTGTACCGACCGGACGTCAGGGGAGTTACGGCTGAGATAACGAGAACGGGGGATTGTTCTGCGGTCGATGTATGTTCTGCTGCACAGTGGACAGACTGATCAGACTGAGCCAGACTGTCCAGACTTAGCCAGACTGTCAGACCGCAGACTGCGTTAGGTGCGAGCTGGGGAACCAGTTTAGACCACAAAGGTCACACACATCTCAGTCCAGTGAGAACACTGACATGGCGGAGCGATAGCTGAAGGAGGAGGGGAGGGGGAGGGGGGCGGCATTGAGGAGGGGCGGGGGAGGGGCGGCATTGAGGTCAGCTGATGGCCTCGACAGGCACAGGATGGATGGCGGAACTTTCAACTTCACTGAATCCCAGCAGACAGGAAACAATGGGCGAATGTACTCTGGAGACCGGACGTCTGTGGCCTGCCATCGGATCGAACAAATTCGCCAAGCATTCTAGAATAAATCATCAGTTTTCACATCGTCAGTTCTCACATGCCGAACAGATAATTTGCCAATTTTTGATAATTTGCATAAACTACCTTATCCTTCACATGAAGAAATTCAAACGACAAAAGAATGAAGCGGTCCATTCCACACGATGAGCTAATTTCAATGCGGCATATAAATTGACGTAGCCAATAGCCATACCGTTTGTCTAGAATTTCGATTCCCTGTGGTTGCGCTCACATGCTCATTACAGTGTGAACGGCGTGAGCAGTGTTGCAACTGCGCTGCAGCGCACGCAATGGCGGGCTCGGCATTCATCGTTCCTATTGCATGAACGATGATTGACGATTGCATCAGAGAATCTGAGCTTTTCCTCATTTTGCTCTATGTCGGAGCGACTGCAGCTCGGAAATCACGGCTCCAGTGCGGGATCAGCGGGTGAGGTTGAAGGCGCCGGGCCGCCGGTGGCGTTCACGGCTGCCCGGGCCGGCCCTCAGCGCCGGCCGGCCGGGCTCACGTCACCCCGTTTCCTTTCCGCTGAGCGGTGACGTTTTCCTCCGTAATCCATCGGCTCAGTGAAGTTGGCCGGCTGCGGAAGCGGAAGTTGTGGGCCGCGCAGTGTCCGGCGGAGTGTTATCCGTGCACCCCTGCCCACGAATGCCGGTCAGGACACGTAGTTGCACCAGGTGATGTGATCGTGGCATGGGAGTGGCCGCCCCTACCCCCTCACTGCCACACCTGGGCCACTCGGTACGACCGCTGACGTCACCGCCACTCGGTCCGGAGCTCCGCGAATCCAACCGGGCTTACTGCGAACTGGCGCTGACGTCATATCTGCCGGCCGCCCCTGCCCCCGCCCCGGCCGGCCGCGGCTGGCACCGCTGGCTGAGGTACCCCCGCGGGCGGCGCGTCGCTCCGTCTACAGACTCGCCGTCCGATAAGGGCCGCCGAGCTGTTTGTCGATCACCGTGCAGCCGATACGGCGCCGCCGGGGGAGTGTTTGCGGTTCATGGGGCGCTGAGGATTACCGGCTCAGCGTAGAGAGGCCACTCGGCACCGAGAACTGTGCCGGCGCCCCACAGTCGAGAGGTCGCCGCGCAGGATAAAATTAGAACGGTGCCTTTGTTTGACGTCATGGCCACGCAATACATTATTTCATCAGCTGGCCCATGGACCTCTGTTATCCTAACTAATTGGAATCAGAATGTTTAACGCGCGTCATTGCCTATATTAATTATTCACGCAGCATGTATGTAGCTGTACATTTTTTCTCTCAATAGTTTTCCAGTGTGCACTGAATGATTAAAAAGGTCAAAAACTTGACTGATTATTTTCTATGGCACAGGATATATTCGTTACAGCAATAAACGAACACACAAAACTGGCCCCTACAGGAGGAGCGGCCCTTTGAATTACAGCTCGAAGAATGATGACCGCCATCAAGAACCAATTCTTTCAATTCCTGACACGTACGTTATACGTGTCAACAGATTTCCGCCCAGATAAATGGGAGCAGCGACGCCTGCCTCAGTTCGAGGCATTGGGATTCCTGTGCCGCGTCTGAATCGTTTGATTTCCTACCTTGAACACTCCGATTGTTCTACTCATTCATACGGGTCGATCGGATGGCTCGGTAACTCACAAGAGTAAAATGAGTTTCAATATACGAATCACGTCGCCTTATTGCTGCTGAAAAGCATACTGAAGCACGATGATTACTGCCTATTCAGCCATTGTTGCTACCCTGAATGCGAGATGCTGATGATCTTAATTTTCGCGCTAACTGAGTCGTCTGGCCCTTCGTAAACACAAGAACAAGAGCATAGGAAAATCATTATCAACGAAAAGTCAGAGCTGAAAGAAAATAATAAAGAAACTACACTACAAAGTGTTCAAATTCTGCCGATATTCAACGTCAACTCAACCGTTTCTCGTCAGTCGGGTCAGTCGGCTCCCGCAGTTGTGATTCGTAATGGTCATATGCGCTCAGTGATTTGTCTCCACGTTCGCATCAGTCGCGCGCACCTCCCTGCGTAGGTAAGTACATACAGGGTGTCCCAAAAGTAAGGTCATCATTTGTTTTGGCCACACCGCCAAAAATACGCGATGGATAGAAATAAATAGGACATCATATGAAAGAACATTTTATAAAATTTTATTCTGATATACATATGAGTCAATACATTGGCTCGTGCCCCCACATTTGCTGCTTTTCTACATGGCTACCATTTCGGGCCGCGTGCACGAATAGACTGCGTTTTACTTCCTCCACTATTCTGGAGCAATTCTCTGGTGAGATGCCGCTTATGTTTGCTCGGAGGGATCATCCTTTAGTTCTTCCCGGCTCGTTGGGTTGTCCTAAAAGACAACCTTTCCGTTGTGTACCCAGAGAATAAAATATGAAGGTGTAACGTCAGGTGACCGCGGAGGCCATTCACTGGCGTTGCCCTGACTGAAAATTACGCGATCTCACATCCACTCTCGGAGACAATGCATGATCTTCAGGACGGTGCAAGCATAGTCTCCATCCTGCTGAAACCACTGCTGGTTGATGGTGTCGGCACAGCTGCGTTGCGACGAGCGGAAGAACCACTGGGAGGACTTTCGGCCACCTCTCTTGATTTATTTTCACCCGATTCCCGCTGTCGTCCTCAGGACCTCGAAGCACAGGTGGCTAAGTATAATGCCCTGTGCGTACATTCTACCTTTTTTCTGACGTTTTACCGGTTGAGGCGAAACTATGCATGAGTTCAGAGATAGGGCGAGCTGATAGGGCCTGCTTAGGGCCAAAAACTGGGCGGTATTTACCCTTTGTTTTAATGACGGACCCTCTCTAAGAGTTGAATTTCGACCTTCTCAGTTTTATGCCTACTGCTCGGTGTAGTTATGATCAAAAATGGTTTAAGCATGCAAGAAAATAATTTTATGGATGTACCTTGCACGTGTTAAAATTGGAAGTGATTCGGACTCTAACTTCTCGAGATATTTAAGTATTGAATCATGACCTTACTCTTGGGACACCCTGTACAATTGATGCGAAAGCAATTTAATGTATTTGAAAAGGCTCTTGCATGCGACTTCCTTACTGCGGAAAGAGTCTGTTTCGGCCTTTAATCGTAAGCCGTCTTTCGTGTACTCGTTGTCGTCTGTCCACGTCCGTGTGTGTGTTGTTCATTATCTCTGATCTCTCATCCACAACTTTGCTGCATCGTATTATCGTTTCGCGTTATTTTTGTGGCGTATCATTGTTTCGGTGTTTTTTGCGTCCACTTTATTTCTCTGAATACCACCGCGCTCCGGTAGCATCCGTCTACCTTAGTGTTCCGGCTACAGGGTGCCTCGGTCGCTCCGCTTCGGTGTTTTCCTGGTGGCATCACATCACTCCCGATCCCGCTGCGCGGCCAATGACGCGGAATCGTTTGGTTACTCCCCTTCGGCGCTGTCCAAACACTCCCCCTACCCCTCCCCATTCCATCCCATTCAGTCGCCATCGCCGCCACCGGTACAGTCACTGACACCGGCGACACCGCCACCGGCACAGTCGCCGACACCGGCGACGGGCGACACGATCTAAACGAGACCAACACCTGCCGCTGGCGTCCTATCGAGCCAAGTGTCAACGGCACTCTTCGAAAACGGCTGCAACAATAATGTACGATTCACAATTGGGCTTTCAATGAAGTAGGTATTGTTTATAGCACCATCAAATGGTATTTTTACTTCATGTTATTTGTATTAAATCGAATAAGTTGATTGGATGACGTTCCGAAATTGCCTCAAAAGGAACTTCGGATTAGTTTGTTTTCTTGATTGCTTGTCCAATTCACTTCTTTTTAAACTACTTATTTGTTAGGGCTAAGTCCCTAGCAGCAGCTGTGTTCCTAACTTTAGAAATGACTGCAGTTGAAGAGTCCGTCTGGCACGCACATATGATCCGGGTCCGCAAGTTATTCTAAGCAATGGATGCTTAAATTGCGTCGGTTTCCAATCGAAACGTCCTGACCATTTTACCACACAATGGACAGCCAGGCATTTCATTCGCGGATGTATAGACGACTGCTAGCCAGAACACTATATGAACAAGCCTAAAGTTGCAACGAACCGAAAAAAAGTAGCTGAGAGAGACGTTTCGCCATTACCTCGCAAAAATATTGATGACAAAGGCTGAGGAAGAGGGAACTAGAGATAGATAGAGAGAGGGAGAGAGATGGAGGGAGGGAGGGAGGGAGGGAGGGAGGGAGAGAAGGAGAGAGGGAGGGAGAGAAAGAGAGAGGGAGGGAGAGAGATACAGGTCAGGGAGATAGAAAGGAATGGTGGAAGGAAGGCAAAGGGATTGATTTTCCTAAGAAGATCGTCAAAGGCTTGACCAAACTCTCAGTTGAAAGCTCGTTAAAGATTCCGGCGTACGGCGTTCAAACTAGCTTCAATTTGGCTATTTTTTCTTCTTAATCTTAACAGTTAGGACGAATGAATCCAACGCTATGTTCTCTTATGAAAATCCAGTTTCAATGAAGCTATGGACCCTAACCTTCAACCTAATTGAGTTCAGGCTGATGGTTTAGGTCATTGGAGCCTGGAGGTCAATTTAATGATCAGGGGCCGTATTCACGTCGATCTTTTTCGTAAGAATTTTCTTAAGTTTGACCTACTTCTTAAGTAAATTTTTTTAATCACGTGAACTCCATCGATAAAAACTTAAGAAGTGTCGACGTGAATACCAAATTATACTTACGAAAGAAAATCGACTTACGAAGTCGACGTGAATACGGCCCCAGGTATTTCAGCTCATGCTGACAGCTCAGGCCACGATAGATGTCAATCACATGTTCCCCAGTCAGTGAAAATATTCGATTTCACATGCAATGCTGTCGCAACGGCATACCTTCTAGTGTAATTATGTTTATAATGATTTCTTGATTTCTTTTAGCACTGTTTTGAGTTATATCCCAGTACAGTTAGACTTGGTGACACGGTCTTGGTCGCGGTCAGTTGCTAGGAGGTTGCAAACTTCATTTGTGAGATAAAAGGCTTGCGTCACCTGAGGCTAAGAACCCGCTGCGTTGAAGTTGTCATCGGTGTCCAAAACACAACAGGGATTCCCGGCCGGGGGAAGAAAACTCCGCAGGAACTGCACTTTTTGCAGGGGGACGGTCAAGGGACGGCAATGAACTTCATTCGTTCAAATTCAATGCTCGCATACAAGTCATCTGTGTTGCATCCCCCGCAAGGGAAATGTTCGGGAAGTTTATGATTCGATAAAGTATTGGAAATATTGAAAGTTGACTCATAATGGTTGAAAAAATAGGAAAATATAGAGGAGTCTCTTTGGAACTTAGTGGTTTTGATATTAGGTTGGAAAGTTATTACTTCTACTATCTATGCATTTTGGCCATACACCTGCCTACACCCATCGTCTAGCTGGTAATTCATTGCGATTACCGTATCGTGAAATCCACCATGATGCTGGTATTTGGTGGCTCTCAAGAATGTATGCCATTTCAATCAGATGCTGATTATGCTTCTCGCAAATGACGCAATGTATTCCATTGCCAGTATAATTGCCTGGCGCTCCAGCTGACAAATCCTCTCGGCTCTCGGTCATGTCGCTGTGAGCGGGACATGTGACGCCGACCGGAACGGACCTCACTGCCGTGGCGCAGGGCGTGATCTCGCGCGGGTGACCTTTTCCTACTCATGTCACCGCTCTCAGAGCCCGGCTCTATGACGGGTACTCGCGAGACTCGGCGACAGCTGCGGGTCGGCCGCGTCCCAGGGAGGCTGGTCGGACCAGGAAGCACCGCCTTCCCATGAAGGAGCGCCGGCGGCGGCGGCGCCTATCAGTTGGTTTCCAGTGGCTGAACGGCGATGGCGGCAGCGCGCTAATGCATACACGGCTCGCGGAGTCTGTCGCCGCGTATGTGACATCCATCAGCGCGCAGAGATGGACCGGAGCCCCCCTCCCCCAGTCGGTACAGCTCAATATGGATCTCACTGCGAGTCATGGAATAGTGGCTCAAAGTAGGTATACATAGGCGGAAGTCATCAACGCCACTGTCCGCCAGCTGCAGCCGATTACTGTGCTTGGTCGCCTCCTGTTCATTAGACGGTCTTCCTTCATTGCAGTAACTTGAATCAGTTTGTCGCTACATGGCCTGGCCTGTAAACATACAACAGCTCGACGCCTTGCATGCACCGATCTAAGGACGAATGAGTAAGAGTTTGCCGCGTAAAACCCAAAGCTGTGTCTAGCGATGCATAAGGCGTATATAACACATTTGCATTTCGGATGTAGGTCTGCCATTTTTTGTCAAACTTCGTCACTTCATTCTGCCAGCTATTGCACAATGCTGGCACCCCTAAAAATAGAACCATTGGAGCTAGTTCCGTTCTAAGCGCCTTGCCATTGCCCTTTCATGATACAATTTACATAGGTATTAGAACATTTTTTCCCTAAACACGCTCTGAATTTCCCACCGTAACGTAAAAAAATCGTCCCTTGTTTTCTCTTTGCCTTTCGGATATGTTTAACGTTTCTGTACTGATTACGGAGCGAGCGAAGCGAGCGGAGTCGCAATTTATACTGAGATTTCGAGCGAGCGGAGATTTCGCAACTTTACACTGCTTCCATAAAACAAGTTTTTGGGACAACACGGCCAATTAACTAATCTAGCTAACAGGATATTAACATTTTATACATCACACAAGGTACGTCTGTCATAAAAATGAAAAAGAGCTTACTATGCCGGGCTTCCCCCGGCTTCCTCTACCTGTAGTGAATTTATTGAAGTCTATTGAGACAAAGTTTCAAAAAAATCGGTCGAAATTTTTTTGAGATATCGAGGTTTTAGTGACGTCATGATTTCTTGAGTTTTCGACCAAAAACGGCATATGTTCAAAAAATCATATAAAATCACAGAATGAACATACAGACATGTCGTAAATTAGCCTGTTAATACCATGAACAATCAAATGGCTATCTTCGATTATTGATTATCGTTCCGCATTTTCCAAAATCTTGAACTGAATCTTGGCAATTTCTCGTGACTACTTCACGACCATGATACCTACATGCATTTCTTAAATTCAACTTTATGAACCAACCACGTACACATATGATAAAATGAATGTCACCATCGTGCTCTACGCCCAAAATTACCCATAAAACATGCGTCACAGGCTGCGAATATCAGTTTTGATTTTCGGAGATATGTGCCTACCCGGTTAACCTGACCTTGACCCTGAGTCCTGACCTATGCTTGACTGACCCCTACATGGAGCTGGCACTCTTGCAGGCCTTATATGAAGGATTTTGCACCGTTTTGACAGAGTTTATGACGAGAGGCGCCCATTGCGAAGTCCTGAAGTCCATGCTACTGAAAGCCCGATTTCAGGTGTTGGGCCTGACCTTGACCCGATCTGTGACCTCAAAATTTAACTTTAAAGTACTTATCTGAAGCGTCTCGTCGCGTTCTTTCGTTTGTCGCCTCGTGCGTTTCGCTGTGCCTATTGGTTCTCGAGTTATCGGCTGGGGGCGTTTAACGCCCCCCCCCCCTGCAGCAAACGGCGGGTGGCGAAATACCCCAGCAACTGCCGGGTTAATGTTGTTCTATGAAGAACAATTGCATATTAGCATATTTTAACTAAAAAGCAGTGTATCTATTCCTAGTGTATAATACTAACTGTAACATTACTGACTCCTCTCACCTTTAAAAGCTCGACGCTCATGTGACAAAAAGCTACACTGCCATTTATGGCCGATAGAGTGAATGTCTTTCAAAGTCCACGAGCCAATCCGGCCACGCAAGTCCTCGACGACCTATATCTTCATGACCATGTGCGATAGATGGTGCGGCTCGCCGCCAATCAGACCAATCCGCCGCTCCTGTTGAGCCGCTGAGCCCCAACTAATGATCGTATGACCAAGCGGTATGGTGGCATCTTCTGCCTCCACGTGCGTGCTGTAATCCTGTCTGGGCCGGCGCGGGATCTGGGGGGGGGGGTCGGGGGGGGGGGGGGCTGATGTCAGCGGCTGACGGTAGGTAATGATGCTGACGCGCCGCCGTCTCGGGCCGCCGCCAATAACGAGCGCTGGCGATGAGCGATGAGCCCGCGGCGCTGCCCGGTGGCCATCCGCAGTCCGCAGCTACCGCCGCCGGCGCGGGCCGAACACCAACGAGCACCTCCTCGGCTGTGCACGAGACCAGGGGCGATGATAACCTGCGGAACGAGCGGCCGCCGGCTGGCTCCGCCCGAACGGCGGCGCCGTGCGCTGAGCGGCGTAGTGGTTTATATCAGCGAGTCGTGCGCGCTGGCTCTGAGCGGCGTGGAAGCTTGTCCCAGTGAGTCGCGTACTCCAGCGCAGACTCATGGTGGCATGCAGGCGATTCTCAAGTCCGCCCACACTTTCTCAGAATTTTCGCGGACAGCTGTCGGAAAACGAATCACGACCGGAAGGTGCCGGCGCCGAGTAGACGGCTGTGATTCAGGGACTGGTCATCTAACCTCGTGGCAGGAGGTGGCCACGTGTGGCGCGGCTGCCAGCGTCGTCTCCGCCGCCGGCCCGCCAGCCGCCGCCCGCGCCGTCATCTCCGTTGGTGAACCCCCGCTGCCCACAATCGACGGCCCCCGCCCAGGCTAGGTCAACACTGGAGACAGTGGTGAAACAGGGTCATCTCCTGCTGATTGGAAATAACTGCAGCAATGCAACGGATAGAAATGAAGCTGCATGAAGTTGCTTTGTAAATGAAGTGAAATGCGTTGCTGTTTCTGCACGGGGACTGGGGAGTACCCGTAGTAGTTAGCTAGCAAAACGGTCACAGATCCAAACAAGTTTGCATCGCTTTTGTATTGTGAGCTGAGCGTAATTGTTTAAGTAATCAAATCCACCTTTATTGAGTATTTACGAGCAAAAGGAACTGGGTCCGTAAATTGGTTGAGCATTTACATGCGAGCAAAAGCAACTGGGTTGAGCATTTACATGCAGGCAAAAGCAACTGGTCTGTATATCCGTAAATGTAGCATTGTACTGGTCGGGAGTGGTCATTCATAATGAATTGGCAAGACCGTGGAAATGTGTCGGCCATCGTTCTTTCTTCTAGGTATGTGAGATTGACACCCTACACCTGAAACCACCGGAACTCCAGTAGGGCGTCCGTGACAGGTCATAACACGGTCTATATAGCGCCCGAGTCGTGTTTCGTCGGCCCCGGTAGATGTGGGCCGCGGAAGTTGGCACGTGGCCGGAGACCGGAGCGGGTCTCGGCCCGGTACCCCCTCTCTGCCCCCCCCCCCGCTTCTTCCCCCGTCAGACAGAGGGCCTGGGGCTGAACGGAAAGACGGGAGACGCGCAGCCGACAGAAGGTCGTATGTCCATTTCATTGGCGCTCCACGTGCCGCGAAGGAACTTTAGGGCTCCGGTGTCACCCTCGCTGCATTTCTGACGCGCGGAGCGTTTTTCGGCGAACCGATACTGGGAAGCTGGGGGGGGGGGGGGGGGGGCAGCTGTCATTCAGTTCGGCGGACCCAAACGTCAGTTCGGGAGGCATCGAAATCCCGTCAGCGTCACTAGCAAGTGCGCCTGGTGCCCAACGTGTCAGTTCTGGTGAAAGAGACGGGGTAGATTCATGAAGTTGTATTCATGTTACACTTCACTTCGGTAATAATACCGAATACATGACAAATATAGTGCATAGGTCAACTCCAACAGTACTACATTGATGGTCTCGTTGGCAATTGAACTGATCAGGTAAATAAATAACACGATGATTCGCAAAGCTGTGCGTATATGACAAACGGGTGAACGATATGCAAACTGCGAACAACAGACATGCAATAAATATCTCACTATGTCAACAGGGGAACAGCCACACGTTGTACTGCTCCGTCCAGCCGCCGGCCGGGGTGCGGGTCTCACAGGGACACCAGGTGACGGTCACCAGGGCTCAGCATGTCCCCTCTGCGCAGCTCGGCCTGTGAGGTGACCACGGGTGTGGCCAGCGCTCCGCCACCGCTCACGGGGAGCAGCGGAGGCAGGCCGGTACATGTGACCGGGGTCAGTCCCGTGCCGCCCTCCATCAGCGAGTCAAAGTTGAGTCCCAGGCCGTGCGAGGGCGTGTTGATGGCCACGCCAGGGCCGCTGCTCGGCACCAGTGCCAGCGAGGTGGGCCGCGCCTGTCGGGCCGGGCCCGCCTGAGGCACCGTCTGCTCGAGCCCGGCGGAGACAGCCGGCTGACCCAGGTAGGGCGCCGCCTGCGGCACGGTGGCCTCCTCCGCCGGCTCCTGTTTGACGACGAACGAGCGGCGAGTGGGCGCCGGCGCCGGCTCGTTCTCCTTGCCGATGCGGCAGCAGGGCCGGTGCGACTCTATCAGGAAGTGGAGCTCCTCCTTCTGCGCCTGCAGGTGGCGGATCTCGCGCTCCAGCGCCGAGCGCTCCATCTCCAACTCGTCCGTCTCGGCCTGCAGCGTGTTGGTCAGCGTGACGCGTCGCTGCCGACACCGCGCCGCCGCCTGCTTGTTCCGCTCGCGTCGCAGACGACGTCGGTGCTCCTCCTCGGGCGAGACGGCGTCGTCTCTGGGCCGGCGGCCGCCGCGCCGGTGGCCCTGCGGCGCCGGCCGGGCGGCCGCGTCGATCAGGGAAGGTCCGCCGGCGGAACGGCCGGCGGTGACGGTGGTCACGCCGCCCTGCCACCGGTGCTGGTCCAGCTGAGAGAACGTCACCGGAGGCACCACGAAGCCGGCCTGGTACTGGTGAGCGGCCGGCCGAGAGGCACCACCTTCTCCGGTATCCATCAGCGAGTCTTCAATGGAGCGCAAAGTGGTCGGAGTCAGCGACAGAGTCGGAGTCGTGAAGGTCGGGGCCGGCCGCAGTCCCTCGCTCGTGTTGGTCAGTGGCGAGAGCACTCCCGAAGCACCTCCACACTCGGCGCTGGCTGCACGAGCACTGAACAGCCGCATCGCACCCTCGCTCGTCCAATCAGCCAGCTTACGCAATCTGGTGCGAATTCCTCGTGTCGGGTGCGACTCAGCGCAGGCGTAGCGCACTGTGCACGTCCGCTCACCACCACGGGTAGAGAATGATTCACCTCTGTGGGGCCGGCGCAGGCATATAAACAGGCCCGGCCTCCCGAGTGAAACGTCACAATGTGACGCAAGCGACCTTCGCGAATCGACCAGTGAGAGCCGCGCTCGGCCGGCCGCCGTGCCGACGTCACCGGCGGCGGCCGCGCTGATTGGCTGACGTTGTTTGTGACGTCACCGATGAGTCACGGCCGTACCCGCTCGACAGTGAAGTGGGCCAGCGGCGGCTCGAGGAACGAAATATTTCGGAGAACCGCGTTTCGTGGACCGGAGCGGAGCACCGGATGTGCGGCCGCCGGAACCGCTGGCTTCTGGTGAGGAAGGCTGGAAATAGACGGTTCGGGGATGTGCGACACATCGGAATGGCCGGTCACGTCAATACTCAATGCCTATAGTGCCGTTCGGCCGTTTTACTGAATGGGTAAAACGTAAGAGTGGGATTTGCTAATGCATTGGTTATATTGCTTATGGCATCTCTCATCTCATCTGTGCATTTGATTATCAGATAAACAATTGTATGTTACGGCATCAAGCTACAATATGCAACGTATACATGAAACCATCGCATCACGCGACAAATAACGTTTCGAGCTGTGCCGATACAATCGATCCATCAGTTCCAACATGGATTGGTCTGCGGGCAGTGGCAATAGCGCAGCTATGGCTATGAATTGACACCCAAAATAAAGTTTGGTTTGGTAATTCCAGGGTACATCTGCTTGCATGGGTGGAGCACCTGCCCCGGCCACCCCGGCCGTGGCCGGGGTAACTTTCAGCCTACCCCGGCGCGGCCGGGGTAACTTTTCTACTCTTGTAAATCCTAAAAGCTGTCTCCATACGAGAAAAGAAAACTCACGCTCTTCGAATGTTGACTTCCATGGGCGTAATATTGCAAATCAGGTAGGTATTTACCATTTACTTAACTTGCCATAATCTCCAACCCTAAGACCCGCGTGTGGTCGCCAATGCCAAGATTGCTCTCACATCCTGTTCAGTTTCGAAATTTTGGCGCGCCTTCGGCGCACTTTTTCAAAACTACTGTTTGACCTCATTGCCTTCAACTGACCTGCCACCAACCGCAACCACACCCGTTTATGAGCGTACCCGTCAGGGTGCTCATAAACACCGAGCGGCCATCATGCTTCGAACTCGGACTGTTGTAACCGGGCCGCGTGCTCTCGCCACGCGGAATCCAACGCTCTAGCAACTGAGCTACGAGACCGGGACCGGTCGATATTCCTGGATCGACTCCCTGTTTGTATTATAAGAGCCGTCCAACATTGAAAAAGGCTACGCCCGTGGATGTCAGTGACCTATTTTAGTGCTTTGCTTGGTTCGATCTGTCAATTTCTCTGTAAAGCTTCTACTATGGTGAGTTGTCTTTTTGTAGCTATTTTGAGACACAATAAAAAGCTGAAAACGCAACATTTAGGTACTCAAAATGGCATATGGTTTGGTTTGGGTTCGGTGTGAAATTGGAAGTTTAAGTAAAAAGAAATAATAATTTAAAAGGAAATTGCATTTTCGATCATTCCAAAAATATTATGAATAATACGGTGTCGGATACAACGCTCATCCTTGAGCAAACACAGCATCCTATTCCATGCGTCAGAATAGGGGTTTGATGATGACCGTTGAGAACAACGTGAGTATATCGTCTTCCCGCGACTAGGTATCGGTCGCCGGCCGGGGTAACTTTTTCAAACATTCTCCACCCATGTCTGCTTGCTGAGTGCTATAAGTGGCTTCAACAACCATTTCAGAAAGTTTGGAAGAAAAATGAGATACTATGGCCGTTTGACTTTTCGTTCCACTTTCCATTCCACTAGGCCTAGGGTCATTTTATGCTGCATTTTATTTCCATATCTATGCCACACTTGCGTACAATATAAGAAACATGACCGAAGGTTTGTTGTCAATAGTTAAAACGCTATTCGTTAGAATTGTGCTTTTCTATTGAAAAACAAATCTGAGTTCCCTGACAATTTGGCGAAAGTATTCGTTGTAGCACGGCGAACGCTGACATGTATCCTTCCATAGCAATGTCACTGTCACTGAGGAGCGTTTAAGTCCACGGCAGATGAGCTTCGTCTCATTGTCTTCATCTGCATACAAATGAAGCTCTCTCCCTATGATTTCGGTATGGATAACTACTTGAGACGGGTTACACAACACATTTGTCTCACATTTGTCTATTGCTACTCAACATGGATAACTACTCCTCGCTCTGGCCCGTGTGAGAAGTTACACGGCTGAACCGCGCTCGGTCGCTCGCCGGGGCCGCGCCGGCCGCGGCGGCTGTGACCTTTGTGTCAGTCAGGCGCCATGCCGCGGGCCGCGGCCGCTCCGAGTGCGGGCCATATCCTGTCATACATAATGGAATGTCGAGAGGAGGCACCGGTGGCCGGGGCGCCCCACTGACGGAACTGCTCTGCAGCTCGGCTCGGCGCTACCGCCGCTCCCCAAATGGATGCGCCGTCGTTCCCGCCGCTCCATCGTGAGCAATTGAACGTTAAAGTGACAGGTAAAGTGGCAGAGAGCGAGCAGTTGTGGTGAACTGTCGGCTTTCCAGAGTCGGATGCTTCTATTCCCGTGGCAGTTGGCAGGAGTGATAGCATTCTCAGTTTCCAGTCATGTCTGGTATGTTGCTCATCATGGGACGTCCTTCTGGTTACAAAAGAAAATCTAAAACAGTGATATGAAATAACCAGAATCTCATACAAGCTTTAGTATTTTTAGTTTTATGAAATTAGATTTCTATGTTAACTTTCACTCGCTCTTGAGGTTCATCCGGTCTTTGTTTTTATGATTTCAGGAGAACGTATCCCATACGAGTGCCGTTGCATGTGGTTTTAGCACTTGCAAGTTCAGCTGCTTGAACGGCTAATTGCCGCTTAAAACATGCTTGTTCAGCACAACAGTGAATTGATTCGTTCCAGTGATCCAGGGTTCGTATAGGTTCTATGTACACTCGACATTATGTCATATTGATCAATTAACTATATGTGTGACATTATATACATTTCACAGCAGCCCATCTCCATCCCCTTTGCTGTAAATACGACCGTTGTTGCGGCCTTTGTTTTGATGCTTAGATCAACGAATTTTCCTAGATTTTCACACAGGAAAACTATTTTCCTGAAATAAAGCATCATGCCTTAGGTATTTGGTAACTACATGTTTTATAAGCACGCATGCAGCAGATGTGTTAGATGAAGTTATCATATCTTGCAAAGCTCAATAACGGTCTTCATTGGCAGCGCAACTAAATTAGGGATCTCTTTGTGTGTCGAGACTTACGAAGGACTTGGAGGATGAGAGGAAACGACACTGTGAAGGGTTCTTTGGACAATGAAAATAAATAGGCCGAGGTGGATAAGTAAAAGAATAGGGGAATCAACGGGATTCTGGATATTTTGTAGGCCGATTGTGGACATTTTTTGTTGCCAAAGCTTGAATGAGAGTGATTACTTATCCGAGTAATTAAACTTTTTCCGGAATCCGGATCGTGATGGGCGGGAGATATTCTTTCCCCGCGGGTGTTGTGGTTGGACTGTCATGAGAGCCGATCCGCCCCTCCCTCGCCCCGACTCAGCAGTGCCATTTGTTTGTAATTGCACTCCGTTCGCCGGCGATGACACGGCCGTTATTTCCACTCGGACGGCAACAGCGGGTTCAACAGTGTGACGTCACAACTTTCACAAGGTCACCGGACGCCCAGACACGCGGCACGCCCCCGTCGCGTGGCGGTCGCGGCGGCTGTTGTGGTGTGACGTCACACGGTGGCCCGGGGCGGAGCCGTGACGTCATGACCGGCCGAGCGGCCAGCGACAGGCTCTCGTGGAACTGGTATGACGACATAGGGCGGGCTGTGGCGTACTACGACGTAACAGAGCCGTACTCCAAATACCTGGCGCGTAGTAGTGAGAGTCGCTGCTCTGCTGTGATGGGTTTCGGTATACAGGAGTTTTTAATTACTTTAATACGCAGCTGTGTGAGTAATGGCCTTACTCAGATATTTTAATATAACTTTATACCAGTCAAAAAAAGCCAAAGAATTGACACTCTAATCCAATAGAAGACTCAGCTCCTTCAGAACCTTTCTACGTCAGGTGAAATTGCGCGATAGGCCATCAGGCGGACGGTCAAGGTGAGCCGCGTTTAACTTGATTAAGCAATACGGATCCTTCAATGCTCGATTTTTTAACACTCTTTCTTCTCTATATACAATGACAATCGCTCGGTAGACAATCAATCGGTATAGATCCCAACCGTGGCGAGTCTAAAACACAATTAGTATGTCGTAGGATCGGACCACATCGGCTCGACTGCTGTTAGACGGCCGCGGGGCCAAGAGTTCCCTTGTTCTCTTGCTTTTGAAGTTATTTTAGACGTATCGAGACGAACGAGTAAAATTTTAGAAGACAGTTCACGTTTATGATGTACAAAGTCAAAGAGCCACTAGCTGAGCATCCGAGAACGTCAGTTGCAACTTGCAATTCCTCTCATCATAGACCTGTGTAAGCCGAGATGAGCAAAGGTCTATGATTTCATTCATTATCAAATAGCATTGCCCTCACCGCACTGCCCAAACAACCCACTATTATATAATTGGCTGGTTACACAGTACACACAAAGCTGGAGGTAAGTACATGAACCGGTTCCAAGTTTGTGACGCACCGAATTCCGTGTGACGTCAGACTAACCAGTTTCGCCCAGCGATAGGATAACGGCTGGCGGAACCGGTTCGGTCTATCGCCTCGGTAAATCTGGATGACGTCAGCCGTCGCCGCCTTGGAAACGCGTCGCGCCACTTCACCGTGGTGGCTGGGTGTAGTTCGGACTAGCGGAGCGCGATGTGACGTAGCGGGCGGAGGAAACATGTGACGTCATTCAGTGGTTCTCAAACCTCAGAACATGCCAGTCATGTAGGTAGTGCAGCCGACGCAATGGTCCGTGGCTAATCTGTCTACCAACATTGATTGCAACATCGTGTTGAAACAAAACGGGTGTAAACAGTTGGAAATAAAAAAGATGTACGACGTAGAATAAAGCTGACGCTTTTTCAGGGCCTCGTCTAACATGTTAATTGGAGGGGGGCAAACCCCCGCAGTCACCGGCCTGCCGCCCCCCCCTGCAGTCAGGGTAAAAATGTCACGACTGGGGGGGGGGGGCGGCAAAAGCGAAAAGGCAAATGAATTTTTACTGCAAGGCGTCAGTGCACATAAAAATAAATGCGTATAAACGAAACATGGATGCAATGCAGAGCACAGAGATATACCCGATTACCTCTGACTGTTTTCACGTGTTTATTTTGTTTACCTGATACCATTGTTTTTTTTTCTTCGCTCAGCAATCCGTTACATTTCGGGTTTTCAGGCGACCCAAATCCGGGTGTCCCGCATATTCTCTTTCTCGTATTCTCCTGTTGTTTCTGTGCTCGAGGCGTCAATCTGTTGTTCCTACCTTTCGTCGTCCTCACTACGCGACGTCGAACTTCTGGCTGGACGGTCACCGGTGTGCGGCAAGAGAAGCTCCTAATCGTAATGAAGCAGGCTCCCATTCTGGGTAATCGTAAGCTCATGTTGGTGGTCTGTCTCTGGGGACGGGAAAGACTAGTGTGGGCTAACAGAGGCCGACGTGGGTCCAGATTCCAGAAGCTGGCACTGGCCATCAGAGCTCGGCACCTGACGCTCATATGCCGTTGGGGCCCGTTAGAAACCGATGTGGTTCGCAAAAAAGATATGCGTTCGTAATAAATTGCTAAGATAAGGTCAATGTTCAAGTCATTTGAGGGCATTAATTGTTCATTTCGCTCGATTATTCTAAGAAAATATTTGGTTTCAACGTTTTAATTCTACCTTGCACGAACAGAGGAGCAGAAGCGCATACAAATAAGTGATGGCTCCCTTATGGCCATAACGGGAGCAAGATTCTTAGATAAATGGAAATAAGTCGTTAAATTTGAACTCCGATGAACAGTAAAGCATTCATTAGAGGCTGAAATCGTAAACAAATAACCTACTTAAAAAGGTGTAGCGGGTCCAAAAACTAAGGTTTCATTCTTTGTTTTGCTTATTTCTGTCTGGTGGGCCAATGTGAGGGGGTTATAAACTAATGCAAAGGCATGGGTCGGATGTTCTACTATTTTTATTTATCTAGTGTTAAAAAAGTTCATCAGGTTTCCGGGCTGTGATGCAAAATCAGTGGCCTAGATCCGGTGAGAAAACAGGATTTGGGGGTAACCTAGGTTTGGCTCCCTGAGTCCCTGCCCCCCCCCCCGGAAAATCTCTTAGACGAGGCCCTGCGCTTTTTGCAGCTCACGAAGTGTGTATGAAGTTTGAATGACTTTCCCTGCGTGGTGTCCCTTGACCGTTTATTTAGTCTGACCACGACGCGAGGAAAAGGAGACACTAGATGCGACATGATGATGCGACGCCATTCTCAATTTTTTCCGTCTAATTTATGCATATGAATTGACATTGCACGTCGAACGGGAGACCGATGTTATTAGACTATCAGTAGGTTATTTGAGTTATTTCTCCTGCAAATTTCGGCATTGGCAATAATAATTTCAACCGCACTTCTCAACAGCTGTCGAAATATTGCGCTGCCCAGCGATTCATCTCTCCCACATCTCGAAGACGGAGAATGTCTCAGCTGATCGAGTACAATAAATTACGTACGGCGGTGCCATCGGTCGTGTCAGACATCCCCGGTGTGTGGGCGGCGGGGAGGGGGGGAGGAGGGCATGTCCTCCCCCTGGACGACTGAGCCGACACAGAATGGATGGGACACGCGCCAGACTGTCGACAACAAATCTCCCCACGACAGACGCGGCGGGCCAGTCCGATCCAGGGCAGCGGGGCAAACGGGACGGCTGGAATGCAGATTGCAAAGCCCATTACCACATAACTAACATATGATAAAACTTCGTGATTTTCTCAAAGGTACTAATTATGCAGTGTTAGTTGTTTGACATTTTATTTCTCTCTTTTTGCAGGTTAACATACTTTTCCTTCTCAACATTCTGCGCATTCTGATAAAGAAATTAAGAGGCCCTCAAGCCCAGGAAAGTCCACGAGAGACAGCAAAGGTCAAGTAAGTGCCGACAAGTTCCGTCGTGCTGCGTGCTGATAATTGTGTGGTGCATTCTCACAGAAATGGCAATTGGCATAACAAGCAAGGGCCTTCCGAAAGGGGAAACCGTAAACACCATAGCTATCACTATCTGTATGACACAGTAAATCCATTCAGTGCCCGTTAAGTGCATGGCAGTTGCAATACGGCAATGGCTTCTTTGTTACACGAGACGTTTAAAAATAAATAGCAATGGTTAGCTCAGGGTAATGTGCTTTGTCCGCCTTGATTTGCTTCGCATTATCAAATGGTGTCATAGTTATTGGCTTCGGGCGGCATTTATAAATAACAACAGCTAAAAATCATAACTCTTTTACAATCAGGCCCACGCGAACCTAGAAGGACAAAGCTCAATGCGGCATTTAATTCCAGACTATAGACCCCGTTCCTTTACCCAAAGACCAACAATAAAGATACAAAAGAACACAAAAGAACCACAATGCAGGTACTGTGATTACCGTTAGCCGGTGATCATTACTGCATTACTGCTGAGCGGCCTGGCAGCAGTTATTTATCTCTCTGACCGGTTACGGACGGCGCTGGGTGGTCAGTCGATCGCCCGAGGGTACCGGCAGCCTCTGATGGACATCGGCGAATTTGGGGAGCTTCAGCCGCCGGGGACTGTATACGAGTATACGGGACTCCCCCCACGACTGTGCTAGCCCCCCCCCCCTCCCCGGCTAGTGTCCGGGGCGTACCCGCCGGCGACTGTCCGGGACAAGTGCCACGCCCGCCGGCGACTGTCCCCCCCCCCCTCCCCCCCTCGACTGTCCGCGCCGCGCCCCGGGCAGCGATAGCGTCTGTCGAAAACCGATCGGCCAGTGGCTACTCCTGATATACGACAATTGGGTGGCTCCTGGTCATTGAACCTTACCAGCAGTGGTCGACGAGTAGGCTTTGGTCGCAGAATTGGCAGTAAAGAAGGGACGACGGATGGGATGACGGAACATGATTAGAATGACGATGAGCCTTCAGACCCCGATAATTGCGTCGTTTGAGATATTCGGGCAAAAACGGCACAGCTGTGACGAACTGTGTAATAGCACTGCATCGCCTATCTTCTGTGAACACTGAGCAGTGAGCATTCATATGCTGATCAGGTATTTTCTGACACAAAAACTGGATCAATGACTGATACCTATCAGTGAGCACTGAGCTTAGATTAGATGAAAATAGTTTCGCTAATCAATTTTCAGACATTCTGGGATATATTCCTTTCTATAGGTACGAAGAAAGGCATATATTTTCTCCCGTAATCTTGCTTCTCTCTCTTCTCTCTCCCACCTCCCCCTCCCTCCCTCCCTCCCTCCCTCCCTCTCTCTCTCTCTCTCTCTCTCTCTCTCTCTCTCTCTCTCTCTCTCGCGCGCGCGCGCGCTCTCTCTCTCTTTTTCTCACCCTCCTCTCCCTCCCTCCGCTGACGTGTCTCTCCCTCCCTCGCTGACGTGTCTCTCCGGCCCTGTGACCACCACCCAGAAAGTCTGTGCGCGCCGCGCTGGTACTGCTGCCCCTGCTGGGCATCACCAACTCCTTCAACATGATGACGTCGCCGGTGCACCGGTCGCCGCTCGAGTTCGGCCTCTGGAGCTACAGCACCACCTTCCTGCGCTCCTGCCAGGGACTCTTCGTCTGCTGCATCTACTGCTTCTTCAATGATGAGGTAGGCGATATTTTCATTTTCACGATGCTGGCGCAGATTATTGACTACTCAATTTATACTTACAGAACGTACGGCAACTTTATCGGAGAATTATGGTTGTGACTTGTGACTAAACAAATTTCGGCAACTAGCTGAAGTTTTCATCCCGTCCTATATCAAGAGCCAAAAGATAGGTAGGTAATAGGTATAGCCAAGGTCTTACGCTTTCGAATGCCGCTTTCCGTGTGTCGCTTGGTGGCCCAGCAGCCGAGTTACACTTGGGTGTTCAAACACTCCACCGGTCCGGCGCGGTTGGCGTTCAGCTCTGGCCCGGCGCGGGGGGTAATCTAATTTCAGGTCATCGTCGTCAAATACCTTCTCACCATAAGAACGCCTATCACTTCCCGGCTTCCCTGTAAGCTTGTGACCACCATCCCATCCACTGTTCGAAGTGGCATCGGCGAAATTAGAAAACTGATTTATGGTCTGTTCTCTATTGTATGAGAGGACGTCGCGCGGTACTTTCGTGGAGTGGGGTGGCAAACCCCGCGGGCAGTGATGAGTGACCACGTCCCGCAAGCGAAGCACGAGTTTACCCACCTATGGGAGTTATGTTTCGAACGCGGATTGAGCTCTAGGTCCATGGAAAAATATAGGTATGGTCTTCATAAGCAATTGAATTTTGGCGGAATTCTTCAATTTTTCGAACCATGCATGTCTGGTCGCTTGGAAGTATTGTACAGCAGATACATATATGCCCGTTCAGTACCTTTCATCTGAAAGCACTTTGCGTAATAAGTCGTTTTAATTTTTCACCAACTCTTGAATCCAAGAAAACCGTCGAATCAATGAGAAACAATAACATAACAAAAAGGTTTTGAGACAGACTGACACTAAAAGTTATACATACCTATATCGTCAACGTTTTTAGTGTGCCCACTGCCCATGACAGTAAAAACATAAACGATGTTAAGTCGAAGTCTATGAACGGATGGTTTGCCAGTGTTACTGTTGACTATCATTATTGCTGCACGCATTCGCTGTGCATCCGAAGTTTATAACATTGGGGGATGGCCATCTTATGTCATTTAACCCTATAATTCAGTTCCCCTCGACTATCGCATACTCTTCAAAACGATTTCATCGTCCATGAAATCTTGCCCCACGTGCCGCAGCTGAGTTCATGAGTCCGTGACCCTTAGCCGCCCACACGCTTCTCAGTTTCATGATATTTCACTCAGTGCCGGTGAGTCAAAGGCGGAAACCTCGGCGGATTAGTGCCGACAGAGAAGTTTCGAGGTTAATTCAGTTACCGGCAGCACATTTAGTTCAACTTGTCGGGCGAGTCTTTGGGAGACGCAGCTGGTTCGGTCCGTGCAGTGCCACTCGGGACGTGGCGCCGTCAACAGCACCGGATGTAGACAACTTCCACAATGTGCTTTACAAAATGCATAAACACGAGGCCCGGGCCTTTCCCGTGTGAGTTATGGCCATTGTCCGTCCACGGTCTAAGGTGGCAAACGGCTCGGTTATGCCACACGCTGCCTTGAGTCATGGAAGTCTTCACACCCCGGGAAATAGGAATTATAGGTGTGTTCGCACACACCTGCCTTATAATTAGGCTGTTTTGGACTTCGGTAAGCTCGTTTAAAATGGTCATTGAAGTTATTCTGATTGTTCATTGGTAAATGTGTTTGCAATTTGCATCGTCTCTGCCTGCGACGTGTCATCGATTGCTCCATTACCGCGATTTATATTTTCCAATCAGAGCGTTTCATATAAAACCTAATTGTAAGAAGACGGCGCATGAAATAATCGACAGCACTTTACACATTATACGAAATGTGTCTTGTTGCGTAATCAGATAAATCAAAGGTCGGTGTAGGTCTATCATATCAGACGTCGCTTCGCAAGGCAGGTCATAGACCCAGGTTATATTGATGGACTCCAATATCCGGACCATTTGTCATCTCTAGAAAGAATAGGTAGTGGCGGCTGGTAGCTGGAACTTCGGACCTGCGCAGCGCGCATTCATCTTTACCTATCTCAACATCTTCAATATTCTACGTTCATCCAAAATGCCAGTGGCATATACGTATACAGTATCCGTTGGCTTTCGGGCCTATGGTATAGCGGAAGGCGACGAGAACATATGGATACGTTTCATGCCTGAATCCGTGTATGTGTACACAGTTGGCTGCACTGAAAATATGCAATATCTTACCGGGATTGCTCGAGCCCTTTCACCACGTGTTCGGTTCTCGGGGCGATTGTAAATGGAACACAGCTTTGGGTGCACTGAATCAAACACAATTTTAGTGATTGATAGGCCTCGGAAATGCCAGTCTGGCAATGTTGCGCCGTGATATGAAGAGCATGGTCTCGGTCTTACCTTCGGGCCATGGAAAGTAATTGAAAACTTATCCCCCGCCTAACGCGCCCGAAATAAAACACGTCAAGTGAAAATCTCTCGTCATTTCTCCCGCATCTCAGTAGCTCGATCCTAGTTGGTCCCTCTCTCTGAGCTCATAATGGTAACCCATTCTCTTGGTGAGCTCCATATGGTAGCGTCTTCCTTCACCATTCATCAATCTCCATGAGGCCACTAGACACCCTCTCTATCTTCAGACCTCCATATAGTGACCCCTCCCTTCCCAAAACTGCACGGCTGACCTTTTCCCCAAGCTCCACATCTTGACCCTCCGACCCATGTGTAATTATGTATGCATTCATCACTCCCTCTCTCTCTCTCTCTCTCTCTCTCTCTCTCTCTCTCTCTCTCTCTCTCTCTCTCTCTCTCTCTCTCTCTCTTCTCTCTCTTCTCTCTCTCTCTCGACCTTGGTGAGGTGGCCGTCCCTCTCTCCCGCTCACCCGTTCCTCTTGAAGTGGTCGATGTTTTCCTGACTACCGTGTTTTGTCCACTGGCCTTTCTGTCTTCCGTGGGCAGTTTTTGTAACCTCCTTCTTTATTGAAGACCAACAGGCAGTGAATCATTGCTTCCAGGCCTCCACCTGGTGACCTGTTCCTCCACCTCCATGTAGTGACCCCTCTCCCCGCTCTCCCTACGGCAGGTGAAGCGCACGCTGCGCCACTTCTGGAAGCGGCGGATGGCGGCGCGGCGCGGCTGCCGGCGCCGCTCCAACCGCTCCACCTCGCTCTTCGACAACCCGTCGCTGCTGGATGCTGCCCGCCGCCAGTCGAGCGTGGCCGCCCGTCTGCGCACCTCGCTCGACTCACAGATCACGATCGCACCGCTCGGCCGGCGCCGTGAGCCGTCGGCTGCGGGCGTCCCCGCCGGCGCCGCCACCGCAGGCTCGTCGTCACCCAACGGGACCTGCTTGTGACCCATCGCCGAAGAGGCGCTCTGACGCCTCCCCAATCCAAACTCGTCTTGTGCTGAGGTCAAAGACGCTGAGATTGTAATTGCTGCAGGAGGTGGAAAAGCCAAAAGCTGTGGTATTGTCATACAAGTGGATGACAAAAGGGTATGACTCAGTGATGTCGGTATTGAATGCGAATGGCGTCGGTGTTGACGTGGAATGGCGTCGGTGTTGACGTGGAATGGCGTCGGTGTTGACATGGAATGGCGTCGTTGTTGACGTGGAATGGCGTCGTTGTTGACGTGGAATGGCGTCGGTGTTGACGTGGAATGGCGTCGGTGTTGACGTGGAATGGCGTCGGTGTTGACGTGGAATGGCGTCGACGCTGAAGCAGAATGGTGTCGGTATTGACGTGGGATAACGCCGGTGTGTATGATAAATGCCGTCGATGTGAAATGGCGTTAATGTTGATGTGGGCAGGCGACGTTGATTGTGGAATTGCGTTAATGTCGATGTGGCAAGGCGCTGATGTTTATGAAATAATGTCGATATTGACGTGGAATGACGTCAGCGTTGATGTTGAATGACGTCATGTCGATAAGGTCAGTGATGTTTTGGCCAGTTGTGATTGGACGGAGGGGCGGTCGGCAGCCGTGAGTCGACCCCGGACGGTCAGGGTTGTGTAGAGGGAACAGTTTTGTAGTGCGCGGTCATATATACACAGAGGTCAGTTGCCGGCGCGGGGTCCGCCGGCACTCTGCCACACTTGAGTAGTTCGCTCTAGCATCATTTACGTGTCTCATTCATCGTGTCTGCATGTTCATTGTTCATGTACTGTTGAAACGTCAAACCTAACGTTACGTGGTTGTAAGATACAAGCGTGCCAGTTGGTCATCATGCGCCTTCCTTCGCGTATTTTTTCTCCATCTTCCTTTGTTTCTAACTTGAACTCCTATGCTTCGTCAGAGTCAATCGTGTTGTTTCTTCACCGATGAAATCGGAACAACTTCAACACTGAAGTTAGTTTCCTCGTAGTTCTTTGAACTTCACAGGCACAATAATTGTCCTCCAAGTTGCATGCTTTTTGTCTTAGTTCTTTGAGCACTTGCTGCTGCTTATTCTAAAAGTGGCATTCGTTTCATCATGCTTGTCAATTTTCGAGGTTGTACAGGTAGAATGTTTTAGCCATCGATTCGCTTTCATGAATAACATAACGGCTTTCAGAAAATAAATGCGCCGGTTAAGTGCCAACATCAAAATACGTGTTTCATACCGATAATAAGGGTTAGGGTTCATACCGATAATAATGTTCAACACACATCAAAGGAAAAAGTAGGAGCATAAACTTTGTCCGGTAAGAGACTAGAATAGCTGGCTTTGCATTCAGTATCTGGCGAGGACCTCAGGCAATGAAACTTCTCGGCACTTCGTAAACTTCACACAAAACAGAAGTGCGTTCAATGCGTCAATCTATTTCGATGGGACAGCCGACAAGAACTGGCAAATCATATCAACGCGCCGCTGTACCAGGGAAAATGACGTCGCCGACCTCGCGAGCCACTATACAGCGCAAAGGTCCCGATGGGATCGCTGAATGCCCCGCTCCGCACACCAGAGACCGAACCTCCCAACTGGCAGCAGAGCGCACTCGACGGAATAGAGAAGCGTCCGCAGTCAGTGCAGAAACGAACAGTTACCTTACCGAGCGGCTGGTTAAAAAGACACCAGAAACACTGGACACAAGCCTGGCATTAGTACTTATACGGAAGTCTTCACTGGCACTCCAGCCGGAGAAACGTAATTCGATTAACTGCACGCAATTCGGAAGAATGTCGGAGTAACGCTTGACACCCGGCACAGAAAACAACGCTGAATCATACACACGGTTGCATCATGATCTACCTCCGATTCGAGTTCTGAGCACAGCTCCTAAAATATCTCCTTGGCTCCCGGCCACTCTGAGCGGACTGGCGACGACCACTACACATCCGTCCGTCCCTCCGCCGCCAACCCGACGGCCTTTCAGTTTGATACGTATGCGGGAGGAGCACCCAATATGACACTCAGCACGGCACCTAGCGGCGCCAGACGGGACCTGATGATTCAAGTACCACCTACTCCTCGGGACAGCCACCCTAACAACGTGCCGCCCTCGAACCACGACCGCTGCAGTACCACCGGCGAGTGATTTCCGCCGGAGGCACGCCTGGCGCGAGACGACGAGCTAGCATCACCACACAAAGAAACAAATTTTCAAAATCAAACAAAACAACATTAAACTCACGTCTCCTAGTACGGTTTACATGACAATTAGGTCTAGTGCCTGCGCAGCGTGCGAGCGCCACCTATCACAAGGGCTGGCAAGTTGCGGGTGAGCCGTGCGCGGCAGGTGGCGCTATCAGCGTGTGGACGGTGGCGAGTCGATGGTCAGCTGGCCGTAGCCCATCAGGGCCGACTCGTCGCGCTCGTGGGGCTCGCAGAAACCGGCCGTCTGCCGAGCGGCGAACGGGGCAGTCAGTTAGAAACGGGGTAAATTTTACGTGCGGCATTTGATCAACTGCGATGTAACCAAGAAGCAGAAGCTACCAGCTTCATGGCTTTTCGCACTTACTTCGCGCCTGCTTAATTTTTGAAGCCCATTTCGAAGAAGAAACTCTCTCAGATCCCTCCTATCTATCTTAGGACGCACCAAGCATAAACCTACTCCTCTAAACCTTAAACCCTCGCTCCAGGCTGCTCAATGGACGGTCACCATCATCCGACGGCAATAGCTTATCAGGAGGTTCACGTATGGTAGCGGCACACCATAGCGGCCGCCCCGCTCCCCTTAATTAAGCCTAATATCCTGCAATCCTGAAGTGGTCTTAGTAGACCGAAAGTGCTTAGCGCAGCAAAGCCAAACTCAAATCCGAAATCGAGAAGTTCAATACAATGATTTTCAGTCAGCTGGTTTTACCAAAACAATATGTGAATACTGAGTAAGATAAAAGCTGCCCCAGCATCGCTCCCCCCCCCCCCCCCATATCCACTAAACCACAGCTAAAAACCACCGGCCGTACCACTGCACAGCCGGTGCCCAGGGGTCACACCACGGCCACAGCACACAGCCGGCCGGGTCACCCCACAGCCACAGCACCCACAGCCGGCCAGTAGGGGTCAGCCCACGGCCACCGGACAGCCGGCCGGCAGCCTCTCACCCCACGGCCACAGCACACCCAGCCGGCAATCTCTCACCCCACAGCCACAGCACACCTAGCCGACAATCTCTCACCCCACAGCCACAGCACACCCAGTCGGCCAGTAGGGGTCAGCCCACGGCCACCGGACAGCCGGCCGGCAGCCTCTCACTCCAAGGCCACAGGACACCCAGCCGGAAATCTCTCACCCCGCGGCCACTCACCAGCGGGAAGGTAAGCGTGGTGACGCGCTGCGGGTCGTCCACGATCGACTGCAGCTTGGCGGCGATGACGATCCGGTCCCTGCCGTCCACCAGTCCGGCGGCCACCAGCTCCTGGGCCACGCTGTCGGCCGTGTCCAGACCGTACTCGTACTCGAAACGGATGTCGTTCAGCTCCCGCTGCTGGTTCCTGCGACCATGGAGGAAAGTTAGTTTGTTTGCTGGGATTTTAGGGCACTTTAGGACATATTTTAAGCCCAAAAGATTGACAAAGTGACGGGCCAACGATATAGCCTTCGTGACAGTCAGAGTATAGTTCCCAGCCATTTTATTCGGTATCTCTCATTGCGTCATGAAACATTTGACTAGCTTAACACGTTCAAACGCAATCCGGATATCCGGCTAGATACGACCGACCGCAACTGTCACTTCCCTGGCACCCACACACCGTCTCCAGAACCGCTCCAGTGCCACCTACCTCATCCTGAGCACTAGGTCGATGCAGTTTCGGGTCCCGGTGCCCGCCGCCGGCTGCGGGGCCGCACCAGTCGCTGGGGCGGCCGCGGCGGGGGCAGCGGGGGCAGTGGCCGCAGCGGCTGGGGGAGCCGGCGCCGGTGCCGGGGCCGGGGCGGCGGCCGGCGCCGACTGAGTGGAGCTGGCGCCGTCCGCCTGCGGCTCAGCCGGCCTGGAAGTCTGCCGCGAAAGGAGAAGGGGAAAGTCAGATGTCCAACTAGATAGGTACCGCGTCTAGCATTGCACGTGTAGCACTCAAATCACACGACTGTCTAACTCCGTCATACTTCATAGAAAACGATTCAAAGCAGACTGCAACGTTTTAAATCAGACCCCTGAGAGCTGCAGCTACTTCTCTCCAACTCACCGGGACTTCGTCGTCTGATTCGCTCGACTCTCCGGAGGACCAGACCCAGTTGCCCTCCTCGGTCTTGTGGAACCGGCCCGAGGAGCCCGGCGCTCGCTGCACCTGTCCGGCAAACAGGAGAGCGGGATTATCGACGGGGGACATGACAGCAGCGCTGGGGTCGCCACCAGCACAAAGACACTGGGTCATACCACGGAGATAGCACGACGGAGGGTTAACCTATCTACATTCTACACAGCGGGTCAGGGTGCCTGAACGTCAGATCGTTGGTACGGTGTTAAACGAACGCAGAGAAGCCATTAAATAGAAAATACAAGTAGGCTTTAGGTTAACTATTTTCAGACGACGGGAGATATACCGATAATCGAATGACATCGATGAATGAGTCAAAAGGTACTTACCCTGCCGGATGGTGCCGAGGGCTTGGGACCAGACTGATTGAACATCTGCTGAATGAACTTCTTGTCTTTGGCTTTCTTGAAGAAGGGGTGTTTCAGGAGCTCAGCAGCAGTCGGACTGAAAATTTCAACGGACAATTACCGTTAACCACCGACAGATCATCATCTCGACGCATTCAAAGACTACTGAACAGGAGAAAGGAGGCACACATAAATGATAAAACACAAAGTAGCTAAGCCATGGGGTGTTCAATTGTAAATGAATGAAAAAGATTGAGCTGATACTTCGTCCATCGTCCATCAATTCCACCTCGTCTCGCCCACCCGTCCCAGTCCTGTCGAGCGAGCTCTCACCGTTTCGCCGGGTCTTTTTGCAGGCAGTCGCTGACCAGCTTACGGATCGTCTTGCCGTATCCCTTGTACTGGTCCTTGTCCTCGGCGGCCGAGTCGATGGTAGGAGGGTCGTTCTACGGGGAAAGGGAGAGCACAGATTGTGTCACAAAGGCCACCTCGGTAAGTCGACAACGCGTACATGTCAGTTATCATCACTAAACGGATACAAATCCTAACCATTAAAGGCAAAGCTGACTCTCTGAGATACAGAGCAGCGCTCGCTCCGGCGGACCAGTCGTTGCGTGCACCGTCACCTCTGGCCTTACCTGCAGTGTCAGCATGAGCACCTTCATGGGCGGGTACTTGTGGTAGGGCGCCGTGCCGGTTACCAGCTCAATCACCGTGATGCCAAACGACCAGATGTCCGCCTTGAAGTCATAACCTGTCACCTGGCGGCAGATATAAGGGAAGCAGTGCATAGCAGACATGTCTTAGCAGCAAGTGATGATGTGGTGGATATGTGATTGAGAAACAAGCCATGACGCTCAAGTTCCACCGCACTAACTTCTTAATAAAACCTGATTAAGAGCAAAGTACCCACATAAACTGGTAAGCAAACTGAAAGAAGGAAGTAAACAAAACAATTTTTCATAAATTACAGAAAAGTCATCACATTATATACCGTGCAATTGAAAAAGTACCCCTACACAAAACGTCACACCCTAGGAACACCCACCCTGCCTGCCGTGTGTTGTGCCGTGGCCGGCCGCGGCTGGTGAGCGTCGAATGTCACCTTCTTACCTGTTCCATGACCTCTGGCGCCATCCAGCAGGGCGTTCCGACGAACGTGTGACGCGCCTTCTCGCGACTGAGGTCGCCGCCGGTGGCCAACCACGAGCTGACGCCGAAGTCGGCGATCTGGATGCTGCCGTCCTCGCCGATCAGAATATTACCCGCCTTGATGTCTCTGTAGAGAGGAGCGATACTATCAGCCATAGACCATCAATGCGCTATACATACACCATAGACCATACAGTATGGACGACAAGTTTATGAATCAGCATATTCATGGGCTTTGAGATGTGCCGTCGACATTTTGGACCGGTTGTTATATAACACAGACATGGCTCCCGACAGAATATATCTATTCAACAGCAGACCAAGGATAAAGACACAAAGCACTGCACTGATGAATATGCTCACGGTCAACAACGCCTCAATCTGATGAACATTTCATGCAGAGCACTCGCCTGTGGATCTGTCCGTTGCTGTGGAAGTACTCCAGACCCTTGAGCACTTCCCTCATCACCGTGGCGATGGTGGCCTCGTTGAGCACGCCGTGCTTGCAGTCCTGCGTCTTCATGCGGTGCTTGATGACATCTAGAAGCGACCCGCCTGTAACACGCATGTAGATCACATAAAAAGCTACAATTCGCGTACCTAACTCACACAGACAGGAACGATGCAAATTATGTGAATCGCAGGTACATAGTGCGCCAATGGAGATTGCACATAATTTTTTGACTCATTTTGTCCACACAGGTAAACCGATCAAATCCAGTGCCTTCAATGAAAAGTGGAGAGAGGCAGTAGATGCAGCAGTAGAAAACATATGCAATAGATATGAAGCTGATTTTGATAGTCTCGACCAATTGGACCCGATTGACGAAAGCGAGATTGATGAAGCTATATACCATCTAAAGAATAGAAAAGCTCCAGGATTCGACGAAATAACTACAGAACATTTGAAAGAAGCAAAAGGAATAGCAAACGCAACAATAGCAGGTATTATGCAAGAAATCATTAATACTGGCAAAATCCCAGATAACTTCAAGTTTGGATTAGTTACCCCGGTCTTTAAAGGACATGGAACCGATCCTTCTAAGACTGATAACTATAGGGACATATCTGTCCTTACCACCCTCTGTAAAGTTTTTGAGATACTGATCGTGAAACGACTTCACCCAAAGATGGTCGAGGCTGGTATCTACTCAGAACTACAGTTTGCGTATAAAAAAAGTAGAGGGACACTCCAAGCAAACTTTGTTCTCCAAGAAGTCATATCAGCTAACAGAGACATTGGGAAAACGACCTATGTTGCATTTCTCGACGTACGCAAGTGTTTTAACTCTATTTGGCACAACGGGGTAATCTACAAACTCATATGCGCCAACATACCACCAAGGTTGATCGTCATTTTGCGCAACTTGTATCGAGAGTTTTATGTCAAAGTGAAAGTTGGAGGAACTGTATCCACCGATGGTCGCATAGAGCAAGGGCTCAAACAGGGAGGCGTCTTATCATCGAGCATGCTGATCCTATTTATGGAAGACAAGATACGCATGCTGCTGGAATCACATAAGGGAGCCAAGATAGGGTGTAAACAAGTACCAGTTATCGCTTACGCCGATGATGAAGTACTCATAAGCACAGACCCAAACGAACTCCAAGAAATGCTTGATATCGCTTACAACCATAGTTGCTTGTGGCGTTATAGATATAACGTATCAAAAACCAAAATAATGGTCTTTGGCAAGACAGCTCCGGTACAGTGGACGCTTGGCACTGAATCAATAGAACAAACTGATGAATACACCCACCTAGGAATCATTATGACAACCAGAAGTCCAGCAAAGAGAAGGATAGAAGAATGCATGAAGAAAGCAAGAAGAACATTTTTTGCTAAGTGTAAGAAAGGAATCAACCTCAAAATGGACAATCCGATGTCACACTATACAACGTGGAGAATATATGCTGAACCGGTTCTAATTTACAGCCTAGCAGTTACATCCCTTTCACCAACAGATATCATGTAGGGGAGAGTGGGGTAATTTGGCCGGTGGTGTAAATTGGCCGCCCCCACCTGTACGATGTCTAATAAAAGTGAGTGAAATAACTCTAGTCTCTATTCATTTGTCATGGGTAGAAATAACTGGAGGACAAATGTCAAAACTTTGCCCCTCGTAGTTTTATTCAAAATTAATAAAACGTTAATTTCATTAGAAAATGGTAACTTTTACTTCTGTTTAAAAAGTTGTATAACATGTAGTATTTGGGCTAAAAACGAATTCAGACATTATAGCGCCATTCTTGGGGGTGTTCAGCGGTTCCAAGAGCAATTTTATCTAATTCCGTATAGCCGTGATGACTTTATAGACAAAAATTTTCAGAATGGCAATATGGGGTAATTTGGCCGGGACTAGCGGGGCAACTTGGCCGGTGCGCTCATGGTCACTTTGCTGGGACGGCCGAGTTTTCATGGTCAATTGTACCATAAATGACATGATTCATGACCAACTTTGACTACTTTGATGCCTTACTTCCGATTGGTTAACTGTAAGAGCATGTGACGTCATCAAAGGTTACCAAACTTTTTTTTTGCTAATAAATCCTCACATAAAAATGGTACAGCCGCACAAATGGTCGCATTCTGTTCAGCTCGCCAAGGCGCATCGAATGACATGCATGATGACCTTGAAATCACGTGACCTTGAGGTCAAGCGACCTGATGCAACGTGACCTGAGGTCAACCTTTGACCTTGACTTCTCAAGGTCAACTTATATATCTTTCGATGCGGACTGACGAGAGAATTACGATGGTACTCGAAGTTTTGGCCTAGCTTGATTACTTCAAAAGTTATTCGCAAAAAACTGTGATCGCATCTAGAGCCGCTAATTTGGCTATTTTGACCCCTGTGACCCCTGAGTCAACCTCCAAAATGCGGCAAATGCGTCATAGGACACACGTCATTGCTGAATCTGAAGCTGACTCGCAATATAACAGAAAATCCCGACCGCAAACTAACACCGGCCAAATTGCCCCACACCCCCGGCCAAATAACCCTGCTAGTGGGGCAATTTGGCCGCCTTGCAGACCTTTGTAATACGTCACAATTTCAATATAAGTAATTACTCTATCATTTCAAGTTCGCTGTCCAGTAAAGTAAAATGAATGCGACACCTGCCAGCGTTGAGAAAATGCAGAAATGTGTCGTCAATTTTAAGTTATATCGTTTTCTAAAAAAAAGCGGCCAAATTACCCCACTCTCCCCTACTTGGAAGGGATGCTCATGCGCATTTACCGTCTCATCCAAGGTTTACCAACCAAAACGCAAAAAATGGTGACATATGTGATGTTGGGTGCACCGACATGCACAAGCCTCGTAATGAGAACCGCACTCCAATTCATAGGTTTCTTTCTGAGAGCTGCGAAGGAACACACTCTAACCAGATATATCATCACCCATGGAGCAGTCAATGCTGATCGAACCACGAGTCTTGTGCGCCAATGGGACACATTGCTCCAACATCTGAACTTACCAAGCCTCTCTATTCTGGCTAATCAAAAAATAGACCAACCGCGGACAGCATGGAACAAGTTAGCATCTGCATCAGTGGATCAAAGTATGACAAAAATCATCAGGAACACAGCAGAGAATATGACAAGTTTGTTTTGGCTTTCGCTACTGCCACAAACCGAAAAGTACGAGGCGCCGAAAACATTTTGGCCGGCAAGCAAGTACAGCGCAATTACCAGACAAGCGACACTAACCAAAATTGTCCTACTAACGGGCCACTCTTTGGTGGCCACAAGCATGGTTAGAAGGCACAAAGAAACTGTTGTCTGTCCATTGTGTCGTAATGCCATTGAAACTCTGGAACACATGCTCTTTGAATGTGACAAACTGAAAGACGATAGAGTAGCTGCTCAAAAAATATACAAAACTATCTTGAACAGAACGCTACCAGCAGCAGAACTTATCATCATCGCCGATAAGCCACAAAGCTTGATCATCCATTATATCTACCAAGCTCGTGTGCGCAAGGAACTCACTGAGAATATAACCAAGAAGAGTAACTGTTAAAGAGTCCTCCCAACTATGATGTCCTGAAAATTTATATCATCCAGACAGCTAACATAATTGGAAGACGATCAGAAATGATCCTGCATCTACTAGATGGAGTCGACGAAATAAGTCTAAGTCTATTGTCGATGCATTCGATTACGAAGGGATTGCAGGAAGAGAGGTCAGCTAAGCTCGCTCATGCACTCACCATTGAGAAGTTTCAGCACCAACCACAGCTCCTCCTTGACGACGAAGCTGGTGAAGTATGTGACGACATTGTCATGGTGACAAGATGACATGGCAGTGATCTCTTTCTGTAACACAAGATCGAGGGGGTCATGGTGTTAAGGCGAGAGACCATTTGATCACGCTATTTCAGCTTCAAAAGTGACGATCTACTAGTGAATCCATTATTATAACACGACGCCACATGGCCAAGGATAGATACCACGATGAACATTTCAAGACGTGCATTTACTGCGTCAGTCAATTTGCAGGTCATGCACATACATTGATTAAATAAACTTACCAAAAGTTCGTCCATACTTGTGTTCCATTTTTCCAGGTTGATTCGTTTTATTGCACATTTCTCTTGTCTCGGTATGCATAAAGCCTCGTGCACCGCCGCAGTTGCACCGACGCCTGGGAAAATCACAATTGTTTCAGGGTTACATATTGTATTTACAACATAAATTGGGGAAGCTGACCTATACCCCACCCTATTCTGGGGTTTGGAACAAAAGGATATGGGCATGGTAATGCTAACTGCAAACAATTAGCATTACTTGAGCTAGGTAACCTGTGTTGTAGTTCATGAGCTAACACCATAAGGCAGTGGCTCTCAGAGCACTAAGCAGGCATGTGTTTGGGAGTGAGAATAGTAGTGGAGTTAACCCTATTCCTGGCGGGGGGGGGGGGGCCTCAGGAGCCCCCCCCCCCCCCTGAGGTTTTTTGGTTATTTCTCCCAAACGCGTTGAGCTAGGAAGCTCAAATTTTCTGACTTTTCCTAAAAGGCTTCTACGCAACATGTCTGAAAATTTTGAGTTGATCTGACCTCAGGTCAGGTCACCAGAGGCGGTTTGGTGACCCTACCTCAGAAAAGTTTGCAATCACGCCAGAGCTAGAGTTTTTGACCGATCAATTTCTTCTCTTCAGGGTTTAGTTAGGGTACCAGTATGTGCAATTTGTATATCTCGGAATTTTGATATCGGTGACCTAAGGTCAGGTCAATTTCGCGACCTCCCCATTATAAGTCAATGGGGGAAAAATCAACTCCCTGTTTTTACCACTAAAACGGGTCGGAATGGCCCCATATACCATACATGACTTCATATACGATCAACCTTCACTACCTTGAGGTCTGTTTTGCTGTTGGGCAGCTGTGAGGTCATGTGACGTCATCAAAGGTCACCAAAGGGTTTTGGCCAATAACTCCGTACAGGAACAAGATACAGACGCGTGGATGGTCTCATTGTGTTCAGCTCGTCAAGACGCATCGAATGATATACATGATGACCTCGAGGTCACGTGACCTGAGGTCAACCTTTGACCTTGACCTTTCGAGGTCAACATATATATCATTCGATGCGGATTGACGAGAGGATCACGATGATGCCCTTAGTTTGTTCCTATCTTGACTAATTCGAAAGTTATTCGAGAAAAACTCTCTCCATATCTAGCGCCGCCATTTTAACTTTTTCGACCCCTGTGACGTCATCTTTGACCTGACCTGAAAATGACCTCAGTAAAAATTGTAGATCTTGGCCGTGCGTATCCGATGCCGTTTACCGCTTGTCGCTATCTTGCTTCGTTCTCGAGATCTCAGGGGGGGGGGCCGAATCGGCCCCCCCCCCCCGCCAGTTTCTTGTCCCGGCGGAGCCCGCCAGGAATAGGGTTAAGATGGCACAAAAGGAGATTATCCAATTAATTTATGAAATGGATCACGATCTATGGTGTTTGAGTAATAGGTAATAAGCAAGGAGCATCCAAGATATTCTGAGGCATGTCATAATGACAGAGACAGGCCTTATTGGGAGTAAATGAACCCCAAGAGGCAAGAGGGAATAAGGTACTATTCTGTACCTACTAAAAATTCAGTCAATAGGCATAACATTCAGCAGTTTTTGAATGTGTAGAACTATAATTGGCATTCCCAAACTGAAAAGAGAAGTCCTACAGTAAGAATATTTGAGGCTAGAACTAAACACTACTCATGTAGTGTATTGTGCATAAGTTGAATTTGACACAATTATACTGGTCCATTCAGTGTTGTAGCCAAAAATTGTGAGTCAGGCCAAACATATCAAATCTAGAAAAAGAAGGTAACTCAGGCCATATGTTCCATTAGCTGATCTAAGTGAATTTGCCACATTCCAAAACATCTTGAACTTTGCATTACCTAATTGAAAACACTTTGAGACACATTGGTAAAAACATGTTGGTTGAATTCAGAGCTCCTTGCATTGCATAAGCTATCCCAGGAAAATAAAACAAAGCTGATCTCATGCCAGTCAAAGGTACTGACAAATTACAATCTTTTGAACAAATTGTAATTCCACCCAATTGAAAACAGAACAGGTAACTAGTCTAGAGCAAAATATTGATTTCTTGAAATAAAACATAAAAAACATCAACCCATAAGTTTTGTGAAGTGAATGTCTACTTTTACTGGGAGCATAGGCAAAAAGCATGGCAGTGAATATCTATCATTTAAGATTCATTGGTAAATGGTGACATACCAATTCATTTAGCTAGGTACTAGTTCCTTGCCTGGATTATTGAAGAACGCAGACAAAGCATTGGATGAATGCTACATAACCAGAATGCTCAGTATGCCTTATCTCCTGAATAAGTTTTAATTGTAGGAGATATAGGTATTACAGAGACAGATACTTAGCAAAAGCATAAAAGAAGACAATGATAAAATGTCGACCAGTAGGTAACGACTCCCAGATCTGGATTCAAGGTTTTGTTGGTGAAATTTGAAGAAAATTGATCAATAATTTACCAATTGTGAAAGTCATTCATAAAAATTTTCAAGCATTTAATTCAGCTTCAAACTGTGAAAAATCATGCATTTACATTGTTTGAGGTCGTCATGCCTTCATGTGTCTATCAACAGGAGCATTTAATACATTTTCTGCATGGAATTTGGATATGGATTAGCCAGAAAGATCAGAAAACAACCTATGTAATTGTTGCTTTCAATTAATTACCCGTATTATATTTCATTTATAAAATAAAAACAAATCCAAAAGCAATACAATCGAAACATATGCGCCATTTATGCCTCCGAACAGCAAAAGGCCATTACTTCAATATCTAGAGCATTTCGGTAAATGAAAATGCAGCGAATCGATAGAAAATTACAATATACAGTGCTTAATAGCATAGTACTTACCAATAACTTGTCCCAGTTCGTATTCATCCTTGTTGTTTGGCCACCCAGGGAGAGGAGTCGTCACGTCTGCCATCTTGTGAGAAAGAACGTTAGCTATAACTCGCGATGCCCGCCGCGGGTATGTGGCGAAGCCGGGGGCGACTCCGATCGCATCGCCCGCCGATGATCGGCGCCGGGTCGTCGTCATGGTGGTGATGATCTGTGACGGCGAGGACTGCTGCTGACTGAAAACACAACCGAGCACGACCCGTGTGAGACTGCCTTGTCACACATTCTGTCGCACACTAACAGATTAGCGACACAACTTTGCCTGCAAAACCGGTTTCGATTGCAGTTGCGTGACCTCGGAATGCGTCACATCACACCGTTGCCGATGCGAGCCATTTCGTTGCATTATTCATGCAAACACACACGTAACAACTACACACAAATACCAGTCATACATTTTCCTGCTCACCAATCAAAACTGACTGGGTAACGGGCCAAACCGTCTAAATCGATCGACGTCTACCTATTTGGGCGGCTCAAGTCACTATAGGTACGTGTAAACTCTAAATAGATGTTTATACGTTATAGGCGTGCCCAAGAGGGAATATAAATGTTCCACGCTCTTCGCTCTTTTTTTGCCAGAAAAAAAAAATCCTTACAAATGCAAAAAACTGCTAGCTTAGGTAGGCACTGTCTTCTTTTCCGCGTTTTAGTATTTTATTATGGGTAGGTACAGTTTTATTATATATAATAAAACTGTACCTACCCGCAACAAACTTGCAGGGTATGTATTCGCGTAAGGTTCATCGGAAAGCCTGCACTAGCAGATTAATTGCACACCCCTGACTGACCCCCAACGTCGGGTCACACACTTTCCGAGAGAGCCCCCCAATGGACGTTCATGGATGTAGAGCACATGTGACTGATGCTACTTGTCGGACTTTCGCACCCGTCTTGAGTTCATGAGATGTTAGATAGGGACGAAAGTCCGACAACTACCATCGGTGCAACTAACACCTCGTCTCAAGCATTCCGAAGAATTGTAGCATCCGATGAATATGCTCATGTGTCCTAAGAACATGGTCCTTGGTTATTGCTTCCCACAGTCATATTGGATATTGAAAGCGATTGACCGTTTAACGTGCTTTTTATGTTTACTTATAAAATATAGCTGCTCAGCCAGCAATATAAGTTGAAAGGGTATGGTAAGCTACTACGTGCCGGAGATATTCGCTTGTAATTTTTACGGCCGCAATATGGACAAATATCGTGCTTATTACGACCCGGCACTAAAACTGTTTCAATCAGATCAATTTCATCGCTGTTCGCTCTTGATCCTCGGGGAAATTTAATGAACTTTATGGTTTAAGGTCGCCTTATGGGCAGACGGCTCGCAGTTCTTAGATATTGCGTCATTCAATGCCTGAGTCGGTTTTAAATGTTTTGACTTTAATAAACCTGCCAGCTGCTGGGTCTCGCTGCAGCGCGAGGTGAAAATATCCACCTACATGAACGTTTAATTAAATTTCAGTTGCATCTCCTGAAGACCGAACAATAACATAAATATTAGTAAGGTAGGTATACCTATGAATTAGCTTTATAGCCGTCTAAGTGATGCAACTGTTAGTTAAAAGCTATTGAAGGTGCGAATTAATTTACCTCTTATTAACCCTATTAGTGGCAGGGGGGGTGTTTTCATCCACCCCTCAGGTTTTTCGGGAATATCTCCAAAACCGCTGAAGCTACGATGCTGAAATTTTCTGACTTTTCCTAAAACTAAATTGGGCACATTCCCTGAAAATTTCAAGTTCATAACTTTACCAGGGGCGGCTCCAGAGCACTGGGAATTGGGGAGTCCTATTCGTGAAGCGAGTCATTTTGGGCGAAGATCACGATGCTGAGCACCAGTTTTACGAACAGTGAATGAAAGGTATCATGTGATAACATATACAAAGTTGTTGTGCATCCTCTTTTGACACGTTTTTGCTATAATAGGCGGATCCAGGCGTCCAAAAAGGGGGGTTATGTTTTACTTCCCAACATAGGTGCCCTGACACCACCTATGCATGACCAATACAATTGTAGTCGTTCTCTCATAAGAAAATTGTAACATAACAAGACCATTGCCACCCTTTTTAGAAACAGTACCAACAAAAACCTTATTTACTATACTTTTTATGTACCCCAATCTCAATGATCTGTATCCGCCTATGATTTTTGAAAATGCATATTTTTAGGATCCATGTGAATTCCTGGTTCATTCTCTATCGATCGGCAAAAGTTGCGTTAACCCGCGCGGGGCTGGGGTCTCCAGCCGAACGCGCGGGGCTGGGGGGGGGGTAAATTTTACCCCCCTGTTATCTCCCGAACTAATGGTCCGATTTGGAAAATTCAAACGCCAATCGAAAGCTCTCATCACGAACTACTAAAAACATTTACTTAATTTAAAGTTTGAGGTCAAGGTCAAGGTCAGGTCAAGGGTACAAATTGCAAGTTTCTACAGTATCGGCCTTGCACCGTAGTTGCCGAAGAATGGAGTCATGGACTGAGACTGATCGCCCAAAACGTGTTCTTAGGCTACCAAGACAATATCCGTTGCATGCAACATCATTCAGAGGTCAAGGTCAAGGTCAGGTCAGGTCAGGTCAGGTCACCAAAAACAAAATATAGAAAAAGGCATGTGCGACACATGTTTTATGGGTCATTTTACTCATAGAATTCAATAGGTACACTCAATAAGTGATATGGACCACCTCTGGATGAATTTCAGGTCGAGGTCAGGTCAAGGTCAGGTCAAGTGAGGTCAAATTTTGAAGTTGGTTGTTAAGGCCTAAAAAGGTGTCTATCTGATGCTGTTTTTCACGGCGAATCGAATGGTGCTATTTTTGTTTCCGTACGAGGTCTAGAACTTCCAAAAAAGTCATTTTTCAAAAAAATTGTGTGTCGTGACGTCATAAAATTTTGAATAACTCCCACATTTTTGAACCGATTCTTCTAAAATTTGGTATGTAGGTGCACATAGACCACTTGTCTGACATATATTCCGGTTTTTTCGATAGACTCAAAATTTTGGATTTTATAATGATTTTCCCAAAAAAGTCAGTTTTTTGAAAAAATTTAGGCCAAAATCCAAAATTTAAAAAAAAAACCGAGATAGCTATTTGATAGACAAAGTAAAATTACGTATAACCTTTTTTTGTTACGTCTTGATTCCTTTAACCCGCGCACCGACGGGGGGGGGGCGGATATCCGCCCCCCCCCCTGAGGTTTTTCGCGGATAGCGGGAAAACCGCGGCGCCGCGAAATTTGGTATGACTATTCTCTAATCAATTTTACACATGGTGTACAAGTTTGAACCTCCTAACTTCTAAGGTCAGGTCACCAGGTCACTTTGAATGACCCAACCTCAAGTCACTTTTTTGCAACTTTGTCACCGTGCCAGAGCTACAGTAGATGTCGGAGGCCTTTGAAAGTCGCAGGATGTTGTTAGGTCATTAGTAGCTACAATTTGTATATCTCGGAATTTTGATGTCGGTGACCTAAGGTCAGGTCAATTTCGCGACCTCCCCATTATAAGTCAATGGGGAAAAATCAACTCCCTGTTTTTACCACTAAAACGGGTCGGAATGGCCCCATATACCATACATGACTTCACATACGATCAACCTTCACTACCTTGAGGTCTGTTTTGCTGTTGGGCAGCTGTAAGGTCATGTGACGTCATCAAAGGTCACCAAAGGTTTTTTGCCAATAACTCCTTACAGGAACAAGATACAGCCGCGCGGATGGTCTCATTGTGTTCAGCTCGTCAAGACGCATCGAATGATATGCATGATGACCTCGAGGTCACGTGACCTGAGGTCAACCTTTGACCTTGACCTTTCGAGGTCAACATATATATCATTCGATGCGGATTGACGAGAGGATCACGATGATGCCATTAGTTTGTTCCTATCTTGACTACGTCGAAAGTTATTCGAGAAAAACCCTCTCCATATCTAGCGCCGCCATTTTGACTTTTTCGACCCCTGTGACGTCATCTTTGACCTGACCTGAAAATGACCTTAGTAAAAATTGTAGACCTTGTCCGTGCGTATCCGATGCCGTTTACCGCTTGTCGCTATCTTGCTTCGTTCTCGAGATCTCAGGGGGGGGGCGGTCATCCGCCCCCCCCCCCCCGTCGGTACTAAGTTGGCGCAGACCCCCGTCGGTGCGCGGGTTAAAAATGAAGATGTTAGCGGCGTTTGAACTTTTTCCGTTTTTGAGGCGAAAATGGCGAACATGACGTCACTAGAACGTAAATTTCTCAAAAAATTTCCGACGGATTTCGCTCAAATTTTCAGGGAACGTGTCAAATTGATGTAAGAAAAGGTACTGAAAGTTTGGCGGCGCTGCGCGCCGCCGTTTTTGAGATATCGCAAAAATTCGCGAGGGGGGGGGGGGTAAAATTTACCCCCCCCCCCCAGCCCCGCGCGGGTTAAGATTGGTTCAGAAACCTGGCCGTGATAAGCAGTCTAAAATGTATTTGCAATTTGCCCGTTTTTACTCCCCTCTACTTTTTACTCCCCCTCCCCTATTGACATTTTTTAATTTTTATTTTTTAGAAATGTAGATCACGTTGAGCGAAATCGAATGCCGTTTGAATTTTGAAAATCGGCCCGTTAGATCTCGAGATATCAAGGGGGTCGTAAACAGCGCCCCCCCCCCTGCCACTAATAGGGGTAGCCAGGAGCCTGCCACTAATAGGGTTAATCATGCTTGGTTTGAAATTCCCGATGCCGATGATGAATAAATTGTAATTGATTTATTTTATTACGTACAAGTCATTACTACGAGTGCGTCCACTGTTACATCGCTTTAGCATCTAAGATGAAAAACAAAGGAATCAAAATATCTGCTTTCACCGGTAGGAAAAAGAAATTCAACGAAGAAATAGTCATCTAACACTAAAAATAATTATTTTATACCAGTAATTCATTAATGGAGGGCCTATTTAATAAACGTTACTAGGTATTTTTTTGTGATGAACATGCCTCAGTACGTGCAACAATGCGGTCTGTAAAATTAGCCGTCTATTCCCTCGCCTCTGAACTAATGAAAGCGCATTTACGATAAAAAGAGAAACTGAATTCGTGAGGACCACGCCGTGTAATGATAAGTGAATTTGTCGACCTGGCTTGATTCTACTGGAAACGTACATAAAGTTGTCAACGTGTTAGTGGATGCATAAAAGTTCACTTACTTGGAGCGCAGTATTGCCTTTCTCGCACACAGCTCGATCGGGGCCTCTGTCAGTCAGACTGGCTCATCGAGTGAGTGAAGCCGAGCTGTGCCCACATATATGGCGCCCCAATATTCCCTATCTATTCGGCCGTAAGTTCGGCGCAGACTGCCGTAACTACCAGGACAACCAAAGCTGTTAGTGACGAGCGAACCGATAAGATTGGTTTGAGGGACGGGAGAGAGAAAAAACGACGCCGAAACTGCAGAGATTTCCATCTTGATAGGACGAATATGTAGCAGACGCCGATGAGTTGTGTCTGACAGGGTATTTATTTACTAGGTTATTTATTTCAAGCTGCCGATAGACTAACAAAAATAGGATCGGAGGTAAGTACCACCATATAGGAGCAAATGCATGGATGATATGATCTCGAGACGTGCTTGCACCAATACTCATATACCTAAAATAGCGAAACAAACATCCGGAGTATGAATGTAATGTCGTTACTTCTTCTCACCTCGTTCTAATGTCTCGGTCGCTCGACTGACGGTCCGCCGACTGAGACCTGTACCGCAGGTACTCCGCTACCAGTACCCGACAGAGAGCCCGCACGCGGTCGGCGCCGGGCTCCGGTCGCGTCAGGTCGGGCTGCGATCGCGGCAGGTCGGGCTCGGGGTCAGGTCGCGGCCGAAACAGACGACCCAGCGCCGACGACAGGGCGGCGTGCGAGCGTGGCGGCGGAGCAGACTGGCACGCGCACATTGTCGTTCGGTTATGAAGGAGAGAAACGACCGGTGCCGACTGCACGCAGGAACTACTGGTCATGGAAGCGTGGAGCCGTGGATATACACTGCAGAGAGTGCCTCGGGCTGAGACCTCCAGACTGAGGCTGAGGGCCTACAAACGGAGCGGCCGTCGTGCCTGACCTGTGTTTGCCAAGTAGAGGTGGCAAAATGTGGACCCGAGGACCCGGTCCAAAGAACCAGTCTGGACCCATATGGGTCCAGACCGGTGCCTGGAAATTTTCTGACGGGTCCAACCGGGTCCTACCATAAACTATACATCTTGCATACTACACATTATTGCAAAATATGAAGTGAATGTTTCTTTGCACACAGTAGCTCATGAGTATTCCCAGTGGGAAATAGGCTGTTTTACAAGATGCAACTAATGATTCCTTCAAGTAGTTTGTATCAATTTACTTTAGGGAACGGGTCCAACTGGTTCCGGTTCCAACTAAGACCGGGTCCGACTGGTTCCAGAAATGTCCTGCCGGGTCTGGTTCGAGTCTGGTTCCCAAAATTTTCATCTTTTGCCACCTCTATTGCCAAGCCACTGGACGGGACAGTGAGAGCCGAGGAGCGGCACACACGGAGCCACTCAACGGAAGCCCTGTCAACACAGCGGAAGGCTCCACGCTTACCAGTGCAACTAAGCACCGCAAAGTCAGCTGCTTCAAAAAGGTGTGACGTTGTTGCAACCTTGAAATATTTAGGATGTAAAACAAAGACGCTATCGAGTGCGCGACAAGGCCAGGAGAAGTGCAGTGGAAAGCTGGCAAATTATGGACAGAGGAAATCGTAAATATACATACTTCTATAGAAAATCGTCATGCTCCACTCACTATCATTTTTTTCAGAATACGATTTAATTGACAAATAATTTACTTTTTAAAGGATAGACTGTTAACATAAATTGAGCGGATTAAGTCCCATTTTTAACGATGCACTCCGAACTTGCGGAGTGTAAGCTCATGGACGCAGTGGAGTGTGCTAACTTCTATACCGACCACCGGAAGGCGAAATGTATAACCACACAGCCAAGGAGCGGGGCCGGTGGAATGCGATCGGTCCGGTCCCGCGGCTGAGGGCACACTCAGCCATGCCTATACCAGGAGCCGGTGCGGTGCAGTGGGCACGGCACGTGACGGTCGGCCCACTGCCGACGGCTGTGTATTACCTTCTGGACCGGGCTGGAGGCCCACGGTCCCGCGGGTGAACCGGACTGGAAACCGACTTCGGAGAAGGACCCGCCACAGAACCAACTCAATATATTTAAACGAGTTTTTTTCCTAAAAATGATTACCGTCGTTTGTTTTTCCCTTTCGTTTCATTCTCTTATTCTCTTATTTTAGTTTTTTCTGCAAACACGAAAGCATGACATTTGTCACTAACAACGGGTACCTACCTACCAATCAGCAGGCCGGCATGCGACTCGGAATGCATGCCGCTAAATCAAGTTCATAAGTCAAGCGTCACGTGCAGATCAGCTTCAGTGACCGATATGACTACCATCCTATAAAACATCGGTGTCGAGTGACCGGCGCCACGAGACTGTAAACTGTTTATGGCTGTGCAGCGGCGCTCCGCGCATTCGGTGACTTTTTTAGCTCTCCGAGATATAAACAGAGAGGAGTGATCATTTGATGCATATGTAGACCTAGGCACCAGAGTCCAAGTAACCAGCAACCAAACCAACACAGTTTGACATCTGGAGGTGACGATCGGCTACACTGTAAACCAAATCTACAAGTTGGCTCCTTGTTACAAGTTTGGTTCCAATTCGCATAGGCGTCACCTTGTCGATACCTTGTCGATTCACCAACCCCAGGCTTGTTGGCCAACAAACTAACAGTTTGTCTACAAGTTTGGTTCCAATTCGCATAGGCGTCACCTTGTTGATACCTTGTCGATTCACCAACCCCAGGCTTGTTGGCCAACAAACTAACAGTTTGTTTACAAGTTTGGTTCCAATTCGCATAGGCGTCACCTTGTTGAGTACTAGTCTGGGCCTTGTGGACCTACCAACTTCTGGATAGGCATATTCGTTTCCTTGTCGGTTCACAAACCCCTGGTTTGTTGATGAACTAGCCTTTGACTGGGCATTGCTAGCTTACAAATTGTCAACAAGTAAGTGTACTAACGCTCTGTTCGAACTTGTCAACAATCGCATTGTTTGCGTTGATAACCTTAAAAACTTACGATTCGCGTTCGTTTACAATTGCCACGATACTGATTCAGGAAATATTTTCTATACGGACAGGTTATTTTTTGGCTGGAAGTGGTGCACAAAACCACGACTGGCATCATTTATTAAGTATAACATGCCCGTATGACGAATATTTCCTGAACATTGACCATAACAATCATGGCAGTTGCACGATCACGCAGATAATTCGAATAAATCATGATCGCCAACCATATTAGCTTTTACAGCCCATATATGTCCATCAGTTAAGTTAAAAATACAAAGAGTTGAATTAAAGGCAAATAAATGTATTTATATATAAAAAACACCGACCGCAAAACATCTGCTCACATGTGCATGCACAGGTCTGGCCCACTTACATTGCGCGCGCAGGGGAAGGGAGGCGTCTCGAACGCGGGTATAGGCACGATTAGTGCGTCCCGCAGGCCAGAGGGGGCCTCACTCACAGCACGAACACCACAGTTCACAGATTTCACTTTTTACTGCACAAATGCTGGAACAGCCCTCGTCGCTGCTCCAGGCTGCACGGCGGCCGCGCGACAACTGCTGGTTTGAAACCGCCGCGCCGGGGCCCGCTAACGGCGGGCGGCGACCGCTGATTGGTCCGCCAAGTCTGACGTCATAGGCGCAGCTGACCATGTGTATGCTGACCAGCTGACCAGTACAAGCTAGGCGCCGGTTAAATAACCATGCGGCAACAAGTTTCCAAAACTGGTTAAGAAACCAACGTTGAAACAAATGTAGAGTTGGTCTGGATACTGAGAAGTTGGTGTGCATAGTAACTATTGACTCGTAGTTGTCACCTGGCAAGCAATGCACCAGACAACGGCTTGTTTAAAAAGTATCAGTTGGTAAACATACCAAAAGATGATTTGTTATATTACACAAGACTTGTCAATTTGGTTTACAGTGTAATGCAATTATGAAAATGATTGCTTGGCATCGATACGATACGTGGTGACTGTCAATGAGTCAGCCGTTCGATTAATTTCAAATTAAACTCTATTACTTTAGGCTTAATTAATGCATCATTTGTTGCAATTACGGGCATTTCACTTTCAGTTACCATGCGAATGCTGTAAGCAGTTACAGCTACTCTAACTAATTACCATAAACAATCATACAGTCTTCCATTATTGGTAATGAGCACACCATGCTGCAATTTAAACGGCATTTGTTTTATTGAACTTTTAGTAGTTCTGACATGATGTGGTTAAAATAATTAGAAGGCATGAACTCCTCCACAACACAGCGCGTCTCCTACCCAAGCTATTTTTGTCCCATAAACATGTCACGTACGCCATTAGATAACAGCATACCACGGACATTCTTGTAATTATATCAGTAGTGCAAAGTTTGGCCCACTGTATGCAGCGTTATGCATCAATGCAAGTAGGGTATGGCCGGTGAGTTGGATGGGTCGGACTTACAAGAAGAATATTGTGTTCAATGTTTGAATCGTACTTATCTCTTATACCACGGCTAGCAAATGAATATTTCAAAGATTTTATGAATGAATATTCAGCAATATCTGATTGAGACATGGTCTGTTCCAAGATTTCTTGTATAACGCCTGCATCTACATTGGTCCAAAGCAGGCAAAAGCCCTGGGCCGTCTGAAAGACTGAAATGCGAGTAAAAACACACACAACCCACTTCTTTGTCCACCCTATGGCGTGACAATAAATGAACAAATACAATAGTTGTCCTCTCTCCATAGCTTCTCTTTTATCGACACCAATTTCGGATATAACTATGTCAGAATAACCTTCAAGTTGCTGCACCACTTTCACAGTCCGAAAACGATGACAAACGCGATGCTTTTTCATAAAGTCGCATGCTAGGTGAAACCAGCAGGCAGACGAGCATCGGGTAGGCAATAGTCAACAGGAGCTGTCCTTGAAGTCCTTGCAGTGCTCCACCACTATAGGAAGTCGGCAGTATATCCGGCCTCTGAGACCGACTTCACCCTCGCTAAACGAACAAGAGCCAACGCTGGACGTGTTGACTCTAACTACACTCATGCAGCGGTGCGATGTTGGCTCAACACACACCGACGAGCGTCCTACCGACGACACTTCCCTATATACTAGTACGTAGGTTGGACGGTTCCGCTACTACGAGTACAGTCTGAGACCAAGTGGGTGACGACTAATTCCCGTCATCAGTCATGCTGGATGAGCAGCGGACCTTGAATGCGCCTGCGGCAGCTCGCAGACCTCACCTGGAGCCGATGCGCTGGTTGTAGTCGCAGTCGGTGGAGAGTGTGAGCGCGATGCGGCCGGCGCGTGCCAGCGAGGCCGCCACTCGGAAGCGCTCCTGGTCGCGCGACGGCTGCACTGACAGTCGCGGCGGGCGGCGGCGCACGCCGACCATGGCCGCGGCCGTGCACGTCCTTCACCTGCAGTCGGCGTACCCGAGCGGCGAGCCGAGCGGCGCCGAGCCGTCACCGGGCTGTCACAGAGGCGTGCCGGCCGGCGCCGCGGGCCGCAGACGTCTGCCGCGCCGCCTGCGGCTCCAGGCGCCGCGAGCACCCGCACCGGGCGCCCAGAACACCGCCCCCGGGAGCGCCGCGCCGCGCCACCGAAACTGTATACACTCACGGCTTTACCGAGTGACTCCTCAATGCTAGACTGCCACAGAAGGGCAAACAAGGACGCCGGAGGACCGCTGACCGACCGCTCACTGACAGTAACCAGGGACAATCTGTCCGGCAACAACTCGTCAAAACATTTGAAAAGACTGCTTTCAAGCTACGTATACCAGCGACTGGCGAGGGCTAAAAACTGGCGAATTTGGCGAGTGCAAAACGGAGACCGGCTGAAAGCAAGAGCCAACGCACTGAGCATTCAGTCTGGAAAGTACCCGCATCGTTGCGGTGGATCCATCAAGCCTGACCGAGGAAGGGCTGCTAAATTTGAAAGTCACTGAACCAATTGACATCCTCATCCATCCCTCAGGTTAATTGGTTCGGTGACTCAAATTTAGCAGCCCTTCCTCAGTCGGCCTTGATGGATCCACCGCACCGATGCGCGGTACTTTCAAGACGGACTGTACTGCAGTCACCGGTGGCGACTGTCTTTTATGTGCTCTTTATTTGCTGCGTATCTTTTTCTAAAAACTGCAGTTTCTAAACGATTGGCCCTTAACGAATCATTCAACGAAATGTTGATTGTAGTCCAGACCGTTTGAATCAGTTCAGCGCTTAATCGCAACAATTGACCTGCATGGTGCACCATACTCTGAGTCGTCGATAACCCGCATACTTCGATGCATAGTCCTGAGTCAAAGTGCAACGTGCAACGTGAATGTGTGCCGCTAGGCGAGGTGAATACGAAAACGATGCATAGCCGTCAAGGACAACCACAAAACTGAACCGGTTCGACCAAAATAGCACGGTAACTATGTAGAAAGTACGCTGGGTTCGTCGGCCAGTGATTCGATTCTCGTCAGTCCCATGCGTTGAGGCCCTTTGGGTATACCGGAACGTGCAGCGAATAGCGATATTTGTATAATGTACATCTGAGCGTTGCTTCCCAATATATGGCCTAAGTTGTATCATTGTTTTGTAAAATAATGAGAAAAGAAGGGGTGAAAGAACGTTGCTTGATCGGTGTTTTCAATTCGATAGAATAGGTATATGGGGTTACATAACAAATCGATGCGAAGAATAACGAATGTATCCTTTTTCGTCGTAATTGCCACTATCGAGACACCATTAAGTATCAAGTCTTCTAGCCTTTCATAACTATGGCAGTAATCATACGATAGCACGCAAAATCGACCAGCTAGCTAGATAGTTACCTATATTGCGGTAGCATGAACCCCTCAGTAATGACTAATGAGTTGGCAGTGTTATGCGTCGATTAATTATGAGTCCACGAGTCGTCGTGGCTCGTGCTGATATGGTGCGGCGCCCTCATCCCCAACGGCCACCATGCACCCTCTCCGAATAGCGGTAAGCTGCAGAGGGTGCCCGAAGCCGCTGGTATACTTGTTAATTACCGTTAAGCCCACCCAGGTGTATTACACGCTTCAAAGCCACGGGTTAATCCGTTTGTCGCCCTCGGCACACAGGTTCGTCCGATGGAACGTCCCGTGCAATACCCAGGGACAAATATTCACATTGTGTGACTAACCTGAGGGTCTCGATGAGAAAATCACGAGACTCTTTTCTGCGAAATGAGCCGGAAGACCCGGCTGCCAGCATAGCGGTGGATACCTTTCTGAAATTTGACAAAATGAGATCAAAATCGATAACACTGCTGCTGCTGCTGCTTGCAACCTGCTGCTGACTAAACTATTGGGAGCTGGTTTGTTTTAATCGTGTCATATTTGACAGCAATCACGCGGGGAGTTAACCCTCGCCGGACCTATTGGTTTTCTACATACGCGCCGGCCGAGGGGGGGGGGGGGCGGGTACGACCCCCCCCTCGCCGTTTCGCCCCTGGTGGAGCTAGCGCGTCGCGGAAAAAACGAGCGTGTGCGCCGTTACGAGACGCAGAGATTGGTACCCGAATTTAAGGTCCTAGGTCAACCGGTGACCTCTGAGGTCAGGTCAAGTGCCCCAAGGTACGGTTCAGTTTTTGGTGAATAACTTCGCAAAAAATGGCCGCAGAGCCGCGATTTTGGCAGCATCGTGTTCGCCTCGCTCAGGCGCGTCGAATGATATACTTTTTGTTCGGGTCAGGTCAACTTGGTGTGTTGACCTCAGGTCAAGGTCAGGTCAGCACCCTAAGGTCACGAAGTTGGTCGAAAGGGGTCATGTCGCATATCATTCGATTCGGCAGGTCTTCCTGAGTCCATTGGTGGCTTTCCCGACTCGCTAGCTCAATTTGATCAAGAGTTATTGACGAAAAACTAATATGACCTTGATGACGTCATAAATGACGTCACGCAAGGTCAACATTGCAAAAGTGACGCATCTAACCTTGCAAGGAGTGCATCAAATCACGATTCTGTGTGCTTGAGATAGTTGGAGATCGTTCCCGGCGCCAGAATAGCAGTTTGAATTTTTCCCCATTGACTTATAATGGTGAGGTCACGAAAATGACCTGACCTCATATGACCTTTAGGAAAAATCCGAGATATACAAGTTGTGAGACTCATAATGGATACTAGATCCTGCAAGTTTCATTTCCCTGTGACATCTCCTCTGGCAGTGAGGGCGTTGCGAAGTTGCGACATCTGAAGACCGTGCAGAGGTTCACTTATGACGTCATAGGTCAGTGACCTGACCTGACCCAAAAATGCGGTTGGTGTCAAAAGATGCGGCTTGGATCAAAGGTCAGGTATGCCAAGTTTCAGCTCTCTATCGCCAGCGTGTTCGGAGCTATCGCGAAAAAACCCTATGGGGGGGGGGCGGCACCCGCCCCCCCCCCCTCGGCCGGCGAGGGTTAAATTATAAAAGGTCCTCGAGTACACAAAATTATACCTATCAGTCAACTCGACAACATAGATCATCATACAACATAGCCAGGAACATGCTTATCGCGATTATCTGGATTGTCAAACGAAAAATATGCCACGCCACAGCCATCGGTAAGCATCAAAGCATGGTAGACACTAGACGCTGGAAACGAATAATCAAAAGCTAAAAGGGATACGCAGCAGACAGGATTGTGTTAGGTTTACCCTCTTCTTTAGAGTAGGCATTTGACCCTATCTTGCCAAAAGCGATATATTTTTAATTGAAAACATTAATCAATGATACACTTATGACTTCAACGCATCGTTATTTGTACTTCAATATTACGAAGGAAAGCGTAAAAATTCACGTCTCACTCTCGACACACTAAACAAGCACAATGGAAGCAGGTCGCTAGGATGCCTGCTCTGGCATACAAGCTCACCTTTGCATCATGTTGCAGACGTTGGGTTTCACTCAGTTCCAGACGCCGTCGCCCCTACCCACCCGTCCCTCGCGTGCGCCGTTCACCTGTGGAGCCCCTCACACGCACTCCGAACCGAGCGGTGTCTCGTCACCAGGTGCGCGGCTCCCGAGCACGGGCGCGCCCCACACGACACCGTCTGATAGTGGACAGATAGATAGTGGTGACGGTGGTCAGTCGGCCGCCGCTGACCGGCCCTCCTCCCCGCCGGGTACACACAGACACCCCACCGCGGGCGGCGACCGACAGCCGGCTGACGAGCGGTGTTGCAAAACAGATCGGTTGCGAGATGATAAGATAAGATGATTGAGCGTGGTCAACGCCCTTGACTTAAATGGCGATGTAGATGAGAGATCATTGCAAATACTGTGGTCGTTGCGCGGGTCACAATAACATCTTACCGCACGGACATACTATTTCAGGTAGAAGACTGGAGCATGTTTATCACATGCATATAGCAGGACACACACCACGGCCGTCCTGCTCGGCGAATTCCCTGGCATATAACGTGATAAACGGCAAGGTTCAGTTATCATTAGGACATTTTCCGTCTGGCACAAATGTCCGAAAGTTGCGGTATGTAGTGTTTATGGAAGTGCTGACAGTTGCCAGACTGTCACATGTCAAGGAAGCGACTTCTGTCTCCTACATTCGTAACATTATTTGTTTACCCAGTCGATAATGTGAATGAAAACAAATGCACTTGTTGGTGAGCAAGAAGACCATCCCAGCATGAGTTTTCCTCAAACAATTAATTTGAAAGGACCATGAAGATCCCTCTGTCCCCATCACATGTCAAATCAGTCAAGGGACGGAATCTAACATAGCCTATTGTAGCCTTCGCTAGAGGTTACGTCCCTGACGAAGATGCTTGTGTAGACACTAGATAGTGTTAAAAATTCCTTTCACGCATAAGAGTATCTTGGCGGTAGATCTTGAGTTTTCAAGAGGCTTGATTATCCTGGGTACAAGTGGGCATTTTATAAACCACGTCATGTCACGTTTCTCGGAACCGTTGATTTTGATCGGTCGGATTGCGAGTCGCCCCTGGCAGGATCCATATTGGGGTCAATCAATCTCAACATGAGGTCTAACCCCTTCACTGCCGGTCTTTTACCTCGACTAAGGCAGCTAAGCAAAATGTGTTCTATTCAAATTTTTCTTTTCTGCCGTAAATGAAGATGTGTAAATATACGCAAAAAGTTCATATTTACGAAGAGCCGAAGCCTTGTGGAGAACTTCTTATAGCCATTTTAAAGTTTCAGTTATCAGGCATAAATGACCTCCAGATGCTTAAAACAGGCTCACAGCAATAGTTTGAATCTATCTCTTTATCTATCTCTTTATCTTATTCATTGAAAATATTTGTGTTGTCGTGAATCAGCACTGCAAACTTTTCGCAAGGTATCCATGCCCCGTCCATCCCCGGCGACTCTGCCTCCCCGGGCCCCGGCTCAAGCACTGCGGCGCACCGACCGGCCTCAGCGGGCCGTGATCCAGTTCGACAGAGGGCCATAAGTTGGGTCCCGCCCAGATTGGAGACGATATTTTGCACGTCGCATGTTCATAGAATGATTCGGACGCAGCTGGCGGGACGTAACTCAGCGACCAGGCAGCGACCGAGGAGCCGCCGCGCTGGAAATAGCCGCCAGGCGAGGGAGGAGCGAGACCGGCAGCGGTCCTGATGGGGTACAATGGCATTGGGGTGCAGGGATGGGAATGGGCACTTATAGAGGAATGAGCAAATAGTTTTCCGTTGACCATCCGCACGATAACGAATTAAAGTAAATAATACGCAATCGTTATAAAGCCGCTGGGTTACCGACATAGTGATGCGCTTGTCGCTGTCATTGCTCACTCGTTCGACAACAGCGACATTTTTTGACAGCCGATGGTTTCGTGACCTTGTGTATTTCATTTAACAAAAAACAGAGAAAAATCATCGTTGAATTACCGAGGTCCGTTCCACACGAAGGAGATAAGTATCGAACAACGTAAGCCAAAATAAAAAATCACGGAGACATTTCTTTCCTGATTCATAGAAAAGGACAAGACATAAACAAACCCCTGAATCAACCGACAGCAGGCTCAGCTGTTAGTTACCAGCTGTGCCTTTTGAAGATATTTTAGTGATATTCTTATTACGCAACCAGTAGAAAAAGTGCTTAAGACGTTGAGCAAACAGAAGCGGACCGTAAAATCGCCTCATAAAACCAAGCTATCAATGTGCCCAATTACCACTGGAAACAACTGACCGTCAACAACGCAAAGCCGAGCCACGAGTCAACAAAACAAAGTCGTGTAGCGTTCAAACAGTACAACACGCAGCATCAAAACACACGAACATTCATCAAACAATTTCACGCAATCACATTTCGTTTCAATTTCAAACCACAGTTTCGTTCCCGAGATTCGGCACCATACCAGTTGGCTGGATAGGAGTCCATCTTTGATATACGTTCAAAAAATCGCACTCCCTGAGGCTAAGCTGATTGACCTCAGTGATGCTTTGATCACACTCCACGACACAAGAGGTCAGCTGGGTCAAAACTGGCGGCGCCGGCCTGATCACATTGTTCTCTTGGAGTGTGACGACGAGTAGCTATAGACTGAGCTGACTGAGAGACTACTAGCCGTAAGAGTTGGCCTTGTGCTTGGGGAGGAACTCGAACGAATCGGGTACCTTACCCAGCAGCATCTCGCTGAAACAAGAGAGAACTGAGCTGACAGGCAAGTAACATGCCAATACTTAATATATAAAAATATAAAGTAAAAAGCATTATGGCAAGGGGAACGTTGGGACATCCAACGACACTCAAACGCCGATTTAAGAAGTTCTGGTAAGAAGGTCCATATAAAATGTATCAATATTCCTATTGCAACTACCTTATCGAAGATATACGATGAACTTCTACAAAAACCGGTTACATACTGTTCTCAACCTAGTAAGCACGTGCTCTCTGTCTTTTATCAATTCTAGATGCCTCAATCGTTTTAACACAATTCCAAAATACCAAACATGTATTCTATCTCAACTACCCTTCATGCTATCGGTCTTCATCCCTGCCAAAGATCGGGCAATATCGTCCAGAATCTAATCAGCTCCCAACCAGATACAATTTGTCCTCATCCCGCCCAAATAGCCGAACAGTATCGGCGATGGCAGCCAGTCCCACAAACCGTCTTCACCTGAGGGTGAACAATCTCCACACTCCTACCCCAGCTGATCCGTTACTACACTGTTCTTACTGTAAGCACACTGTAATGACACCCTGCTCACCTGATGGTGACCCAGTCGCGGCAGTTGCCGCTCGCCATCAGCGTCTCCAGGTCGTCCCGGCCGCGGAAGGCCGGCGGTCGCTCGTTGATGCGCTGCGGGGGTCGCTCCAGCAGGCCCGCCGGGATGTACCGGTACAGGAACGATAGCCACTCCAGCAGGAAGCGACGCGTCTTCTCCACGCCCTAGCGGGAGGTCGGGGGTGGTTAGGCGGTAGATGTAGATTAGGGGAGGCCTGTGAGACCCACTGGTTAGCAGTTAGCACATCTGACAGACATTATCGAGTGCCAGCTCGGTGTGGAATACAGCTCTGAACGAGGTCTAAACGCAGCAGGGCGTAGCGATGGAGTAGAACATAGATTTGACACACCCTGAGAGCTCAATCAATACGTGTCCTTCGATTATCTTGGTGCATTGTAGCACGGTGACTATAAATATTGTAGAATGTAGATTACTACTCTGAGGGAACACTGACTAGCGACATCTGTGACGGGACTATTTTACAGAAGCTGCAGCAGGTGGCGGCACTGGCAAGGCATACGAGTAAGGGAGTCACATACGCCTGCTCATACGTTCACAGACGGTGATAGGCGCAGGAGACTGAGGAGATCAGCCACGATAAATAGGTTCTCCGCTCGACGTCCTATCATTCAGCTGACTACCAGACACTTTCCCAAGCTGGCTCCAGTCGGAGTCGGAGTCGGTCGGAGTCGGCAGTTTTGCCGGGAGTCGGAGTTGGAATCGCTAAAATATTACCCACTCCGACTTCGGAGTCAACAGTCGGAGTTAACAATGCATGGCTCAAAGTCACGCCCTACACCTGGTTGCTCGACGATTTTTCGCTCGTTGACCTTTCAAAATCAGGTTTTGTTGAAGCTAAGGACATACCCCTGTTTTGGACCAGCGTGTTTATTGGAAAAAAAGCTGAAGAAGGCTGCTGCGTCAAAACCCGTTTTTATTTCTGCATGCTATTAAAAAAAACAAAACACTTATTTGCAATACAAGGCCTTGGAGTGCGCAAAAGTTCGTTTCAAGTAAGATAAAAAAATCTCCGACATAAAATTTGATTTCATTATATGGACTTAGGTAATGAGAAATGCCCGGAATCGGAGCTGGAGTCGAGAGTCGGAGTCAGTTTTTGAAGCCGGAGTCTGACTCGGAGTCACCTTAAAATTTATCGAATACGCAGCCCTGATCAAAACAATCTTCGTTATATTCAAAAGCCCTCCTTTTCATTCATGGCATATATCGGATACGAAAAGAAAAGAAAATATTGGGCGATGGTTCAAATTTGACACCTTATTTGACATTGAGTGTTGAGATAATCATGAATTAGATAGCACAGCAATGCAAAAAAGAGCAATAGGCAATTGAGATATTTTATTTCAAACTCAGGCTTGTGAGGAACAACAAAAGCTCAAAATAAAAAAATAAAAAGAACGTCCTGAAATGTTCTCGGTGGTTGAAAGACGACCATGTATGACGTCAGCAGACGGCGGTCCGAGCTGGTATGACGTCAGCCGACGTCAGCCCGCGCTGGTGTGACGTCATCTGACATCAGCCGGCTGACGGAGCGGCGTCTCTCCGTCACAGTCGGTCCGTTTAACGGGCGCGGCTCGGGCGACTCCGGAACCCGTACTAAGCGGCGGCCACCCAGCGCTCGACCGACACCGGATTTTCGGCTGTTAATTTTACAGCAATTTTACGGCCGGCCTTGAGCCAGCCACTTTGGCATTAGACGTAAAAACATCGCAAATCACGTCATTGACATACGGAGCCAAATCAGCCGAGCTCGGCCCAACTAGCATCCTATACATACACAACGACGGCAGTGTGCGACAGTGCGACCCAGGCCGGGCGGCGGGCGCGAAACGGCACGCCCCGGCCCGGCGCGCGCTCGCATCACTTAACCCCGAGGTCGTGCGTGGCCGGTACTTGGCTCGCTTGGCCCCCGGCCACCCCGCGTTCAGCGGATATAAATCCTCGGCCTGTGTCGGCGCTGAATACGACACACCCTTGGAATTCGGGAGGGAGCGGACTCGTTACCGGGGATCAGGACACTGCGACTCCCCGGGATGACACGACGCGTGACATCCGCGCTGGAAACGGATCAAAATGCAGATTTAATGTACAGACAAGGCAAGATAAACGACCGGCAAAAAGGGCGACGGGCTCCATCAACTTTGAATTTTGACCTCGAACCTGGGATATTTGGCCACGTCAGAAGCATGCCAATGTGAATCCACAAAAAGTTACTTTTTCAAAGAAATTTGGTGCGAATGTTTCAAAATGTTGAATTTGGGGATTCGAAAAACGTGGGAAGTGGAAATTGTTGTGCGGTCCTGTCCGCTACCATACGATCTATTGTTTTAACATTATTGCTCTTTGCCACACGATCTGAAAATTCGGGGCCGACAGTGGAATTGCGAGTCGGCCGTCTTCCTGTAGCTCGGTGGCATTCTATAACAGAGATATAGGCGCGGCGATTTATGGCCTGGCCGGGGGCGAGGAAGTCGACACCGTTGAACACCACTCAATTGGCCCGGAGGCCAGCTCGATAGCACTTGACCTTGAACCCCCACTGCACATTGGTCATATGCTTAGGCCAAAAAGAAGCTCACAAAGACAAACTCCTAGACTGAGCAGAATTACCCTCAGACTATTGGTACCCCAAGAAAGCTTCAAAACCTTAACCGAGCACCAGGGCTGCGGAGTCGGAGTCGGAGTCGGAGTCGGAGTCGGAGTCGGAGTCGGTCGGAGTCGACAGTTGTGACCGGAGTCGGAGTCGGAGTCGGAGTCGATATTGGAAACCCCAGCCGGAGTCGGAGTCGGAGTCACCGAAAATCTGTCGACTCCGCAGCCCTGCCAGGTGTGTGGAGTCGGAGTCGGGAGTTGGAGTCGATCGGAGTCGACATTTCTGCCCGGAGTCGGAGTTGGAGTCGGAGTCGGAGTTGGTTTTTGAAAGCCGGAGTCGGAGTCGGAGTCGGAGTCGCCGTAAATCCATCGACTCCGCAGCCCTGCCGAGCACCTATCATATCTGTTTTGATGTCAAAATCATCAGGATCCCAGTGCTAGCCTAATAACTTACGCCTCACCAGCGCAGTGGTCGGCGACAACCGTACGCCGCCAGTTGGGGGGGGGGGGGGAGGGGCATTTTAAGCGTCCCAATTTTTGTTAAACGGTCGGGTAGCATGAGCGGGACTCGGAATTTCGTAGACACCTAAAATTGCTTCGAAATTATTTCGGAAAAATGCTGAAATGAAAAACAGTTAAATAACAAACAGTCATGTCAATTTCCATATTTTTTCCTCTAAAAGGCTTAACCCGCGCCCCGTAGGGCTACCGGCGGACCCTACCACCCGTAGGGGGGGGGCCGTTTCGGCCCCCCCCTAAGATCTCGGAAAGTTACCGGCCGATTTTCAAAATTCAAACGGCGTTTGATAGCCCTACCCGGGAACTACCTTGTGACCAAATTTCATTGACCTAGGTCAAACCGATGACGTCACAGGTCAGGTCAAAGGTCAGATTTTCACCGTTCACAGGCAATTCAAGAAATGTGCTGTGAAATCGAGTAAATTGGTAATTTATTGAAAACCATCGATGGTATATTGTTCGTCAAACACATACTTTGCTATCTGAGGTCACTGATACCAGGTCAGGTCACAGCGAGGTCAGGTCACCGGGGGTCACAATATGAATGTGTCGTGTGATACATGTTTTATGGTCCATTTTACATGACAAATGCGATTATGTGGGTTAGGCAGCCTTTGGGGCCAGCCTAGGTCACGTTTTGGTGAAGGTCAGGTCAAGGTCAGGTCAAATTAGGTCAAATTTCAAAGTTGATATTTTTGCATAAAATGGGTATCCATTCGATGCAGCTCGTCACGGGGAGTCTAATGGTGGTCTTTGTTTTGCTCTACGAGTTCTAGAATTGCCAAAAATTGAGTTTGAAAATTTGACGTCATCATTTTTGAACAGTTTTTTCGCTATAACTTGGCCAAAAAACGAGGTATCGATCTGAAATTTGGTATGTAGATAGAAGACGGTAGGTACTATCACATATATTCCGGTTTTTTCGAAACTCAAAAAACTTTTTGGATTTTTTGGCTAATATATCCAAAAAAATGCTTTTTTGATTTTTGGGGATCAAAACTCAAAAATTTCAAAAATCCGAGATAGCAGTTTTGTAGCCCTGTCAATTCTACACCTTTTATGTCTTGATCATTTTTCTGTATCTTCAAAGCTGTAGGCCTGACAGGTCTTCTCGCGAAGGTCTTTTTTCGGTCGAAAATGACAGAACATGACGTCACTCTGACGTCATTTGTGGCCAACCTATCACAGCCTCTGGAAATTTTTTTTGTCACAATGTGTAAAAGTGATGCCCGGAGGGGTCCTGAAAGTTTGGTGGCGATATCTCCAGCCGTTTAGGAGATATCGACCGAAAAGGACAGGGGGGGGGCCGTTTCGGCCCCCCCTACGGGGCGCGGGTTAAGTCGCTTTTCACTAACATCCGTGTCGCTGCCCGTCCCGTCCACTCACCTGTGTCGCTGCCCGTCCCGTCCGCTTACCTATGCAAAATGTATCACTGTTCAGTGTCAGAGTGTTCACTTACCTCCGTGTCGCTGCCCCAGTGCTCCAGCCCGTAGTTGGTGTATTCCTTGAGCAGATCTAACCGCTCCGAAGACCTGCAAACGGCGTCAATGTCAGACAACAAGCAACGCTAGCTAATAGAAAGTCATCACACGAGAAGTAACATGCATCCCAGGAACAGAAAAGATGTAAACAAACAGGCAAAAGCTGATAGGAGCAAACATAGACTACCTTATTACTGAAATAGAGTAGTCTATAGAGCAAATTAAAAATATCAGTGCACGTTCAAGTTTCCGCGTCTCAATACCCATTATTCATACCATTTTCCCTGGCTGTCATTCGCACTGCCCCCGCCAATGAAACTTCCCAAGACTGCCTACACTACGCGGCCTCCTATACGAACAATGTTCCAGCGCCCGGGCGGCGCGGCCCGCCACCTCACCTGATGTCCGAGACTTTCAACATTGCGCAGCCCGCCACCTCACCTGATGTCCCAGGTGCGCCGCTCCTTGATCTCGGTGAAGAGCCACGGCTTGATGAGCGCCCCACGAGCCACCATGATGCCAGCCACGCCCGAGGCGGCCTTCTTGGCCTCGTACTCCTCCCAGGAGAGGACGTCTCCGTTGCCGTACAGAGGGAGGGGGTGGGCGGCTCGCGAACACTCGGCTACGTACTGCCAGTCGGCCAGTTTCGTGTAGCGCTGCTCCCGAGACCGGCCGTGCAGCTGTGTGGTGGAGGGAGGGCAGAGTTACTGATACGTCAGGGACATAGCCGATATTCGATAGTTACGGAGCGAGGGCAGGGGCGACAAGCAGGTCAGGAACATAGGCGACAGTGTAACGGGGCAGGGGTGACAGGCACGTCAAAATTATCGGCGACAGAGGATTGCGCTCTGTGGAACTGTCGTGGAGCGCAAGTCAATTTTACGCATGGCACATGTCTCGAAATGCTGACAAAGGTAAAAAAGATTCAAAAATTTGATTCAATAAATCCCCACACTGCCATCATATCCAGCTTATGGTCTCCAAACATCTCCGAGAACGTCGAGATTTATCTAGAAGGATCACAGCAAAACACATTTTCACGTTCCAGGGTCAGTGTCACAAACATCAAATATCACCTCGCATCAATTTAGCATACGGGCGAGACATCACACCATATGCATCGCATCACATGAAACCCAACAAACAAATCACTACTGAGAAAGGCTGAGCTCGAGTCGGACGGTTCCCACCGACCACCGTCTCTGTCTCTGTCTGACTCTGTCTCCAACTCTGTCTCCGTCTCTGTCTCTGTCTGTCTCCAACTCCGTCTCCGACTCTGACGCCCACAGGCGGCTGCCAATGCTGCATATCCGGCGCCGCTCCGGCCAGATAGTTTGCATACAAAGTGTCCGGTAAGATGCCATACCGCATTCAAACAATTGCCACCGCTCCGTTTATGTAACGAGGATCGGCTCGCGCCGGCCAATGAGCGCCAAGGACTCTGCTCGCAGTGGCATGCTCTGCTCGCTCTAAGCACGGCCGACCTCCGTTTGACACACACGATCGACCATTAGACGCGTCTTGTTCAAGGGCGGCATACGGTGGCTGGTGGCTGGTGGAGAACAAATGATGCATTTTAAGAAGACAAGGCTCTTCTTGACCCTGCAACCGATCTGCAATGAACAGGCAATCTGCTCAAGTTGCGATGCGCGGAGGACAGTAGCAGTTCTGTGGTTCAATATTTAACTGGCCGGCTGCTCTGGCCGAGCCACTGCCACCGGGCCGGGCGGGCGGGCGTTCGGCCGCTGCCGTCTCAGCCAGTTCCCACTCGCTCAGATATATAGCCGACATCCATTCGAGCGTGACGTCACGGGCGCGTCTCTCGTTATCGAGCGGGACCAATCGTCGCCCGGTGGCGGCCACTCGCCACCGGCGGCACCACCGGACCGATATACATCACCGGAGAGCGGCCAGACAGTCGGCAGACACCGGCAGACGGGGCGGCGCTCTGCACTCCCGCGCCGCACCGATTGCCGCTGTCCGCCGCGATTTGTGGAATGCTGTTCGGTAATGAATGGGACAGCGGCGTATCGCCATGAGCGGCAGAGGCGGCGTGACGGCCCCAGTGACCCAGTTCGGGTCGCGAGAGGGAGGAGAACGTCTGACACACACACCACGCCAACAACTCCACACGCAACACTCGACTCTGCCCGGCGTCACTGCCTCTCGGCATTGAACCCATCCGCGTTCACCGGCCGCCCTGACCCCACTGAGTGCGATGCCCTGTGTCTAACCAGCGGGCTGTATCGACGGCACGTGCGGGCGGCCCGTTCATTGGCCTGTTGCAGCTCTCCCCGGCCCGGCCGGCCAGCCGGACGACCACGACAATCCGTCACCGTAACAGCTCCACTGCCGCTGGTAAACGGACCAAGACCGGCCGCGGCCACCTATTACGATAAATCTGGATCAGAAAGACATTCGGCGATCGACTGGTGAATAGCACGGCCAGTGGGAGTGGGATTCGGCCAATTCTCGGGAACAGGAGTAGAATGTGGGTGGAACGCCGGCGGAAACTCATCAAACGGCGGTGCGGCTGCGGTGAAATTAAAAAGGGTAGACTGTATAGAAGACAAATTACAGCATGCAGCAACATTTACCGAACATGAGTTACCGTCCCTTGAAAAAGAAAACCGATGTTAAAATCGACAACAAATGGCGTGGTGATAAAAAAAAATAAGAACAAGACTAGTTGAAAAAAGTAAAGCCTGGATAAGAGACTCAGCCTAATTAGACGAAGGCAAATTTAGGCAAGATATTGACGGTAGCAAATAGTTAACCGCAACGAAATAAAATGTAAAACTGTTTTCCGCGGAAGTTCTCTGACATTCTATGAACTGGTTGATTTGTTGGTTGTTTGTTGTCTGCTGGCTTTTAACGTAGTTTATAACCTTTTGCGTATGCATTAGATTCAGAGGAGACCATAAACTGGAAATATGAGCAAAATCAACAAAGGAAACAAACAACAGGCAAGGTAGTTTCAAAAAGCAAAAAAGAAATTCAGGGGACCTTGAGCACAGGATGTCCGCAACACCTAACACCATTACCGGGTGACCCGGGACGCCGGCATGAATAGACAGAAGTGTCCATCCATAATTTCGTGAGTCAATCCCAAATCCTTAACCTGCGCCCGGCTGGAGGTCCTGGATTTCCACGCCCTGCTGGGGGGGGGGGGGTGTTTGAACACCCCCCCCCCCCTTGTAACTCGGCTCCTGGGCCACGTAGCGATACGCGGAAGGCGGCGTTCGAAAGAGCGTCAAAAATAATGACGAAATCACTTCAGTCAATTTTTTGGTCAGGTCAAAGGTCAGGTCACCAGAGGTCATTGAAGGCAAAATTTCGCCGATTTCCAGGTCGAATGTCGAAAATTTCCAAGAAGCCAACGCATAACTCGGAAACCAATAGAGCTACAGCGCCTCGGAAAAGCGCATTCGATAGCCCTATTAACGCCCTTTCTGAGTAACTCTCTCAGATTTGACCTAACGTCAACGGTTTTGCCTGCAGGGGGCAAAAACTGCAAAAATAGCCGATTTTTTCGGAAACAGTTTTCTGCAATAACTTTCGACCCAAGCCTTGTACGAGCTTACTTTTACCGGCATCGTGTTCCTCTCGTCCAGACGCATCGAATGAACTATAACTTGACCTTGAAAGGTCAACTTGAAAATTTGACCTCAGGTCAAGGTCATGACCTGACCGGAAAGGGTCATGTTGCATATCAGTCGATCCGTATCGTCGAGCTGAACACATCTAAGGCGTTTTCATCGCTCTAGCATGCCTCTATCAAAAGTTACTTGCGAAAAACTGTTAGATACCATTCGTGACCTAATTTGACCTCAGGGCATAAACAAGGGTCACGGACACCATTTTCATGTTCAGTGTGTCTAAACCACTTGTAATTCGGTGTTTGGGAGTGTTTATAATGTCTTTCATCCAAAAGAGGCGCATTTCCATTTTCTCCCATTGACTTATAATGGGGAGGTCGCAAAATTGACCTGACCTTAGGTCATCGATATCAAAATTCTGAGATATACATTTTGTACATGCTATTGCTCTTAGCAATCGCTGAAAGTTTCAAAGCGATCGGTCACTCGGTGTAGCTATGACAGACATTGAAACTTTTTATGAGGTGAGGTCACTTCAAGTGACCTGGTGACCTGACCTTGAATGACCTTGGTCTGAAATTTTCACATGTGTAGAATTGATGTATGATAAGGTGTACCAAAAACCACAAGGGGGGTGTTCAAACACCCCCCCCCCCCAGCAGGGCGCGGGTTAACTGTGCAGTCGATCACATAGGTTAAATGACTGGGCAACGACAAATATTGCCTGGTCATAATAAGCGTTTCTGTTGTCTTAAAAGCTTATTAATGCTTTTAAGACAATCGATGACAGCTGTAAGTATCTGTATGACTTATGAGCACCAATTGTAAAAAGAGGCGTGCATTAACTTTTTGTGTCCATTTATCCAATAATACAATATTGGGTATATACTGGGCGATTCGCTAATGTCACGTAGCATGTGAGTTCAATAAATGAGTTAGCAATTCATCAAAAACGTCTCCCGCGTGTTCCTGACCCTGAACTGTGCTAGCAGAATCTCCCCTTTCCACCGCGCCAGACAGCCCGGAGACCACAAAAGCGTCCGAGCCGTTTTCTGGTCGGCCATCCGCCGTGGGCGTCGCTCGCGGCCTGGCGCTGAGGGCCACTGGCCAGTCTGCAGCCGCACTGATCGGCTGTCGGCCAGCGGCCACGTATGCCGGCAGCCAGCCTCCCCCGCCGGCGGCGACAATCGATCCGACCATCACGTCCAAGTGGCCCCGTCCCGGTCCGTTTTTGTGGTCCGGCCAGGCGTCGGCCGGGCCGCAGATGAAAACGGAGTGAGAAGCCGCCCCAGAAAAAAGCCCGGCTGCTGCGAGCGGACGTGGCCGGCCGCCCAACTCCGATGACAAGACGCTTTGTCGAGCAAAGTTGGCGTCTTGGGCGGCTAATCTGCCGGTGGACGGCCGAACAGCCGGGTCAGCCGCCATTTCATCTCAGTTCAGAGACGACGGAGGCAGAATGAAACCGAACGGGAGGGCGAGCGAGATGCCAGCACATCACTAAACGAAAGTAAAAAATGTAGACAAAAGTCAAGAGATTTATCAACGATGCGTGCTCAATGCTCACCATATGCAGAACACGCCGACTGTCTCTCTCGCACGAAAACACAGCCGGGACAGTGGGCGGCACCATTGCTGCTGGGCAGAATACCAGCAGCGGCGGCCTTGGCACAGTGCGGCCCCAATAAAGGCCGAGCTGTCTGGCAAACAGCACCCGACCGAGCCAAAAACGAACAAACAACTGCAAATGCTCGAGGTCAAGCCTATCAAAGTATTAGAGAGACAAAAAGGGTCGGTCGGCGACAGGCTTTAATCAGGTGGGCTGATGGCGACAGAGCTCGTCGCTCTATCTCCGAGATAATCGGATGAAATCGGAGACCGACCGACCGATTGGGAGGGTTGTTAACCGATCAGACACGGCGGCTGGTTTCGGCACCAAGAATGACCGATCACGGTTAGCCAGGCGGCAGGTCCAAACGTCTTCGTCCTCGGCAAGTCCATCGTATTCACTGAAAGACAGATCTAGCGGATTCAGGTGCTACTGAAAACCAAACCAACCCTCGCTTCAGAAGACCGTCGCTTCGGGTCACACAGATCACAGACGTAGTGGATAAGGCAAATGTCTCCTGGCTCGGAATCAGGGTCCAAGACTGAGAGCGGCAAAGTGCCCCATACTTGCTATGTAGGTAATCATCGGGCACCTAGTGAGAGGACACCCAAGATTGGGGAGAACCGAACCGTCATCTACTGCGAGAAATCAAGAAAACTAAACGCCATCGATCCTGCTAGGTTCGATTTTAGATAAAACGCCAACGGACCCGTAACAGCCTGCGTTCCGTTGTTTCTGATGATTACCCCGGTTCCTCAATCTGCAGCTATATCTAAGCGCTGCCCTACATTCATCCCTATTCCCTATCTAGGACGAATCCTGCGTACAGATGAATTCATATCATTGCATTTCACTCCCCTTCCTAAAAAAGTTACCTTAATACCACTGGTGAGTCCATCCCAGCTCCGTCTCCGCCTCTGTCTCGCTCCCCATCCCGGGTCGCCGTCTCACCCCTACCCTACGGCTCGGAGCACCGCGAGCGCCGCCGGTCACCAGGGCGGGTCTCTCTGACCGATCTCTTCCGCAGCGGAACGGCCAGCCGACTCCGGACGGCCACATTGGCCGGCCGCCGGCCACCGGCCACCGGATGTCGGACGTCGCCAGCGAGCCGACTGTGGTCCCGCGCCCACTGCCCAGGCAAGGATAGCAACTGCATGAGTCACTTGTGACGTGAAGTTCAGTCAGCCGGCAGAATGAAGGTAGTTTAGTCTGTTTAGTTTTATTGACATGGCGAGCCTCCTGCCTGTCATCACTTTTACCGTCTTTGTCGCTCTGGTCACCCCTAGACATCGGCTCCTGCCGCCCGGTGACGTCCAGGTCGCCCCTGGACATCCCCTGCCGCCCCTAGAAGCTCCCTGCCGCCCTGGTCACCCTCTGGTCACCCTGGCGGCCCCTGGCGCCCGGTCGCGCGCACGGCATTGATTGGGCGCTGCGCGCGGCCGCCGTCTCGGGCCGGCAGAGCTGGGGCGGCGGCCGCTGCTCTCGTCGACGGCGACGGCCGGCTCTGCGGAGCTCTGCCGGCCGGCGAGGAGGCGGCGGCGCTGGCGAGTTACGAGCCACGCTCCAGTTGCAGTGACGAGGCGCGGCGGCCGGCCGTTGGACGGAGCGCCGCGCCGCGCGGCCCGTCCGAGCGCCATCCGTTCGGGCGGCGCCGGCCCGGCCGGGAGCCGTGCCAACCGCGCCCCGTCCGCCCGCCAGCTTTGCATTTAAAGCCGAGCATTATTTGTCGCCGAGCTGCCTTGGTATTGGGGCGACGCTCGATGGGCGACACGGACGGAACGACAGACACGGAGAGAGCCAGAGCGAGAGCGGCGCGCGGATTTGTCGCGGGCGGGGATTAGCGGCGCGCGTGTCGGCTGTAGAGCAGAGAGCGGTGGGTAACGACCAGGTGGGGCATTCCACGATAGATCGACCAAAGCTGTGCACCCTCATATTTTATTTTTCGCTCAAAATTCGTCTAGGGGGTTGTTTTGGGCCGGAAAGCCAGCTGTGGCGATGATTTTTTTTTTCGACGAACGGTTAACGAGATATAGCCTCGGGCAATTTCTGGAGGTCACGCTTCAACCCTATGTTTGGCGGCTCATAACTCAAACACTATTGACTTTTGTATAAGGATAACTTTATGTCTTCCAACTCAAAATCAACCAAGGAAACTTTTGGCTATCTCGGATTTTCGATTTTCGAAAATTTTGGTCACGTGACCTCTTGACCTATTTTTTGAAGAGTGACCTTGACACTTTCCCACCCGAAAGTTGAAATTTGGTCTGATGACGATTCAAGCCTTATCAATGGTCGTTCATATGCGACAATAAAAAACATGGCTATCGGCCTGCATTGACCTCAGGTCAGGTCATCTTTGTGACCTGCCCATTATAAGTCAATGGCAAAAGTACCGGCTAGGCCACTAAAACGCATCGGACTGGTACAGTTACTTCATAATCATACCATATTAGGTTATTATTGATCACTCTGGTGCAATTTTGCATCAGTGACCCGCGGAAAGGTCATCCGAGGTCACATTATGACTCACGACATTCATATGCCTTTTATGTCTATATCTTTTGATAGAATAGGTATAGGGATTTGGGAAACACATCAATTAGTTCACTTTGGCCAGGCGCATCATGCCATACGCAGCCTTATATGTTAAGGTCATTTCGTGACCTTGACCTAGGGTCAAATTTTGGTCAAATTTCATATTTGACCTTTCGAAATAAAAACTTATACAATTCGATCCGACTGGAAAAAGCAAACACGATGGCGCTATTTTATACATCTGACTTAATAAACATAATAAGATATTGGCGAAAAACGTTTTTATTCCGTGAAAAATGTTTATTTTCAGCCAGATTAAATAACAATATTTTGGCGTGGTAAAGGCATTCGAGGTGCATAGACACGTTGGCGTAAGTACTTGTACCTAAGCAATTCACGCTCATATGACTCGGTGTTGCGGTCATTTCTACAGGTACCAATCTAAAAAAAAATAGCATAGGTAGATATGTGATGATCAGCAGTTTCGTACATTTGGCATGAATAATAATCACTCACATAAAACATTTTCCTATGTACACCCTAATCGGCACGCACGGCACACAGCAAACCGACAACATATTCACAACAACACAACACAACATTGGTCCGATCCAACAGTGCAACTTTCCAAGCTCGTCTACTTTGTATGTGCTTATCTAAGACACTTTGACTTCCTTGCCCTCCCGATCTTCTGAAAGCTCGTGGACGCGGACTGTGGTCAGGTCAACTGGACAGAATCTGTGGTACTGTCTCGTCCCCTTCACAGTTTTGGCCCTGGCGAAGCGAGCTTTGAGCTCCGTAGCCGCCTTCACTACCTCCCCCTTAGCCACGAAGAGGAATTCTATGGCGCTGACAAATTGCTGGCTTAGAAAGTCATACATGTTTTGGGCGGTCAGAATTTGATCAGAAACCGTGCGCCGTAGACTCTCGCGGTACGTTGCGCGCTTGACGGTTCCACCGATCCCGTCACAGGCTCCTTTGCCGTGGGAGGTGGCGAAAAAATTCCATTCACAGGGAACCTGAAAGTCGTCAGCATGGCTGCATACGTTTACGAAATTGAACTTATTTTTGTACTGCCCTCCACAGCCGTCGCTAAAATAGTGAATCTTTTTTAGCCCCGGTACACGGTTCTTGATCATCGGCACCAGGCGGCGTAGAAATGCGTGCACTGTGACGGTGGTGTGTGGACACTGACATTTCGTGACCTTGACCCTAGGTCAAGGTCACGAAATGACCTTAACATATAAGGCTGCGTATGGCATGATGCGCCTGGCCAAAGTGAACTAATTGATCGTGTTTCCCAAAGCCCTATACCTATTCTATCAAAAGATATAGACATAAAAGGCATATGAATGTCGTGAGTCATAATGTGACCTCGGATGACCTTTCCGCGGGTCACTGATGCAAAATTGCACCAGAGTGATCAATAATAACCTAATATGGTATGATTATGAAGTAACTGTACCAGTCCGATGCGTTTTAGTGGCCTAGCCGGTACTTTTGCCATTGACTTATAATGGGCAGGTCACAAAGATGACCTGACCTGAGGTCAATGCAGGCCGATAGCCATGTTTTTTATTGTCGCATATGAACGACCATTGATAAGGCTTGAATCGTCATCAGACCAAATTTTAACTTTCAGGTGGGAAAGTGTCAAGGTCACTCTTCAAAAAATAGGTCAAGAGGTCACGTGACCAAAATTTTCGAAAATCGAAAATCCGAGATAGCCAAAAGTTTCCTTGGTTGATTTTGAGTTGGAAGACATAAAGTTATCCTTATACAAAAATCAATAGTTTCTGAGTTATGAGCCGCCAAACATAGGGTTGCTGCGTGACCTCCAGGAATTGCCCGAGGCTATATCTCGAAAACTGTAGGTCAAAAAAAAAATTATCCTTGCCACAGCTGGCTTTCCCGCCCATTTCTACCCTCTACACCAATTTTGAGCGAAAAATAAAATATGAGGGTGTCAATTTAATTTTTTTTTTGGTCGATCTATCATGGAATGCCCCAGGTGTTTGTAGCGATGTCCCGCTCGCCGCCGGGATACTAATGGACTGGGTGTGTAGGGGAGAGTGGGGCAAAGCGGCCACCCTAACGTTTCTAACGATGCCGACGCTTGATTTTTTAACTTGGAAAGATTCTTTCTATACCAATGTGATCCCTATTAAATTGTCTTTTATTCCAACTGCGTTTCATTTCCAAAGGCGTTCACATATGGGAGATATTGACAAAACTTTAAACCTATAGCATATTGGCCACTTTGCCCCATCCCTGAGGCAAAGCGGCCACTGGCGACTTCGCAAGTCCCGATATGAGAAACAGAATAGTTGCCTCATGCACGACTAGGGTATTTGATGGTGACAAGGTTTAAGGGAAGATGGATGTTTACTTTGTTATCTTCCCACCTATTGTTAAACAAAGAAAGAATTTTCTTGGAAAAACATTTAATTGCATAATTTGGTAACTCATGTAACCGAAAAGTGGCCAAGATGAATGCATGACGACACATTTGAATATAAATAATGTTTTTATCCAGATGGAAACAACTTATGGCCAATTGGGGGCTGGCCACTTTGCCCCGGCCGCTTTGCCCCGCGCATACCGTCCGAGACAAAAATATTCCAGCTCAGCTATTAGTGGGGTAAAAAGCATTAAAATTGGTAGAAGGCATGCACGATAACCACGCAATGCATGGACAAAAACGCTTATAAAAATTCCAAACGGTTATGGAATAAAATAACATTTAAAAATTGTAAACATAATTGGTAACCTGGCAAGAAATGCTTTTCCGTGTTTCACAGAACAATGGCGATGGGCCTGAAACCCCGGTCTGGCTCATTCGAACGACCGCAAAGAGAAGCATAATTGGAAATCATAAATTGGAACTGACGCCAGCTGTGGAGGGCTAAAACGATGGATGGCCGCTTTGCCCCGGATGGCCGCTTTGCCCCACTCTCCCCTACTGTGTAGGTTGGTGTTGTCTTGCACCCAAATCCAGCGGCATTGGCCGGGGTGGGAGGTGGATTAACTGGGCCAGCCGCCGTGCCCACGGTGAATATTACTGAACCGAGGCAGCGCACCGGTCCGACGCATAGAACCTGAACAAAGCCAGTGCGGGTGAGGCTGCTAATCCCAGAAGATCATGATGACATTAACGACGTTTAATCTACTCCTGAAAATTAGGACGAAGAAAGCGTAAAATATTCATGCATGACTTAAAAACCTTTAGTGGATAAATAGCTATGAACATGTCATAGACGATAAGTCCAATCATAATTCATAGACCGATATAGACCGGTATGAAGAGGTCTACAGTCAAATCTAAAAGTTGTGCATTACCTTTGAATGCATTCACACATCTTTTACATTTACCGCATACAATAAAATATTAATATTGCAATACCATCTTAAGTTTTGACCCTTTTAAACAATGAAAAATATTGTTTGCATGCGATTAAAAACAGATAGAACATAGAGCATAATCACTACGAATCTGCTTTGCGTACATAAAAGTTGCAACAAGTGCACTACAAGTTCATATAAATCTTTAATAGCATGTTCATATGATCATTTGAAGCGCAAATTAATGAGTCAGTTACATCCTGAACATACAAAAGTAAGAAGAGAATGAAAGCTGAACATCTGTAGTGATTTCATATTCGTTCCGTTTAAATCTGATTGTGAAAACAGGCAATTTAGTGGAATCAAATAAGAAAAAGGTATTCAACATTATATTATGTCTAAAAAGAATAAATAAATATGTAGCAGCAATGAATAACCTGAGGTTCTGAAAACATGATCCGCTGGGATGGGGAAGATTCAGCCGCTTCCAGGATTTCTACTAAAACATGAACGCCGTTGACTTGCAAGCATCAACTCGAAGCTTTCTTTGGCTTTCTTGTTTTCTTCTGTACCCAACGTCAGTTTAATTTGGTTTAAAGGTAGTGTGCCAGCTTTCTTGGACCGTATGGAGTTAATGGCCCAGATAAGGAGAACCGGATTTTTAGAACTTATCCATACCTTCAAAACTCATGGAAACGTCTTAAATTCTTCAAATTTTGAGTACCCCAGTGCGAAATTCGCCCCGACGGGTTGTCGGTCGTACCCCAACCACATTTCACACCACTATGAACAATAAATGCACACACTGAAATCCAGGCGCGGATACAAGGGGGGGGGCCATGGGGGCCATGGCCCCCCCCTTGGCCGATTTTTTTTTCAAAAATAAAATAAAAAGTTAAAAAGTTAAAAAGCTGAAAAGGGGGCCTCCTGAAAATAAAGTGGCCGAAATCCGATGAGTTTTTTTTTTAACCTACCCACTTAGTTATTTCTTAGAAGACTAACTGAGAAGACTTCTTTGTTAGAAAATTGGTAAAGCTTTTCATAACTTGGAGGTCTCTTATACTCACAGAGATGACCACTTTTGCAGGGCCTCCTAACCTGCACAGAGGGCCTCCAAGCCTGCACAGATGTTGAGATGTTGCCTGAACAGCTAGATAAGCTCAATAGACGCAGTTTTTTTTGGGGGGGGCCCAACAAGTGGGAAGATGGGGCCTCCAACAGGTGGGATTATGGGGGGGGGGGCCTCCTGGTTTCTAATGGCCCCTCCCTTGGAGATTTTCTGGATCCGCCCCTGCTGAAATCGCTATTACCGATATGCTCATCCAATCAAGTTTCGATAAACCCGTTCATCATCATCTCCTGCGGTTTCGAACACGCCTGTTAGGTGGCTTCTGATGCTCGTCGAGGTCGGAATTTCCAAATACGCGTGGTGCGTCGGGCCGCGCGCTCTGACTTCGGCCAAGAAAAATGCGTCAGCTGATCATTGTCATTTCTGCCACTTGCGTGTGGTGAAATGGGGTCATAACTTATAAGACGGCTTTTTCATATCAATTATTTTACATAAAATCATATTTCAAACCATAAATAATGTTCGACAGCCAAATAAAAGAAACAATACCAATACGGGCTTACAGTTTAAGGCTCGACATTGTGTTGTCTACGATTAGACAGCTGATAACTCATTCCCGTACGTCGTATGGTCGTAACACTATAATGACCTTTGCTTATTGTCACAAGTGCGCCGCATTCGCGATTGTTGCCCGACGCCTGTTTGCAGGTGAGCCCACTACAGTTGTTATACATATCTAAAAACCGAAAAACTTTTAGGCGAAAAAGGCACTATTCCAGGCCCATTTTTGATTTTTTTTTTTGCGATATTATGTAAAAACAGAAGCTTCTTATCCTAGGAAAAATAAAATGGGAAATCTTTCAAAGGTGGCACACTACCTTTAAGTAGCTTTCATTTTCAAGAAAATAGCGCTTCTGTAACGTCACTATATGAATGCCATTAAAAACCAGCACCAGTTTCCTGCTACCAAAAAAAAAAAAAATCAAAGGAAACGATTAAACAAACTATGAATAATGTGGAGTTACATGTGGGTTAACCCTCGCCGGACCTATTGGTTTTCTACATACGCGCCGGCCGAGGGGGGGGGGGGGCGGGTACGACCCCCCCTCGCCGTTTCGCCCCTGATGGAGCTAGCGCGTCGCGGAAAAAACGAGCGTGTGCGCCGTTACGAGACGCAGAGATTGGTACCCGATTTTAAGGTCCTAGGTTAACCGGTGACCTCTGAGGTCAGGTCAAGTGCCCCAAGGTACGGTTCAGTTTTTGTCGAATAACTTCGCCAAAAACGGCCGCACGCCGCGATTTTGGCAGCATCGTGTTCGCCTCGCTCAGGCGCGTCGAATGATATACTTTTTGTTCGGGTCAGGTCAATTTGGGGTGTTGACCTCAGGTCAAGATCAGGTCAGCACCCCCAGGTCACGAAGTTGGTCGAAAGAGGTCATGTCGCATATCATTCGATTCGGTAGGTCTTCCTGAGTCCATTGGTGGTTTCCGCGACTCGCTAGCTCAATTTGATCAAGAGTTATTGACGAAAAACTAGCTTGACCTTGATGACATCATAAATGACGTCACGCAAGGTCAACATTGCAAAAGTGACGCATCTAACCTTGCAAGGAGTGTATCAAATCATGATTCTGTGTGCTTGAGATAGTTGGAGATCGTTCCCGGCGCCAGAATAGCAGTTTTCATTTCTTCCCATTGACTTATAATGGTGAGGTCACGAAAATGACAGTGAGGGCGTTGCGAAGTTGCGACATCTGAAGACCGTGCAGAGGTTCACTTATGACGTCATAGGTCAGTGACCTGACCTGACCCAAAAATGCGATTGGTGTTAAAAGATCCGGCTTGAATCAAAGGTCAGGTATGCCAAGTTTCAGCTCTCTATCACCAGCGTGTTCGGAGCTATCGCGAAAAAAACCCTATGGGGGGGGGGGCGGCACCCGCCCCCCCCCCCTCGGCCGGCGAGGGTTAAAAGAGCACAATTTATCAAATTATCAGAGCTTTGCTATTTTCACCTTCAAAAAGTGCATAGCTTCAATAAAATCGATGATACTGAGGAACAAAACAGTCCAAGTTATGCAGATCAGACTGATTGATGTTGCTATGAAGTATGATCATACCTATTCTAAAATCGAGTGTTTCATTTTGGGCAACAAAAATGCTCCAGTGACCTGCAAAAATGCGGACTTTAAAAATAATTATGAGATCTTTTCCATTTTCGAACCAATTACAGAAAAAAAACATTCACACAAAACTTATTTATATTTAAATACTGAAAATCTGTATGATCAGCATTAGCCCGCGCTCCGCTGGGGCCCCTGGATTTTCACGCCCTACTGTGGGGGGGGGAGGTATTTGAACACCCTCCCCATTTCTAACTCAGCTCCTGGGCCACGTAGCAACACGCTTTAGGCGGCGTTCAAAAGAGCGTCAAAGGTAATGAAGAAATTAATTCAATCACTTTTTAGGCTAGGTCAAAGGTAACCAGAGGTCATCGAAGGTAGAATTTCGCCAATTTCCAGGTCAAACTTCGACAATTTTCGACAAACCGGCGCAGAGTTCAGGAACATATAGAGCTACAGAGCTGCAGACGGTTTAGCCTGCAGGGGACTAAAACTGCCCAAAAAGACGTGCTTTGCGGAAACAGTTTTTCTGCAATAACTTTTGAGTCAAACTTCCACGCGCTGACTTTTACCGGCATCGTGTTCATCTCGTCGAGAGCACTCAAGACGTATCGAATGAACTATAATTTGACATTGAAAGGTCAACTTGAAAATTTGACCTTAGGTCAAGGTCATTACCTGACCGGAAAAGGTCGCGTTGCGTAGCAATCGATATGTATCGTCAAGCACAACACATCTTAAGTGTTTTCATCGCTCTAGCACGCCTCTATCAAAAGTTATTAGAAAAAAAGATTTCATAAATAAAAATAAAGAGATTTCATTCATAAAAAGATTTCAAAAAGATTATATCTTTCGTGACCTGAAAAGACCTCAGCGACATGAGAAGGGGTCACGGGTGCCACTTTCCGGTTCAGTGTTTTATGTTTACTTGTAACTCGGTGCTTGAGAATGTTAACCCGCGCCCCGTAGGGGTGGGGGCCGAAACGGCCCCCCCCCCCCTGTCCTTTTCGGTCGATATCTCCTAAACAGCTGGAGATATCGCCACCAAACTTTCAGGACCCCTCCGGGCATCAATTTTACACATTGTGACCAAAAATTTTTCCAGAGGCTGTGATAGGTTGGCCACAAATGACGTCAGAGAGACGTCATGTTCTGTCATTTTCGACCGAAAAAAGACCTTCGCGAGAAGACCTGTCAAGCCTACAGCTTTGAAGATACAGAAAAATGATCAAGACATAAAAGGTGTAGAATTGACAGGGCTACAAAACTGCTATCTCGGATTTTTGAAATTTATGAGTTTTGATCCCCAAAAATCAAAAAAGCATTTTTTTTTATATATTAGCCAAAAAATCCAAAAAGTTTTTTGAGTTTCGAAAAAAACGGAATATATGTGATAGTACCTACCGTCTTCTATCTACATACCAAATTTCAGATCGATACCTCGTTTTTTGGCCAAGTTATAGCGAAAAAACTGTTCAAAAATGATGACGTCAAATTTTCAAACTCAATTTTTGGCAATTCTAGAACTCGTAGAGCAAAACAAAGACCACCATTAGACTCCCCGTGACGAGCTGCATCGAATCGATACCCATTTTATGCAAAAATATCAACTTTGAAATTTGACCTAATTTGACCTGACCTTGACCTGACCTTCACCAAAACGTAACCTAGGCTGGCCCCAAAGGCTGCCTAACCCACATAATCGCATTTGTCATGTAAAATGGACCATAAAACATGTATCACACGACACATTCATATTGTGACCCCCGGTGACCTGACCTCGCTGTGACCTGACCTGGTATCAGTGACCTCAGATAGCAAAGTATGTGTTTGACGAACAATATACCATCGATGGTTTTCAATAAATTACCAATTTACTCGATTTCACAGCACATTTCTTGAATTGCCTGTGAACGGTGAAAATCTGACCTTTGACCTGACCTGTGACGTCATCGGTTTGACCTAGGTCAATGAAATTTGGTCACAAGGTAGTTCCCGGGTAGGGCTATCAAACGCCGTTTGAATTTTGAAAATCGGCCGGTAACTTTCCGAGATCTTAGGGGGGGGGGGCCGAAACGGCCCCCCCCCCCTACGGGTGGTAGGGTCCGCCGGTAGCCCTACGGGGCGCGGGTTAAGAATGAGGTTCTTCCAAAAAAGACACCTTTCAATTTTCTCGCATTGATTTATAATGGAGAGGTCGCAAAATTGACCTGACCTTTAGTCACCGATATCAAAATTATATGGCCTACACTTCGTACATACTGCTGCCCTTTTGGAATGCTGAAAGTTTCAAAGCGATACGTCACTCGTTGTAGCTATGGCAAGCATTGGAACTTATTTTGAGGTGGATCACTTGACCTGACCTCGAGAGACCTTGGGTTGAGTTTCACGTTGCCAAAAAATGCATGATAAAATGTGCCAACAACGGAGGAGTTTTTAGATATTCGCGAAAACCCTCAGGGGTGGGGGAGTTAACCCTTCGGCCTTTCAAGATGTCGAAAAATGATTGGCAGCGAAACTGACTCCAGAAAAAATCCTTAGTTTTTTTTCTTCTCATCAATCAAAATCTAGGGTTTGCTCCCAGCTGCATGGAACTCGACCAAGGAAAATCGACCCTCGATGCCTACCAGTCAACCGTCAGACACTCCTGGTTGGCGATGTGAATGCCCACCACCCAGCCTGGGACCGTAACTGCGACCTGGAGGACGCTGTCGGCGACAGACTCGACTGCTGGTTGGAGGATGTCGGATGGAGCCCACTCAACAGTGGGGACCCGACCCTCATCAGCTACAGAACCGGAGGCCAGTCTGCGCCGGACCTGGCGGCCTGCGGTCCCGAGCTGGCGGTCAGAACACGCTGGTCGCTGGGTCCCGACCTCGGGAGCGACCACCTGCCGATGGTGATCGAAATCCGTGGAGTGTCGGACCCTCCTCAGCGGAGGCGCAAGACCAGGTGGGCTCACCACCGCGCCGACTGGAAGAAGTTCAGCGACTCCTGTGAGGAAGCCCTCAGGGAGGCCCCACCTGAGGAGCTCTCAACACAACAGCTGTATACGCGCTTCTCCACCGCTCTCCAGACGGCCAGCAAAGCACATATCCCGAAGGGTGCACGGCGGGACCCTAAACCGTGGGCTCTTCACCCAGAAGTACAACGTGCGGTGGAGGAGCGCAGAGCAGCGAGAAGAGAAGTCCACGACCCTGAATCCAAAGCCCGATGGTTGGAAGCCAAGCGACGAGCAGCCGAGGTGACGGAACGCGTGACCCAACAGTCATACCGGGATTTCGTCAGTACAGAGCTGAACCAATCAACCAGTGTGGGTCGGGTCTCCCGCCTGCTGAAGAAGTGGGAGGGAGCAGAGGACGATGAACAGAGAGACGGAGAAGCAATGAGGGTCGGCAACCGGCTTCTTGTCACGGCCGAAGAAAAGGCTAACGCCTTTGCCCATCAATACGCAACAGTCTCCCGACAGGTGCGGGCCCCCAAGATTGACAGGGCGACACGCCGGCGGACCCAGCAGTTCGACCACTACAACTGTGCCGACTGTCAGAACGCCCGCACCGGCTGCTGCTCCCCCTTCTCTGAGGAGGAGTTGGTTCTTGCCATTCAACGGACTCAACTCCGCAAGTCCCCCGGCCCGGACAACATCACGCCAGAAATGATCAAACACCTGGGTCCGGTGGCTCGCGGTGCTCTCCTGAAGGCCATTAACCGATCATGGAAGACTGGTGAAGTCCCCCGCGAGTGGCGAGCGGCTACAATCGTCCCTATTCCGAAAGCAAATAAGGACAAGAAGCTACTAGCCAACTACCGGCCCATCGCCCTGACGAGTTGCGTGAGCAAACTGGCGGAGAGGCTTGTCCTGGCGAGATTGACCTTCTTGACCGATGCACGAGGACTAGTCCCCCCCGAACAAGTGGGGTTCAGAGCGGGACGGTCCGCGGAGGATAGCATCGGTCGACTAGTCCAAGATGTACAGGATGGATGGCAGAAACCGAAGAGAGACAAGCGATCAAAGAAACAAGACGCAGATACGGCTCAGAAGTACGTCCTGACAGCCTTCGATTTCAGCAGAGCCTACGACGTGGTGGACCATAAGCTACTCCGGCTCAGGCTCCTAGAATGCGGCCTGCCCCTGTGCCTCGTCAAATGGGTGTGGGGGTGGCTGCGCGACCGGAGAGTGAGGGTGGAGGTCCAGGGAGCTCTGTCCAACGAGAGGATCTTCAGGGCAGGCCTGCCTCAAGGGAGCGTCCTGTCGCCCCAGTTGTTTCTGATGTGGGCGGCGGGGCTGGCATAGTGCCTCAGGGCCCCTGGGGCCTCCCCCTACATCTATGCGGATGACACAGCGGTTTTGTGCTCTGGGGGGACGATGGAACTGGCGAAGAGTCGGGCACAGGCGGCCGCGGATGCTCTGGTCGCCTGGGCACACCGGAACAAAATGCTAGTCGCCGGGGAAAAGACACAAATGCTGGTGCTATCGCAGAATGCCAAAGACTCCGTCGGATGCACCATCAAGGTGGCAGGGAAGACGGTGTCGGCGAGCGATACACTGGTCCTCCTCGGGATCGAACTCGACCGTCGTCTTCAATTTGGCGCACACTGCAAGAAAGTCAGGAAGAAGGTCCGCCCCCGCGTCGCCCACCTGAGGCGGTTGTCGGGTCGAAGCTGGGGACTAGACGAAGACATTCTCAGAACGATAGCCAGTGGGTACGTGAGAGGAGCCATGGAACACGCTGCCGCGGCCTGGCTACCTGCGGCGGCCCCCTCTCACGCAGAACTCCTGGAACGCGAACTGCGAGCGGCGGCCCGGATCGTGACGGGGTGCCCGAGATCTACACCGAGCCACGCACTGATGGCGGAGGCGAGGCTCGCCCCGATGACGGAGAGGAAGCAGACGCTCGCAGCTCGGCTACTGACGAGAGCGCTGGCGCTCCCTCCGAACGACCCCCTGCGAGCGACAGCTGAGGCCGCGGCCCCGGCGCGCCTGTCCTCGGTCAGAGGATGGAGGTCGCTGGGCCGCCAAGCCTGGGCCGATGCAGGGATCTCGGCACCGATCGAGCCGATTCTCCCACCGAGAGTACCACCATGGGAGCAGCAGGGAGCGCGCATCTCCTTCACACTGGACGTCGGCCCGCTGAGGACAGATGCGACGGCGGAGGAGAAGGAGAGGACTGCCGCCCAGCACCTAGCATCCCTACCACAGTGCGCGGTGTGGATGTGGTCGGACGGGTCCGCGGAGGGCGGCACAAGGAACGGAGGGGCTGGAGCAGTCATCATGTGGCCGGATGAGGAGGTACTGGAGCTAAGAGCTCCGGCGGGTGACTTCTGCTCCAGTTACCGTGCAGAAATGCTCGCCTTAGTTACGGGCCTGGAGACCCTAACTTCACGCACCAAAGATAGCGACCTGCCACTGATCATCTGCTCCGACAGCATGTCGGCACTGGCGACCCTGCGGAATGGCCCCGCCGCCCAGACGTCACCGCTGGGGACGGCGGCCTGGAGAGCTCTACTGCAGCTAGCCAAAGATGGTCGAGAAATCAGGGCCCAGTGGGTCCCTTCTCACTGTGGCATACACGGCAATGAAGAGGCGGACAGAGTGGCCCGGGAAGCAGCCCAGCTCCCTCAAGAAAGGACGCCCATCGACACGAGGACGATCACCAGTACCGTGGCGAGAATGGCTAGGGACAAGACAATCCAGTCCTGGCCCCCCGGCTGGTTCAAGTCTCTGATGGGCGACCGCCGGCCCCCGTCCACGGCCGGCCTGGAACGGGAGAGCGCGGTAGAAGTCCATCAGATCCGCGCGGGCCACTGGGCAGGCTCAAGAGCCTACCTACACCGGATCGGTCGCTCCCCTACCAGAGACTGTGAGGGATGCAACGACGACCGGTGCGATGGAGCGCGCTGCCCCATCTGCGGCGAGGAGGCGGACCGGCCGGCCCACATCCTCCTTCGCTGTCCCGCTCTGATGAGGACCCGCCTACAACTCACCGGCAGTATCCATCCGGACTTGGAGGAGGTCCGGGAGACCAGAGTGGTGGCGGCCCTGGTGGCCGCCGCCCGCAACTTCCAGAGCCGCCTGGCTACGCCCCGATGAGGGGCGGAGGGAGTCACATCACATCACCAAGGAAAATTTGCATTGAACGGATATACTGCGACTGTAACTTGTCGGTGTATGTCATGTGCGGCATAAGCAGTACCACAACAGTGGTGCTTGGCAGTTCGAGTTAAACTCACATATTGAAAACCAAATTTGCTTCGTGATGCATTGTACATTCGTTCAAAAATGATAATGCCAGTGAAGAAGAACAAGCGATAAAAGTGAGCGTGTAAAACATTTTGCAAAAATACAGAACGCTCAGAAAAAAAAAATCAAAATAACGGAAATAGTATGAATTTGAAGCAGTAGATGGCTCTTTGGTAGAATTCGGCTGCGATGTGATAGCAATGTCTTGGCGCAACATGACAGATATTGGTCTCAGTAAGACAGCAGTGCTTCTGTTGACCACCGCCACCTCGCTCACAGAGCGGCGTTCGTTCTCGGCGACTCTCTGGGGGAATCTCCCCCACCGCGGACGAACGGACGAGGCATAGCCGAGGGACGGGTCCGGCAGGTGACGGACCCCACTTACTGCCGGATTACCTCCGGGGCCAACCGGGTGGCGCGGATTAGAACGTCGGCCGCGCTGACCGGCGCCGGCGGGGATTACCGCCGCGGCCGAGCGCGGCCGTAATGGGATCGGCGCGCGGCGCTGGCCGGCCGGCCGACCCGGCGGCCACCTGGCAGTCGGCGCGCCGGCGGCCGCCGCAGGCCGGCGCCGATGGCACCGACGCGCCGCCCGGCCCGCGGCCGGCGCGCCGCCGTCGGCCGCCAGTCGACGCCAAACGGGCCGCGGGCGGCGCGCCACCGCGCGGCGCCCGCCGCCGTCATGGGCTACGGCAGCGCGCTGCTGTGCCGGGCGCTGGGGCCGCGCCGCGCCGGCCCCACAGTGGTGGCCAGCGCGCCGGCCGGGCTGCCCGAGCTGACCGACCGCGGCCGGCGCGGCTCCGTGGTCGCCGCGCTGGACGAGTTCGCGCTCTACGACAGCCGCCGGAGGTCGCTCCAGCTGCCAGTGCCGTCACCGGTCGCCTCTCTGCCGCCGGTACCGTCCGCGGCGCCGCCGCCACCTCCGCCGCCGCCGCCTCCGGACCCCAGCCGGCCCGTCAGCATCCGCGTCATCCCGGCCACGCCCGAGGTGAAGCCGGCGCCACGCGCCCCGTGCTCGCCCACCGGCAGCGAGTCCAGCGCCGGCTGGGGCTGCGCCTGGTCGCGGCGGCGGCGGCGACGGCCGTGGACGGCAGCCGCCGGCGACAGCGCACCGGACGCTGTCGGCTACGGCTCCGAGTGCCTGGCCGGCGTGGTGAGCGCCGTTCTGGCCGTGCTGGTGACCGCCGGCGTGGTCTACTGGCTGTACGCCTCGCACGACGTGTTTGAAACCAGGACGTGACGAAGGCCGGGCGCGACAGGACGCCCCGCCCGCCCTCAGTGCAACCCTAGTGCGCCCCAGTGAGAGTGAGCGACCGAGCGCGCGGCCGGTGAGCGCAGTCAGGCCCAGAGCCGAGTGACGGTGTACCGCCAGTGACCGGGGACGACGCCAGCTCTCCATACAGCCTCGCACTGCCGCGCATTGGGCGACCGGCTGCACAGCCAGACAGGGATGGACAATGACGGACGGCTGACCTCGCCACCAGTGGCCGCGGCCAGGGCGCGACGGCAGTGGTCTCCGGCCAGAGGAGATAGCGGCGGGCGGCGGAGGTCATCAGGCGGAGCGGCCATCTCGCTCTCTCCCTCCGCCGGCGGCCGACTTGGCACCACCGAGCGGCCAGGCGTCATCGCATCGCGCCGGACAATGGGCCAAGCGCCCTCCGTCCCCACACCCCGGCGGCGGCGACGACGGCCGACCGTCCCTCCCGCCGCCCCGCCCCGAGACCAGGATCGGACCAGAGCCGGCTAGAAGCGGTACGTAACCGGATGGCGATGTTCGCGGCGAGCGCTAAAGCTCAGCCCAGCGTCGTTTCAGAGGCGGGTCATAACGGGCCGCGTCCGCCCAGCCTCTGTAAGCCATCAGACAAAGGTAGCCGGCGTGAGAGTAGCAGCGCAAATCACCAGCTGATGACCGTCCCTAAACCATCTACTAACAGCGCACGACCCAGCAGCGCAAGCGCTCGCCACTCTCCAGCCAAGTCGCCCTTCGGCGGAGCCGGCCGGCCGACCGGACATCCGAGTCTTCGAGATGGTGGTCAGCGCTGACCCACGACGGGTCCGTGAGGTAAACCAACCGGGAAAGCCCGGCGTTCATCGTTAAACCGGGCGACCGTGATCTCAAGTCGTGTTCGTGATGGAGCGAGAGCAGTGCAATCAGTTGGCATTCCGTGTGATCTGAGGTGTTGGATCAGGTTCGTGACGTTTACAGGCTTGTCGCCGCGCGCGCTCTAGTAGGATGCAGAGGAGCGTTCCGTTGGGAGCTGAATGTGTGGTACCGGTTTATATGTTTGTCCGAGCTATTAAAACGAATCGCTCGTCATATTGACGCGATTGGTTGAGACAACCCCTGCCGAGATTCATTCAGAAGGCTGCCATTACTTCCGAATGAAATATTTCGAATTGTTTGAGAGATGCGGTCATTCAGAATAAACATGAATGACATTTCTATCGGCTCTTCTAGTCAAACGCATTCGGTCTACGTCAGCATTCCTGTGGCCAATCACGGGTGGGCAGCGACGTGCCGCGCCCGATCGGCGGCCGATAGGGGCGGGGGACAGCAGACAGCGCCGTAATCACTTCCCTGTATAGTCGGTCGTGTCTACTCGCGGCTGCAGCGTCTGTGACAGCGCCCAATCAGTCATCGCTGGCGGTGAGTGTCGACGTGCGCCCGCCCGCTGCGTGTCGCCGGTCCGCCTCCTGGCACGGGCCGTCTGAGGAGCGCCCGCCGCCGCGGCCCTCACCACAGCCGGCCGCCGGCTCTGGCCAAAGGATGGCGCCATCTCGAGCGGTCGTCTCCGGCAGTGTCCATCCGTCATGTCCAGTCAATATGCGCCATCGACCGGCGACGGCTCGAGAGCGGCGGCCGGCCGACTGCCGCGGCGCCGCCGCCCAGCGGCGCAGCGGCTCCGGTTCACTTCACCCAGGCCCATTCAACGGCGGTTTACCCATTCCACCCACTCCAGGCCAGTCCATCCACCCATTCCATGCCAGTCCTAACAGTCACTCCAGGCCAGTCCACCCACTCACTCCAAGCCATTTCAGTCCACATCTCCTCCAGAGTTAGCTCACCCTACCTCTCCAGTCCACCCTATCAACAACAGTTCACGCCAGTCCAGTTCATCCTATTGAATCCACTAACCAGCTTCCGTCCTCTCCTCTCGACAGTCCACAATACTCTGCCTCGGTTTAGTTCTCCACACCATTTCATGCCGCTCGCTATCCATCCAAATAGAACCCGCTCCGCACCACCGTTCCCAATCTCCTCCTCACTCAACGCCACTCCCGATCACTGGATTCCATTCATCTCAATTCCATGCACTCCATTTAACCCACTTTACATATCTCAACTCCACACTTCACTCTGCCAGCCCACCCAGGTCCACTCCACTCTCCACTCTCCACACTCACTCACTCACTCCATTCACTCCACGTCACCTACTTTACACTTATTAAATCCTTTCAATTCTATTCCACTTCCATCCAAGCTCCACTTTATCACTGAGCCGTGGATGAACGCTGATTCAGTCCACATCTTCAGAGGCTAAAAGCCAACCCTCCCCTTTCCGGTCCACGCCCGCAGCACGCGCCGTCGGCACAGCTCCCTCACCTCTGTCCACCGCAGTGTGCTCTTTCATTAGCGGTCCGGTGCCGCGTCGATCATCGTCCCCATACCTCCTCCACGAACTCCTCCCCTCTCCCCGTCAGCAGACTTCCCTATCAGATCATGTCACCCATCGCCTCCGTCTCACCATGCACCACGGAGAGCCCACTGCTCACATCCCAAGGGAAAAGTATCCATCAACTATCTCAGGGGAAGAGGCCTCACACCGACCGGGCACCACAAAAGGCGCCTTATCACCCCAGGGAGAAATACCCCACAATGGCCCAGGGAACGGGGCGGGGCGTCACCCCGACTGGGTTCCGCGGAATACCCTCACTATGGGGAGAAGAATCCACGAACACGCCCTGGGAGCCGCACCCAGCACACACCCACACCCTGGGAAGGGAAGCAGGTCATAGCGGAGCCGCAAAGAGAGGAGGCCGCTGCTGGAACAGGTACTTACCGTCACCATGTCTACGCCCCAGTCGGCGGCAGAGGTGATGAGGTCGTGCGCGATGTTGGCGCCGCGGAACACACCCGTCCGCATCTTCAGCGTCAGCGGGATATCGATGACGGACGAGATGCTTCGGCAGGTGTTTTCCAGCATGGAGCGTTTACGCATCATGGCGCTACCGCCGCCCTGGATGGGAGGACAGAACGTAGTTAGAGATACTTTGGGAGGGAGTCTGCGCGCAGGAGAAGGGAGAAAGGCTAACGTAAGAGGCGGAATGAGCCACCAGCAACGACCGGCAATTGCATGGCCGAAGCACACAAAACAGCAGTGCCAGCGCACAGTCAGCTTATGAGCTGTCAGCACCGTCAACTTTTTGTGCAAATTCCTAGTCCCTTACAGTTAGAAGTCCACAGTCTGCTGCAGCTCAGTCCACAGACATTAGAGGGTCAGTTATTGACAACCAATGACGGACGTTACAAAGTCAATCGCCGGAACGTCCACCATGGCCATTGACAATTATAACGCTTTTCTAAACGTGACGCAGAATAACCCAGAGTTGGACCGCTGACGAGAGACAGACGGGGCAACTGGGCATGTCTCCAGCTCGTGTAAATTCATGACCGCCGTGGAACAGTGTCAGTAGGTATATTGGTGTTTTCTTGAAGAAGTTAAGTAGGAGCTGGCACGTCTCGAACAGCTGCTAAAACACCGAGCATGACTCTAGCCTCTCTGCACGGTCCTCGCCCAGGATACAGTCGACCGCCGCCCGGTTCTCGGTCTCCCGGAGACCGCAGTAGCCCGACCAGCCACCGAATAAAATGCAACTGCGGTTCTGGCCGGCCGAGGCAGAGCGCCATCTTGGTGGGTAACGGCCCGGCCGGGCCGGTCGTCGCCAATATATGGAGGTCGGTCGAGACAGCCGCGGTGGTCGGTGGCAGGCCACGGCGATCTCTGGGGACCGGTCCAGCGCCGGCCAGCAGCGACCGGACACGCAGACAGACACTACAGAGGGGCGCCGCTTATGGAGACAAGGTGAACTGTGCAACACTCACTGATATTGGGGCGAACTGTGCCGTTCAGTGCGATGCCCACTACAGAAAGAAAGGGAAAGAGAAGAGTGAGAGGGCAAAACAGAGGGACACAGAAAATGAGAAGCAGAGTGTGATCAAAAGAGATGTGAAGTGGGTGAAGCCAACTTAGGAGTGTGGATTTGAATTTTTTTACCATGCCATGTTATAATTTAGAGAACCTAGGACCACATATGAAACTATCGAAAGCACGTCAAACTTAGCCCACCAGTGACGAACTCACAGTGATCTCAACTTTCGCTCTGAGATGTGTCTGATTGGAATAATTCTGAATATTTACTAATGTTATCTTGCGATATCAAGTAGGGCCTCTGCATTATGAAGGAATATGGATCTATGTATTATTTCATTATATTGTTGGAAAATCGCCTTCGTTCCAGAGCTGTTATATAAAGGCAATAACTTGACTGAGAGTTGGAAAAAGTTGCAACAATTATTCATAATACGGTATACATCAACGGTAAACGATAAAAGAGGTTAGCTATAGACCTACCCATTCTTTTCGATTTAGTCTAAAGCAAGCGCTTACAAAAACATTGCAGGGAGATCATGTCATTTCCGTGCCGTGCAATGTTCCGCTCACAATCAGCGGAAGAACTGTTGAGTGAAGAAAACATTACTGATCGCAATGCCATTCCAATTACTCACTATCAGGTTCCCACGAATTCATACCGAATTAAATAGATCGGTAAGTGGAAAGATTGGGCTCAGAGTCGTGCGGCGCAGCATTCCACATTGGTCAGGCGCTAGCCCCACAGAGCGATGTAGGCTGTAGCGCCAGTAGACATAACTAGGCTGAGCCGTGCGGTGCGGCGCAGTATCAGCCAGGCGCTCACCCACAGAGCCATCTAGTGGCAGTAAAGAAAACTATGCTGAGCCGTGCGGCGCAGCATCAATCAGGCGCTCACCCACAGAGCCATCTAGTGGCAGTAGCGAGAAATAGACCGAGCCGTGCGGCGCAGCATCACCAGTGCAGCCAGGCGCTAGCCCCGCAGAGCCATCTAGCGCCAGTAGCGAGGACTTAGCTGAGCCGTGCGGCGCAGCATCAGTCAGGCGCTCACCCGCAGAGCCATCTAGTGGCAGTAACGAGAACTAGACTGAGCCGTGCGGCGCAGCATCACCAGTGAAGGCAGGCGCTAGCCCCGCAGAGCCATCTAGCGTCAGTAGCGAGAACTAGGCTGAGCCGTGCGCGCAACATTAGGCAAGCGCACACCCAGAGCTATCTGGTGGCAGTAGAGAACCGCGCTGACCATGCGGCACAGTATTATTTAAGCGCTTACCCACAGAGCCATCTAGCGGCTGTTACAATACCTAGGCTCCGAATCTGGCGGTGCATGAGCCGGGCGCTTATCCGGAAAAGATACGCCCAGCCACAGAAATTATAACCTTTGATTTTATCAGTATTCTTATATAGAAACAAAACATTTCGGAAATTTTTCAGGCAGATTCACATCTCTCAGATTCAAGCGAGGCTTCGCGCTAGCCCACTCGATTTGGAGTGCGCGAAAGGTGGGTTGGTTTAGGAAAGCTCCGCCAACCGACTTTTAAACGGAAACCATATCTGGCATATTGAGTCCCAAAGTGTGAATTATGGCATGATGATTGGGGCGTCAAAGCGTCTCAACCGCACAGTTATATGACATCATAACTTTGACTGCGCTTGTTCATTGAAATATAGACCATCAAAAGAGCTTCCAGCGTTGTCTCTTAGCGATGCTTCCAACAATAACTCGGCAATCGTCGCTCAAGCCGGCTATATTTGTCAGAATGATTCACTGTCTGTGATAATCTCAGTCCTCTTTGTTCTCACAAGGTTAAATAAGGCTTCGTGGTTTGCCAATATTTCATCGCACTATTTCTGAGGTTCACTAAGAATGTTACCAGTGAGGCACTCCAGCTCGTGCTGAGATTTTATCTCAAGGGTTCTTTAAATAATACCACACTTAGCTTTAGAGATGTATACATTTAATTCATACAAATCAATGTAATGACGTTCTAATGGCAGATCATACTAGAACGTTCTTTTGGAATCGCTGGCAAGTACAATTCCAAAGTTATCAAGTGATAAACTGTAATATAATGACTGAACCACAACGTTACAAAATAGTATCAAAATATTATCTATTGGATGCTATAATTTGTTTGGAAACTTCCAATACATACTATTCAATGCAAAAAAAGGTTGCGCAAAAACAAAATAGCTCCGTTAAGTGACTTGCCAAAAAATAAAAACAAAAAATAAACCACGAGTTAGACCAAAATATTTACACAGGAGGCAGTTTCGGGAGTTTCTGTTTACCGGAGTGTTAACTAACGGAGGGTAAATTGACTCCCACGTGCCAAGAGATTACAATTTCAATGCATATCAAAGTTTGTGCCGCCACGCTGCAGACTGTTGGCCGCTGGCCACGGTTGGCCAACTCCGAAATTCGGGCTTCAGCCGAAGGGGTGTTCTGAATGACTGTAACTGAGCCGACGGAAAGCCCGCGGTCGATGGTTCCGAGCCGGCGATGGCAGTTGTGATGCTTCAGCAGAGCATTCGATCAACCTGTGACGGCGCGGCGGGGTCCCACCGGCCACGCACTGGCCGCGGCGCCCGCCCTCTCGGTCGCGCCGACCACACAGAAACCACGATCGATGCCGGCCTATATTTGGCCCAGTGTGGCGTCTGGAGGCGCCGGCCGCGCGGGATGAAACCGACCCACACCCGGCGCCGGACCGCCCCAGCTGAGGCGGCGGCGGTGGTCGGCAGCCTCCGCACCGCGCAGAGCCTCAGTTAAGGCAGGTCCGACACTGCATCACCGGAGACTGGCCGGACGGGCAGCGACGGCCGACGGCGCGCCAGCCGCGGCGCCCCTCCGGCCCGGCTGCCAGCTCGAGGCTCCACAGCTCGCCTCGGATGGCTGGCGCAGCTCTTACGCACCATTTTAACGTCCGTCGCCGGCGGACATAAAGCCGAATGGTCGCCGGGCTCCGGGCGGTGACGACGGCAGCTTTGTGGCCGGCCCGGCGCCGCCCCGCACTCGGCTCTAACGGCACCATCAGTCCGCGGAGCCGGGACTGGCGGGGGCGGCCGGCCGACGCCCCGTGACCGGCCGACCTGCTCACCGCTACAGGTCACGCGCGCGCCATCAGTGTCAGCCTCGTCTGTCGGCTCCTCGGCGCGGCAGTAACGACCCAGCCGAGATGAGGAGACCTCGTGACGAGCCGCGACACGAGAGGACAGCGAGAGGCGCCGACAACAGCTTCAGATGACATCAACAAGACAGAGAGATGGGTCACCGACGGAATGACAATACATCGCGGGGACGCTCTGGGTAGGCGTTCCGGCCGCAGGGATACTCAGGGCTCTAGTCACTTGAAGACAGGGATATGTTGTCCCTTGAAGCGTTTAGCGTTTTAAGCAGCCCAGCCACTTTACCGCAGAGCAGTATGATGGCGGAAACCAGAGGAGCTCGTGGAAGAGATATCGGAAGCCATGTTTTGCGGAAAGGCTGGTGCTCGAGAAGCCATTGGCGACGTGCAAAAAACACCGCCAGACCATTAGTTACACGTCTATCGACAGGGCGCGGTCTGTCGCGCGGTCTGTCGCCAGCGAGACCTGGAAGGGAAGGCGGGGCTGCATGGAAAGTAGTGGGTGCAATGGAAGAGCATACGAGAAAGGGAGTGAGAGCAATGATACATGAGAGTCCCAAGAATGCCCAAATCATGACAATCATTCTGAGACGGGCCGAACCGTTTAAGCTCTCCAGGATTTGCATTCCTTCAATATTTCCGTGAAATGCGACCAGCTTTAGCATTCGGAGAGCTGGGGAGCCGTACAACAGAGTCCTACTGCTTCCAGGAAAAGGGGAGCCGGTGGACCTGCCGGGCTCGGCCGGGAGATGGCTCAATAGTTCCAAATGACCCCGCGGACCGTCCGCGTGGGACCGGCTCTGTCGGCCGCGCCCGGACTCTGCCGGCCGGCTCGGTTCGCGCCGCTCGGCTGCCAGCTCGCCGGCGAGCAGCGTCCGGCCGGTGCGGTGGCCGCCGCCGCTGGCACGCGCCGGTCAATGTTTATGGTGCGTTGCATCCGGCGGCGGCGCGGCGGCCTCTCGGCCCGACCCGGCGAGCGGCTAATGGCGGTAATCTACGGGTACGCCCGGCCCGCGGCCGCTCTCCGCCGCCGTGCACCGGACGGCCGGCTGCAAATCGACTGATAAATCGGCAGACGATAAGTCGCCGGATTGTGCTGCGGGTCGGGTCTGTGATGTCAGCTGTCGAGGGAAGGGCAGGGGCGGGAGCGGAACTGGGATGGGTGTGATGAGCTGGTAATGCAAGACATTTTGGAGACAGTGTGGGCTAAAAGGTGCACGACTGGTATTCACGGCGGAGTTAAATCATTACCAGCAGAATATCTACTAGCGTTCCATCCTCCAGAAAACAGACATCGTCTCAGCTCTGGTCGGCGCAGAACCAGCGCAGAGCCTCCGCTGCCTCCGCCCGCCGTTTCCCCGTCCCAGGAGGACTGAGCTGCGTCGGACAGGGCTCGGGCGCGGCCGGCGCTGCGTGAGCCCGTTCCACCCGCCGAGCGGCCGTTCCCCGGCCAATGGACCATTGATCAAATGTCGCAGAGCGCCGGCGGACGGGCGGTAGTTCCGCTGGAGAGCCGCTCACTCCACTGCATGAGAGCCGCGAGTCGGCCGGCGCGTCAGAATGGTGTCCGCGTCGTTTTCGAGTCGGCTGGCCGGGCCGCCCGACCCGCGACTGCCGTCTGTTGACCAGCTGGGAAGCCCCGCGGCGCCCGAGCCGAGCGGCGACAACTTGTTGTCGGCACTTACCGGATGACACGGCGAGCATCATAGCTAATGGCTAATGTGCAACATGCAGGCGGACACGACAGAGCGATGGATACGGTGGATGCGCTGAGACAGCGCCGAGCCCTAATTCAATATACCCTGGCGCCGAGCAATAAATATTCAGTTCACCTAGACCGAAGAGGCGTTTACTTTTTATGTTCTCCCTTTTATATCTTATTTTTTCTTATCTTCTACTTTCAAAAAGATCCGAAGCCTGTGTTGAAAAAATAGGTTATTTTCCAGAAACAAGCAACATAAAAACGGTATATATTTTACAAACAATTCAAAGATCATTTCACTGCGTTCTAACAAAATTCATACAATGCAGTGAGCAAAGTCTGCATTGATGCCCAGATACAGGGAAAGGGATGTTTGTTAATGACAAGATTAAAGACATGGACGAAACGCTTTAAACATGTACTAACTGCATAGAGATAGTTGACTTGTTCGTTCTGACTAGCAGGGCAAGGCAATGATCAAATGAAAATACACCGCCATACATTTCGCGTAAAACGAATCAGACCAGCACTTTAACCGGACACAAAGTCGCCCGCCGTCGTATTCTCAATGAATGGCCACATCTGGAACACTAGTCGACACTATGAGCTGACCGACTGTATAACACGGGCCATTCCAACTTTATTGCCATGCAAGTTAGTGCCCATCACAGCAGGCTAGGAGGCGGCGGGAAAAGGCCGGAACGGCACGGCCGCGGCGACTCGGGAGCCGACGTTTGGCAGAGGGTGGCGGACCCGGGTCAGAGCGGAGAGGGAGTGGGAAAGGACGGGGCGAAACCTATTGATTATAGCTTATAGGTTGAATTGGGGAGTGAACATTGAGCACCGAACAAATGCCACACAATGAAAGACTGCTATGTCTGTGTTCATGAAATAGACAGAAATAGTGGTCGTCGTCGGCGACTTACAAGTTCAGCCGTTCACTGCGATACGGGGAACGTTTCTATTGCTGATGTTACGCAGGACCGCTCAGACCCAGCCCAAGGATAAATGTGAAGTATTTCTGGAAGAAAGGCCAAGATGGAGTCGAAAGCCGCTCGACGACGGCCAGCGAATTAGCATAATCGGGTTATCTTAGAAAGGGCAGCACCGACCATGACAAACAGTTCCCGGAGGCACACAAAAGAGCCTGGGCCCCAGCGTCCAGCGCTTCATTCCGCCCTCACCAGTGCTGCATGGTCAGGGTCGGTAACCCCGTGTAATACAGCGGGGGTAGACACTTCTTGGTGAGCTCCTTAGCCACTTGGAGCGAAACACGGATCCGACGGCGGTGTTCAGGGGCTCAAGGCGGCGATTTCACGGTTTTCTTGTGGGCTTTCAGCAGCACGAGCTCATGCAGAATGAGCCTATTATGACTAAAATTGGCAGTTTGATATATGTTTATGACTGCGGGGGCTCAGCAGCGACCCTTAGATATGTAGGACGCAGAAGTGATGGTGTAGGCAGACTCCAGCAGAGACGCGAGGGTTAAATGTTGGCGTCTTCATACAACCAGACAATGTGTTATTTGTAGCACTTGTGAGGCATTGTGCTGCATATTCTACTCGACATGCAAGCGTTCACTGTGACGTGAGAGTAATGACGCGCAGAAAAGAGGCGGCAAAAGTTTATTCACTATGAAGTCTAGGGCAAGCTTTATTTTCTAGCCTGGCGAGCCTGCTTTTTGAGAAATAGCCACTAACGTGAACCCCGAACTGTGCACGACAAAACAGCTCGGGTAGGTACCTCATAGTTCGTTCGCAGGACATCTATGACGGAGTTAGAGGTCAATCGCCTCAGTCGTCCGCCCAGTGCCCATGAGCGGCCCACTGGCTCCTAGAACCTCTGTCTGTCCACCCGGCGGCTCGGCCGACCGTCCGTTCGGTCGGTAGCAATGATCGGTTCTAGAGCCCTAATGCTACCCTTTCTTTCCGTCCAGCAGTTCATGAGCGGCCCGTGATGCTAGTGCCGACCGGCAACCTCATTAACTTTGATATACGGCTACCGTGAAGCCAGCCAATTGTTGGAAGGCATCAAAATATATAATCAAACTGCTTAATAAGTGGCCAGCTCGGCAGTTTAACACATACGACCAGAGAGCTATCATTTTTCATCAAAATATTTTAGCTCCACTACTGGGACTCCCTACCTCACACCGCCGCCTTCTGATTACATACGACACCCATTTACCTCAAATGACCTACGGTCAGAGCTGAAATAGCCTGTTGACGATGTGGTATGTAAATAATTCATTCCAAGAATGCTCGTAAAATTCACCGGAATCCTGGCGATCCAGTCAACCTGCCGCGAACGCTGCCCTGTCCCGACTGGAGCAGCCCAGAGCAGGCGGTCGTCCGTACGGCACAAATGACATTGGACGACTTCTGAGGCGATCGGCCAACTTCTGATGGGCCGAGTGAATCAGAATTCGTCGAATCCCGGATATGGTTCCGGTCCGAGAGGCGGCCAGAGAAGAGGCGGCCCGACTACTCCGAGCGGTACACGGAACCGGCAGAGGGCGGGGGAGGAGCGGAGAGAGGAGAGAGCAGAGAGCAGAGAGCGGGGCTGGCCGGCCTCCAACCGGCACTGTATTGACGTGTTTGTGACCATTGATCTCGACTCAATTTGGGCAGTCAAACTGGGAGTTATGGCTCCCGCTAGGCCAGGTGGCAGGCAGACCAGTATGGATTCGATGCAGATTCTCTCCGAGACAGAACAGCAGGCTTGTAGCACATCAGACGTTCCAGTCCAGTTATAAGAGTGTCTTCAAGGAACATGTGGCTGTCGATACCATGATGCTCTTTTGAGAATGCCGAATGTCCATCGGTAACATAAATTCGGCGATGTCCCCTATCCGGCAGTAACATTCGGCCCGCTATGTCGAATGTTCGGCTGTAATATTCTGTCGGAAATGCCCAATGTCTTATGACGGCATTTTATCAAAAACGTTGTCTGTCCATTGATCCTTCTGCCCAGTATCCAAGCCGTCCAGTACAAAGTTGACAAGGCTAAGGGTGCTGGACCGTGTCCTTTCCAACTCCCCTCGCCCGCGTCCGTTTCCTCCCTCGCCTCGCGTCTCTAATACCTCGGAGTCGCCGAGCTCCCCACACCCTCCTGTCGTGAGTTTGCTCTGTTCGCGGACGGACCCTTCTCGCCCGTTAGAGCGCAGCTCCGTTTGACCAGCTGCCAAAGGATAGAAACAATCTATGGCCAGCCGAGTTGGAAGGTAGTTTGGCGGGCAGTGCTGACTTCAGTCGGCTGACGCTGTCACAGACCAACGAGTGTGCCTAAGTTGGGATCTGTTTTAATATGACAAGAATCCTTCCCCATCTACCGTCTAAGCCACTGGCCACTAAGCAAATGTCGACCAGTATCAAATCCACAACACCCACAACCCACTACATTCCACCCACCACCCACCACCCACCGCCCACGCCCGTCGTCCCCGGCCGTTTCCATTCGCCGACGAACAGGGGCTGTCGAGTGGAAGGGAGTCTCGGCCGTCCGTCTCCCGGCAGACTCCGATTTACGCCCACAACCGGTCCTGTCTGTTTGCATCTGCAACTGCGGCCACTCCCAGCAGAGCGCGCCGCATCGGGGCGGGGGCGGGGGGCGGCGAGATGAACGGCACGACACGGTTACAAAGGCGTCCGACGGCTCAGCGCCGGCGCCGCCCGAGCGGCCACTGCGACAGACGACGCCGGCGGCGACGCACACAAATGATGCACGCGCCATATGGTGGGGCGGCAGAGCCGTGATTGTCCCGCGCCGTGACGAATACGGATGACCGGCCAAGGACGGGGGATTCGGGCGGACGAACGGAGGAGACACTAAAAATAGCCACACGAAGAATGGTGAGGAGAATAAACAGCACAACACGCCGCAACGGCTGGTAGGCAGGCATGCAGTACCAAAGTACGAAACTGATTTATTGGTCATTCGCTACAGTCCTAACTCGATTTGAGGGAATGGGTTGCGCGTGTGGTGGGTCCATCAATTTTAGAATCGCCGCAATACTGTGCACACTTCAGCGGGCAGCATGGCCATTTGCCCGTATGAGATATAGAGCGAGGCCTATACACCGAAATACTAGCAACTCTTGAGCTGAAGCACGCAGTTAAACTGTAAATCACATACTTCTCGCATAAAGTATGAGTAATCGAGTTAGATTTTGGCCGGGAAAGTCGCTTCTAAAAAGATAGCTTAATTTCCAGAAATGGTTCAGGATTCAGTATCTCCAAGTTTGTGATAGCTGGATTCAAACAGAATTAAATACAAACTCCTGACTGGCAAGTTTTCCGTCTCTGCTGAAAATAATGCCCAGACCGTCTGTAGGAGACCTCAGCAGCCGACTGGCGTGTCCCACCGCCGCCGGACCGCCCGCCTGCCCGCCCGCCGCTCACTGATGAGCCCCGGGGTCGCGCCCCGCTCCGAGACAGACCGCAGCTCGACTGGAAACACGATATCGGAGTCGATCGCACGTCAGGACCAACACCGTATCGACAACAGCTACCGCGGGCTGCTCGGTGCGGAATGACTGCGGCGTACGGCAGACTCCGACCGGGATACGTCGTCAGGCAGTGCTTCATAGAGAGCTGAATGACGGACTGTGGCCGCACGGCGGGCGGACGGTGGGTGGGTGGGCAGTGGGGACCATGGTTCTGATGTCAGTGTGTAGCTGACCGTCCGATCCCGCGAACTCTGAACACAAACGGATAATGGAAAACGAGCTCTTGTCTCTGTCAAGTAATTCGCTGCACAGTGAACACAATAATTGCCTGAATAAATGGACGCATTCCGGACGTTTCATCCGGACGTGGCGGTGACTACCCGGCTGACGCGTTGTGATTTATCTAGCCAAGAACAATGGCCTGTCCTGACCCAACTGGCCACAGTGCGCGCACCACGGACCGACCCGACTGACTGTGACCTGCCCTGACCCCGACTAACCTGGGTTTAGACCAGGGACTGACTGGCTGTGGTCTGCCGTTACCCAACTAGCCTGTGTCTTTACCAGGCGTATTATGATCTGTGCTGACCCCGACTGACCTGCTGGTAGACCAGGTCGATCGGGCAGCCGAGGTTGATGTCGATGAAGTCCAGCTCACAGGTTTCGTTCAGCAGCTGGGCACATCGGGTTAACACGCCCGGGTTGTTGCCGCATATCTGGAAAACGAACAACGTCAGGCACAGGGAAAATCGGGGGAGGTTCGGCAACTGATCTCCCGTTGACAAAATCGATACTCAACTCGTACTGCTTTTTTTTCTCGAAGAAAAAAGTAACTTGTAATGCGTTTCTAGCAGAATACGCGAGGCGATACCTCTTCAAACAAATAATTCAGCTATTCCCAACAACAATGCTGCACCTTCTTCCATTTTCATGACTCAACATCTGATAACCATCCGCGTAATGCCAAAGGTCCGTGTCTTATTCCCCACGAACGACCCCACCAGCGCCACTGAGCGTCCTCTCCTCACCTGGGCGCCGAACACCTTCTCGGAATGGTGCCGTCGCACGAGCGCCCACTCGGCCTGGGCGCCCTGTAGCAGGTTGGTAGCCATGGCCATCTCTCCGCACGTGATGTCGGCACCCAGTCGTCGGCACAGTCGGCGGAACGGCAGGTTACCGACCGTGGTGAGCGGCGCAAGGTACAGCTGGTCCTGCCAGTCCACCTGCCGGGGTACGGAGGTGTAGTACAGTCACGGGGGTACAGAAGTGTGAGGTACAGTCACTGCAGCGGCGCCAAGTACAACTGGTCCTGCCAGTCCACCTGCCGGAAGGTGTACAACAGGCGTGAGGTACTGCCTACCAGGAGGCAAGGAACGGTGAGATATAGCTGCAGCAGCGGCACCAAAGACATACAGCTGGTCTTACCAATACATGTGACCGCATCACCAGCAGAGCATACAGTAAACATTCCATGTAAGGTATTGCACGGATAATGCCTCAGCCAGTTATCCAGCACAAAATGCACACGTTCCGCACCGAGTAGCGTCAGACACCAGCCCGTCTCCCTGCCTCTCATAGACCGCTCGCCTCGCCCCTCCCCTCTCCCGGACTGCTGGACCCGCTGATCGCTCCTGGGCTACACCGTGAGGGCGGGCACGGTCGGCGGCCGGCGGCTACCGGCCCGCGGCACGACGATCATCGTCTGGCAGCGGAGCTCCGGGTCAGAGCCGCCGGGCGACGGGAATGGCTGGGTAAATGAACAACGGCCCAAACCCAAGCTACCGAACAGCTCTGTGTAACTACTTAGTTACTGAAGAAGCTCTAACTGCCAAGGCAATAAAGGTTTTATTTTGAGGATTCAAGAGTTGAAACTATTTTCCAACTTCGCAACAGAAACATAGGACAAGAGTGAAGAACCACAATATGTCGTTATTGGTAATAAAACTTGTCGTAGCACACAACTTCTCAAGGGTCAAAGCCCGACCACTCATAATGGGTAAGGTAATAAGCAAACCATGAAATAGTCCAGGACGAGGTACAGCAAGCCGTACATACGCGTAACAACAAAAAGGCGCGGAGCGAGCGCTTACGAAACTTCCTGTGATGCGATGAAAAATTGGCTCGAATCGCATCCCGTACAGAGCCGTACAAAACAGTCCGCAACTTTTCTCTACACTTTCTCTCAGAGGTGACTGAAAAAGTTGCCTCAATACTACGCCCTGGTACCCCCAAAGCTTTAACACCAACCAAGCCGTACTTAGGATAACAAAACATAGTGCAGAAGGCGCTGGTAGCGCCCTAGATGCCCAAGCTCCATCTAGCCAAATCCTGTTTTTAAAACAGTAGTGAAAATCTGCTTATTCTCAAGAAAAAGATAATCCTGCGATTTCCGGAGCTCAGTGCTCGGGCCCCGAGCTGTGACCAGCTTTCAGCGAGCGTTGGACAGTTGATCTGGCTCGATAAGACGCAGCGACGACACACGACATAAATCTGTGAAAAAGTTGTTGGTGAGGCGGCTAGAAATTTCGCGGACTGTGGAGTGTGGAGCATGTAGCAACTAGCATTTGTGTATAATTTTGGTAGACGTTCGTTGTTCTTACAGAGAGGGAATTTATGAGTGCATGCAGAATCGTAGTCACCGTTTCTGAGATTCCTAACATATCTTTCCATTCAGGTTAAGCATATTAAGCACAAGCATTGAAAACGTAAAAATCCAGTTAAAACCTTTTCAACAAAATCGTTTTAAAACGGTTACTTCAAAATGTTTCATAAAATTACGACGCTATTACGGCTCGTCAACGGTGATGTAGAATCAATAAAAACTACATCTGTTTCCATTCGTACTTACATTGTATCAAACTTGCAGTGCCCTTCTTCTGGACGTTTAATGAGATATTTGAATTGGATCATGCTTCATACTAGGATGGATGGTGGCAATAAGGAAACGGTCTCATTTTTATCAAAACATGACCGGACACGCTATCAGAGTCCAGAGACCTAGAGATACGGGAATTCTGAACTTGTATCATTTAGCCCAAAACATAATTAGATTACAAGTATAGGACTATTATTGATGTTGAGAGAACCGCAAACAATAATCATGGAAACGATTGAGGAGCTGACCATTATCTTCACTGCTATAATGTTCTCAGTTCATCGACTTGGGGTGCAAACGTGAAACAGATTTTAAGTCTGCATAGACGTCCACTCTGGTTCCTACATGCATCTTCTCCATCCGCACCCCACAAGTAAGGTTAAACCGAAAAAAATATAAATTTTAGGCGTCGATAATCGTATCGCATAGAATTGGGTGTCAGCACGCAATCTGGGCTGACCCCTCGAGGGCTGCCTCAGTCTCGATTCCCGTACCCTCTACAGCATGTGGCGCCACCAGACGTAAACTGCAGTTGGCTTTAGTGCGCTGTCAGGTCGCCGTTTGACCAGCATACCACCAGGTTGTTCGCGTTTCTCGGCTTCTCATCGGTGAAATCCACGTGGGGCGTAGCACGTTAATTACATTCACTGAGAGGTCGAAAAACGTCATCATGTAACTTCCATATACGGCAAAACCAACAGCATCCTGATAAAAAACAGCAATCGTACAGCGCTGTCTGTGGCTATATCTCCCCCTCTCAAAATACAGATGGCAGCACCAGGCCCCCCTGTGCTGTTTAGGTAGGTCTTGACCGTTTCAGTGTATCAGTACCTATTCCGCCCGTACGTACACCAACTTTCCTGTACCGGAACGCAACTACCCATTCTAAAAATTACCAGCTGACAGAAAATATCACAACTCAAAACTCTTTTTCGTGTCCCAATGTCGTAAAACGGATGCCTTGGATACTTGGACTAGATGGCAGCACATAGCTGTTGTCCAAAGCGACCGGTAGCATAAGGCCCAATGGCAAATTGTGCCATTAGACTGTACCGCAGAAGGCTTGAAATTATACAGCAGAAAGAGCGCAAAGTCCCTATGTCTCACCCAGGCCCAACACCATCTTACCTTCTTTTTCTCGGCCGGTCGGGGCTTCACGAAGTCAGTGTCCGAGTGGGATCCAATCGGCTTCTCCGAGCAGACCGTCGACTGAGCGCTGTCCCCACGCCCGTCGACCGGTCCAGTAGTGTTCCCCACTGCAGCCGACACCGCACCGGGAGCAGGAGACGTGTTCGCATCCGCCACGGCGGGGCCTTCGGCAGAGACGGCGTCCTGCGCCGGAGCGGGAGCCGCGGTGGCTCCAGGGGTAGCTACAGAGGCGTCCGTGGGGACAGCTGGGTCGGTAGCAGCAGTAGTGGTTGTCTCAGAGCCGGCTGCGGCGGCAGGAGCAGTTTCAGGGGTCGTCATGGGGGCATCTGGTCCCACGCCGTTCTGAGCTGGCGGCGCCTCTCCGGTCCCCTCGGCCGGCCGCCGGCCCGGCCTCTGTCTCTGCCCGCCCCTCTGTGCCGACGACGGCCGCCGGTCGAACCGCTGCACCGCCGCGTTAGACACCGAGAAGTCGTAGCGGCGCTTCCACAGCTGGCGCTGTACATCCTTGGTGAGTGCGTTGCGCGTGGGGCGCAGCGCCTGGTAGGCAGCCCACTTCTCCGGATCCCCCTCGCTGCTCCGGTGCTCCGGCGTGGTGTGCGACGCGCCGAATCTGACGGGGACACAAAAAGCATGTGTGATATGTTTGCCACTCACAAGATATCCCGTGGCCTCTTTCCATAGATACAGCTGACACCCGTCAGAAGCAGACGGCGACCTAGATGCTCCACCCCCAGCTTCCTAGGTCAAAGTCCACATCCCAGCTCCACCCAGTCCGCGGTATTACGTTACTGCTCCATCCTCAGTCTCAGCAGCCTAGGTCCGCAGCCTAGACCTAGACCTAGGTCAGCATCCCTAGGTCCCGCCCCATCCGCCTGGTCAGTGGTCCCACGCCATATACGGCCTTGGTCCCACGTCTCATCCCATCCCCCCGTTAGCGGTCTCAAGTAGACCCTTTCCCATCCTCTGGTCAGCATACCAAAACCTATCTCAAATCCCAGTCGGTGGTCCCACCCTACCCCGTCAAAATCGTCACATTCACGTCCCTCCCCATCGACCTCTGTTCAGTCGTCCTCACTCCTTCCCATCCGCCCTGTCCTCACCTGCAGGTCAGCCCGGACGGACAGCGGCCGTGCTCCTCGTACATATAGCAGCGCGGCCCGAGGTCAGCCGGCTTCTTGGCCAGGTAGGCGGCCGGGTCGTGCAGGAAGTGGCACTGGCCGGGGAAGGTGCAGCGCGGCTCCGGCTCAGAGGCCAGCACGTCCTTCAGCACCGGACACAACTTCTCAGAGGGCGGCTGACGAGCTCGGCCCGGACGCTGCTTGTTACGGCCTGCGGCGAGCACAGGGGTTAGGATGTCACAATCATCATTTTAGTGATGGCCTGAAAATGCCTAGATAAAATGTTCATAAAATTATGAAAAAGATAGTGCAGCAGTCAGCACTAAGCATAGTGTAGGTACTAGCATGTAGCAAGTGAAGCATGCATATTGCATATGTATACGATTGCACTCACCTCGCTGTTTTTCTTTCTGTTGCCCTGCTTCCTTTTCTTGCCCATCATCCACAGGTTGTGCATTGTCTGCACTGCTGGTTTCTGGTGCTCCATCATCAGACAGTTTGATTCTTTTGGCTGTTACATCCTCAGAGAGGTCGCTCTTGCTTTCTTCATTCTGTGGCTCCCCTGCACCATCTTTATTTATAGGTAACAGAAATCTGTAACATTGATGACAGCCGTAACTATAACTAAATGTCGCCATCAGACATCCCCAAAGGTAGGCATCTTAGAGTCCTACTGGTCTTACTTTCTTTATAAATGTCCTCATAAACACCTATTAAAAACAAAAAAAGTAAATATGGGGTGGTAACACTTGACATGCTATGAAACTTCAAAACTAACCAGCACAGAAGGCTAACTTTGGTTAATTTTGAAGGTTAATTTTATTAGTAAGTCTATTTCAGGAGTCAGGACAGAATCTGAATGCAACCAAAATAAACTTACTCTGCTTTGATAGCAGCCTCCCCTGGCCTGTAGACCGGATCCTTCTTGCATTCATTGCTGTCAGCCATTGTCACCTGAAAAGAAAAATCAGTAGGTACTTAAGGTTAGGTACAGGGTCCTCAGCCACAACTGTATGGGGATCTGCAGTTGACAACTTGACACCTGACCTCACTGTGTACAGTGTACGCTGCAGTGTGAACAATATTAACCCGCGCACCGACGGGGGGCGGATATCCGCCCCCCTGAGGTCCTTCGTAGATGGGTGTCCGTCAAAATTCGTGGAGATATGCTGTCCCACGATTTCAATAATGCCTCACGTCAATAAATGAGCTTATTTCAGCGTAACACGGGTCCGTACGCGAGAATTGGACATTCGATTGAAGAAAAAAATCATTGAAAAGGCAACAGCAAAGTGGCAAAAAAAATTGGACATCTTTCCAAAACCGTGCTTTTGTGTGCCTACTGCCTATGTATTTTAGCTTGTCCCACAACCTGCGAAAAAAATCTACAGAGCTGCTGTGTAGTTATTTTTAGAGATAATTGAGCGCGAGGGAGCGTTGTGAATAGAAAAAACATTGAAATTTCTCTTCATGGTTCTTATTTTTTGGTTATACAATTTAGCAAAACTGCACAACGCAAAAACGTCTGTCCCACGGTTTTTGGCAAACTTTTTTTCTGGGTCACGTTTGTTTCTGGGTCACGGTACTTAGCTCCTCATTCAAAGCATTACGGACCGGAGGGGTGTTCACGGGCACCGCACACTGCTGCGTGCGGTGTGTGCGGTGCGTCCAGCAGGCGTGGGGGTAGGGGATGGGTAGGCGGCTCTGACGTCACGGCTGCGTGCGGTGGACGGTCCGCTGTGGCCAGTCCCGACCGGCCACAGCGATCGCTGTGTGCGGTGACGGAAGGCTGACGTAGGGACGCAGTGGGCGGAGCTTGGAGGCTGTGTGCGGTCCGACCGCACACAGGGCCCGTGAACAGCCCTCGGGTAAGCAGGGTCTGCAGAGGGGTGTTCACGGGCACCGCACACTGCTGCGTGCGCTGTGTGCGGTGCGTCCAGCAGGCGTGGGGGTAGGGGATGGGTAGGCGGTTCTGACGTCACGGCTGCGTGCGGTGGACGGTCCGCTGTGGCCAGTCCCGACCGGCCACAGCGATCGCTGTGTGCGGTGACGGAAGGCTGACGTAGGGACGCAGTGGGCGGAGCTTGGAGGCTGTGTGCGGTCCGACCGCACACAGGGCCCGTGAACAGCCCTCAGACTTGCATATGGTCCTATCCCGCGAAGGCGCAGAGAGCGGGGGCGGAAACTGAAAACTGTCAGTTGGGCTGGGCGAACCCAGGGGAAATCATCTCCTGCGTGTCATAAGATTTCTTTATTCTGGGTCACACGCCCTTGTGGCTTGTGGCTGGTAAGTGTCGAAAAGAATCACAGTGTCGTGTTGCTGCGTGCTCAGGTACTCCAGATAAGATGTACTTGGAGATTAGTATTCGATAACAAACTTGCCATATTCGGAAAACTGTAAAAACTATTCCCCTGGGTCACGCATTTTTTTTTCTTCTGGGTCACGGATAGCGTGACCCAGGAAAAAAATCGTGACCCAGAAGAGAAATTCTGCCCACCTACATCATCAAGACATGCAAGTCTTTCCGCCTACGTGTGGAGAAGGTCATTGCCGATAAGGGGGTTATATCGCGCATGAGGTGAGTGAACGTATCTGGTTTGATAATGCGTGACCCAGAAGATATTTTTTCTTCTTCTGGGTCACGGACCATTTTACGCGCATGCGCAATGGCATTTTTGAATTATTTCAACTGTGAACAGCCTAGGGTGCATGGTTTATGAAAAGGTAATGATTTCTAGGAAATCAGTTGTGGGACAAATATCGACCCAAATCTCCACGAATTTTGACGGGTACCCAGATAGCAGGAAAACCGCGGCGCGTAGCGCCGCGAAATTTGGTACGACTATTCGCTCATCAATTTTACACATGGTGTGCAAGTTTGAACCTCCTAACTTTTAAGGTCAGGTCACAAGGTCACTTTGAATGACCCAACCTCAAGTCACTTTTTTGCAACTTTGTCACCGTGCCAGAGCTACAGTAGATGTCGGAGGCCTTTGAAAGTCGCAGGATGTTATAAGGTCATTAGTAACTACAATTTGTAGGTATATCTCGGAATTTTGATATCGATGACCTAAGGTCAGGTCAATTTCTCGACCTCCCCATTATAAGTCAATGGGGGAACAATCAACTTCCTGTTTTTACCACTAAAACGGGTCGGAATGGCACCATAAACCATACATGACTTCATATACGATTAACCTTCACTACCTTGAGGTCTGTTTTGCTGGTGGGCAGCTGTAAGGTCATGTGACATCATCAAAGGTCACGAATGGTTTTTTGCCAATAACTCCGTACAGGAACAAGATACAGACGCGCGGATGGTCTCATTGATATTTGTATACCATTCGACTCGGCTCGATGAGCTGAATCGAATGGTATAAATAATAAAAATCTCAATTTCGAAAAATTTGACACTTAGAGGATGTTTTTGCTGAGAACTGTCGAATATGGCCCGTACCCGGAGCCGGAGCCGTCAAAAAAGGGGGCGACTCCGGCTCCTTGTTTTTGAAGAGGAAAAAATTATTGACCTAGTTCGGTTTGACAGTTCAAGGAAGTAAAACATGCAGTAGGTATTCAAGATATGAAAATAGCCTTGTTATGCAAATACAGAAGCAACGTGCTCCAATCCCATCTTCTTTTTTCATCCACCCGTATCTAATTGCATAGGAGATGTACTGAGTATTGGAGCCAGAGCCGGAGCAGCCATGGCATTTCACCCGGAGCCGGAGCCGTAGCCGATTTTTTTCTCCGGAGCCGTCTAAAATTTCCACGGGTCCACATCCCTGCTTTCTAGTCAAGCTCCTTGTTGTGTCTGCAACATTTAACAAAAGTGCCGGATCTTTCCAATCAAGAAAAATGGAAACGCAAGAAAGCATTTCATTCATTCATCGAGCCGAAACAATCATAGCACCACATTGAACCAAGTTTTGAGCCAATTTCAAATTCCTTTTCAAAGGTTATACATTTCTTCACATTTTTTATCAGTAAAACAATTTCATTTTCGCGCACTGTTACTCTCGCCCTATCGCTTTGACATACACCTTGTTAGAACAGAACACTCCTCATGCGTCTGACTATCTGTCCGTGTGGGGGATGTCGTGTGCAAGGTGTGCCCAGTGAGAGTCAAGCCGGTTTTTGAATAGGTTCATGGTGTTGGAACTTGGACGCGACGACCGCTGGTCGCTGGACTGGTAGAATGTTCATCATTGAGGACGCAGATGGAGAACACCCTGTGCCGAATTCTTTCAGTCTTCATCAACACATTTACTGGTTTGGGTTCACAGGGACAGACCACCAGCTTTACAGATATCGGGAAATGTTTATCTTTCATTGCGGATGTTTTGATGAAAACTAAAAGTCAACTTTTGTAGTTGTATTTTCAGGCCTGTTCATCTTACGGTTATCAATTTTTACCTCGCATTCTTACCTCGTTGGGTTGGGTTCCTTCGTGCCTCGCTTGTCCGGGTAGGAAGGGGTCAACTTCAATGCGCGCCCCCAGCCTGAGTCATGCCATGTCGCCATGTGGTAGAGAATACAAACGCATTTAGCATGGTGTTAGAAACACAGCTATTCGAAGCTTCCTGCGCACAACGCTATCGCAAGACAAAATGAAAATGATCCAATCAGCGCATGAGATTTCACTTATTTCGCAGATAAAATTAACAAATATATTTATGAACACGCCATTTCATGAGTCAGCTGCGCTGTTTTTGAGTGACAATTCCCTATGGTGCCGCCGGTGCCGCTAAAAAGCTGCATTCATCATCATCACCATCATCATCATTTATATTTCATCCGTTGTAAGCATCACTGATCACAGGTCAACAATCTGACGAATGAAGAAATGCCATGGGCGCAAGCATCATTCTGGGCCATCAGCCAACGTAGTGAGTCAGCCATAGGCGGCGAAACGGGGAGGGCACCGGGGCACCGGGCCCCCCTTTGATTTTGGCATTTTAACATTAGCCCTATGGGCGTTGCATGGAAAAAAATGGGACCAAAAGTCGGCTCCCCCCCCCCCCCCCCCCCTCATGGAAGGTGTTCCGCCGCTACTGGAGTCAGCCGCGGATAACTCTAGGAGATGCAACCCATTCAGGCGATACGTGGCAGCCAGCGATCCTCACAAGACTTCCATCTCACAAGGCGAGCACATGATTTACAATCAAGCCAGATGTCTCGTATAACTCGTGTTAAAAAAAAATCGTGCCCGGAGACGGTCATAGATATAAAAACGATGGTTCCGGTCAAGCCTAGCTAAAATTCGTTTCCGAAAATAATTTAGTGTCACCACTGACTCCACATATTCAAAGCTGAAGGAACAAATTATTCCGTTTATTATTACTTAAAGATATCATGCAATATCGTGAAAAGCACTAAACCATGTCCAGCAAAATAGGATTGTGATACTGGGCAAATGATTATGCCAGAAGAACCGGAACCTACTCAAGTGTGATTGGCTTAGCTGGCCTCAGCGAGGTGAACATCTCATGCAGCAGATTTAGCATTTCTTCCTGGAAGTAGCGAATCCCACGCCGTATGTCCGCCAGTCGCTCATCAGTTGGATCCCGCAGCACGTTTATCTCACTGCAGAAAAAGGATGGCAAGACCTTGTCATCGACAGCCTGTCGCAGCATCTCCAACACGGCATCCATCGCAGCCAGCGAGTCTCGCCACTCGGTTTCCTGCCGCTGTTGGCACATCCACAGCACACATGTCTTCAGGTAGTAGGAAGAGACGTTGGCCAGCCGATCCCGTCTCTCCTTTTTCACCGCCTTCAGCAGCATCAGACAGTAGCGTGCCGACGGCGGAAGGCCCCGCACCAGCTGCGCCTCCTGCCGGGAGAACGACAACCGCCACAGACGGTCGTCCTCCGCGTGCGGCCCAGTGGGCACCAGGAGCAGTGTCCTGTCCAGGCGCGCCAGCAGCCGATCCTCGGGCCAGCCGGAAGGCCGCGGCCGCGCTCGCAGCTCCGCTAGCCATGGCACGGCAGCGCTGGCGCACACAGCCACGCACGGCACGCAGTCGACAGCGCCCCCCGCGTCACAAAACGTGACGGCCGGTCCATTGACGGTGGGAGGCCCTTCCCCGCGCCGGTGACGGCGCACCGCGCCGGTGACGGCGCACCGCCTCTGTCAGAGCGCGGCGTACCGCACCCGCGGTCAGGTCGCGCCGGCCCGGGTGGCTGCAGCGCAGACGGCGGCCCCGCAACACCCGGTAGTAACCGAGCACGGCGCTCGGCGCCACACACGGTTCGCCCTCGGCGGCGGCCGCCTCGGTGGCCAGCGGCGACCGGCTGACGTCCAGCTCCAGCAGAAAGTCGTTGTCGGAGCGCAGAGGCAGTCTGTGACCGTGCAGGGAGAGCCAGCCCACCCGGTCGGCCACGCTGCCCGAGATGGTGGCAGAACGGATCTGCAGCCGGCCGGCCGGGTGGCAGTGGGCGCAGTCCTCGCCCCCGGCCGCCGCCGGTACCTCGGCCAGGTGTCTGTTCAGCTGCCGCCGCAGCGTCGGCCCGTGCACCTCGTTGAGAACCTGCAGGTGGACGGGCTCCGGCCGACCGTCGGCGCTGGAGGCCGGCGCTGGCTGAAAGTTGAGGCGCAGCAGGTGACGCACCTCGCGCTCCATACCACTGGTCCGCGCCGGTCGCCCCAGGTGCTCTCACAACCGCCGCTCCCACAATACGCGCCGGCGACCGTTTAACGACCGAGCGCACAGTGCCGTGCAGCTCAGCTCAACACAAGGTCACCGCCAGCGCTCGGGCCGGTTGCGGGACCACCGCAGCGCGACGTTCTCGCGCGCGCGCCCGCCGCCGACTGACTCCCGCGCCGGGAGGCAAAGCTGGAAATAGTCAAGCTTGTTCCGGCTATGCCTAGAGATGCAAACTGCAGTTTTTATGCCCAACGCTTCAGGGATCAGCAATACACTGGCGATAGGAAGGTACAGGTCTCGCGAGATTAAGCAGTAGGTTTTGCACTTTTACATTTCCGGTTATATCTCAGAAACTAATCGATCTACGATGAAGCCATTTTACACGATCATGGCCGGCTTGTTACCTACCCAACAAGTCGATCGCATCTTCAGCTTGAGACGACGAAGATATAGCCTGAAGTACACTAAATTTTCTAGGTGCAAAACCTACCGCTAAAACCCGCGAGACCTGTACAAGGTACGCTTATAAAATCATTTGTCGCGTTTTTTTTTACCCCGGAAGGGAATGTTATGCCAACCAGAGGAAATTCTGGTGGCAGAATTCGTTCTAAAACTAGTTCGCATACTTGTGGAGTCATCTGCCGGTAAAGGTGATTCACTTCGGAAAGTTGCACCTCAGCATCTCAAACCAGCGAAAAAGATAACCTTAACCTAGTCAGCGGATGATCTGCAAATTGCTAATAACCGACCACTGCCAATCAGTGGCCAAGACAGGAAAACACTGCAAACATATAATGTGCAGTGCAGCAATGTCCCGGGAACCCTTCCTCGGTCACCGCTCCGGCCGTAAACCATCCCCTTCCCTCACTCAGCCGCCCGGTCACCCCGTAACGTCATGGCGTCCACAACTTCACCGCGCCGTCGAAGCTGACCGCCACTGACTGCTACCCACCGTGTCTTACGCTACTCACGAATACTGCAATAGGTTGAGGTTACAATTTTGCTGATCCGTCCAGTGTAAACATTCAAACTAAATTAACGTAACAGAACAGTTGCTGTCCTCACTCACTCCTCGTACACTGGCAATGTCACCAAAAAAGTCGTCGAACACGTGAAGAATTAGCACTTATGAACTTTGCTCAAAGCAAAGCAACGTTGGGCTTCAGTTTCACAAAACATGCTGTAAACGTACATTATTAGAAAGCAATAGTTTACAAAGATCCCGCAGACACCAAAACTATCATGATCAGGTAGTCAGTTTATTGGACGTCCATTCTCTTCGCAAGCAAGTCCATTTCGCACCGGCTTCCGCTGTTGAAGGCCAGTAACTTCATAATGAATTACAATGATGATAGGAGACGATACCGCATGTGCAGAATCTGGAATGTGGACCTGAACACGTACAATTACTGTTTTGAATGATATATTTACACTTTAAAACGTATGCACGGGATTGTTTGTTCGTCTTTCTGATACACAGTACCTATCCATATTTGAAGCGACGAGAGGCATATCATTACTCATGCTCGATCATTTAACGATCGAATTTATGATGAATAAAAAGTTTCACTATAACGCAGCGAGTTTATACGCACGAACACAGCCTTCCCCAATCCCCAGTCCAAGCTGAGGCGTATTTCACAGAGTTTGTAGTTGCGGAGCTGTTCGGGTTCGCTCTCAGCCCCACTCAGCGATCAGGTGCGGCGCCACCGCCGCCTCCAGCGGACGGAGGGAGGGCGTCACTCCCGCCATCTGACGGACGGCCGGCGGGGGCCGCCACCGCACCGTCGGCCCCTCGGTCACCTCCTGCTCGGCCAGCCGCGGCCGCTGCCGCAGCCAGTCGGCCAGACTGGGCGGCGGCCGCTGCTCGGCCTCGGCCTCCGCGCGCAGCCGCTCCAGCTCCTCCGGCGAGAGGTGCGAGAAGCGGCAGTCGTCGCCGAACGGGCAGCCGGCCGGAGTGGAGAGCCGCCAGCAGGGCCGCCGGCCCGCCACCTCCGAGCGCCACTGGTCACCGGCCGACGCCAGCTGCCGGTAGTGCTCGGCACGGGCGGCCATGTGCGCCGCGCCCCGCACGTGCCGCCGCCACGTATCGGGCGAGTAAGCGAACCGTGTGCCGCAGTAGTCGCACAGGTACTTCTTCACCATGGTGTATGGCTATATGACAGATGTCCTGGGCCAGAGAGTTGAACAGTGGCTAGGTATCAAAGAGAAATGGTAGCACACCGACATGAAAGTAACATATAACATCATCAAACACAAAAAATAGAAAGGCAAGTTAAGGAGAAAATGCAAAAAAAGGTATAAATTTATAATCATGGGCCAGTTTCACCAATCTTAGACCCACCAGCAGCAGTTACTTTTAGCTGAAGTCACTTAAGATTTTTGCTAAGCAAGTTAACTGGAATAATTATCAGAGTTAAACTAATATTTCTATAGGAAACAGAGTTATTTCCTCTCTTAGCACCCCTAAAAACTGGATAAGTTGGCAAAATAAGTCATTAGAACATGAAAATTGAAAGGAAAGGACACATCGACAGTTCCAAGCAAGAACATCCTTTGTGTCAAATTTTTTGAAGGTGAGATTTTTACAATGTTCTTTCTCGGAACTGTCGACATCCTTCTTTTGTCGGCACATTCGTCTTCAACATAGGCTGGTGCAAAGGGAGGATTTCAAAGTAAACTGCTTTACTGAATATTTCATTAAATTAAATGCTGAATAGTAAGATGATAGGTACTCAAGATTTCAATATAATGCAATTTCATTTATGGCAAAACTCCTGATGTAGAACTAGAGAGTAGAGCCTATGCTATGACATTACCCGCAAAAAACGGACACGCCTAAGAGCTGGACTTTTTGATGACGTCTTCGGGTGACGTCATGTCGTGTGTGACGTTTCGTGAGCAGGTAAGGAAAAGTCACCACCGCTGGCGAACATTGGTGCGGTAAATGGCAAACACAAATACTGCGCAGAAAAGACAAATGTGTAACTTTAGACCACGTCAGTCCCACGCACAAGGGGGAAAAGCTCAAATTATTGAGCGCTCAAAAAATTGAGCGGGCCCCATTATGAAGGAATAGGCGAAACGATGGTATTTTACAATGCCTCTAGCGTCACACTACGGCCAATATCGTATCCAACTAAGGTATCAATGGCAAGAGAGAGCAACAAGGTTTCTTCTCGAACACTCGCCGTGATAATTTATATCGGTGTTTTTGGAAAGAAAATGCCCTAAAGACGCTCAACTTTTTGAGCGCCACTTGTCGTTCGGGACCGCGATACTCAATAAATTGAGCGCCACGACAGACGACAGTCAGCTGGCGCTCAAAAAATTGAGTGCCGGCCAGCATCTACACTCAATTTATTGAGCCTTCTCCGTGACAGGTGAAGCCGGTACTGGCTGCCATTTTTGATGTTATATTCGTTGAAATACGTTAAACTGAGTTGAAACAGAAATGCAGGAAGTTGAATGCTACGTGGTACCTAAACTTTTCACAAACCCATGGCATCATGTCACATTTTCCGCTAGTAGTTTTATCGGTCGCCTTTCGGATTCGGCACACCTCAAATAATTATACAGGGCTTGAATAATCCGTATGAATACTGTATTGATATTTTCTGACTACTGGGAGAAGGGAATACGTGATTACAGAAAGATATCCAATTCCACCCACGCTTGAATATTGGAGAATTATACAGGAAAAACTGTATTGCCACGGTTACAACTTACAAGGCCATCGGCTGCAAACAAACAAAAATACTATACAATGTGGGTTAGATTCACAAACATCATCAAGTGTGGAACACAGAGACGAGCAAAACAACATCACATTATCGCATGCCAGCCCGACCACATTGGAACCGGGTGACCTGCGACCGGAACCTGCGTCTTGCCAGCATACATCACAAAAGCAGGAGGCAGTGTCGTACTGCTTTGATCCAAAATATGCCATATAACAAATGATATTAACGACCTAAGCTCGGACTAAGCTTATCATTATCAAATCCTTAACATGTAAAAGACGAATGGAAACATCGAGTCTCAGACCAGGAGTAGCAACCATCACAGTAGCAACATCACAAAGAACACGCGGCATTATCAGACAGCCGTTTTGTTATCGGGCTACAGGCGGCGACGGCGTGGTTGCAGACCAGCTGCGAGGTAGCGGCGTGCGGGCAAAAGGCGCGGGCACACCTCCATGTGGCCGTGCGGACAGTGCGCGGTCGACGTCGCATAGTGGGCGGCATCGGGCTGTCCCGGGGCCGTCGAAGCCGCACAGGTTGTCGGCGCATGTGGGCGCGCGCGGTCACCACGGCCAGCTGCTCACCACCAGCACAGACTGCGCAGCGTCGCCGCTCCGCCGGCCAGAACACGCAGACAACCCTTCTTGCAGTCGCACAACACGTCGCCAAACTCATTCACCTGCCCCACCATGTTGTTGATGTCACCGAGTCGTTCAAGTTGTGGCTCGTGCCGTCGAGCATGACCTGCCCGATCGGACACGGGTCAGCGGCTTCTGCTCCAGCGAAGTCTTCATCTTGGTGACGTCTTGCTGATCTCCACGAAGGCTGAGCAGATGACCTTACCCACAGGGACGGCCGACGTCCTCGCCAGCGACCGCTTGGTTGTGCAGGCCTGCCAGAAAAAGAAAAGCTGTTTGGTGATCTCAAACGATTTTTTTTCTTTATGCAGTGGAACAAAATGGAAAATATGTCATACAACAGGAACTAAAAAAAGATGCAGCCTAGGTCGTCTAAGAAATGGGTGCAACATTGATAAAATTCTTCCTTGAATGAATTCTACAAATGCTTTTGATAAAATGTGTGGTGATTATAAGGAGACCACTGTACTATAAAATTGCTCAGGATTCCCTATCTGGACCTGTCAAAAAATCCTGACTGCACACCAAGAATGAGCATTAAATCCAAAACCTCTACCAGGTACCTAGGGATAATTAAATTCTGATTCAGGAAAATATTTCACATCATACAAATAAAAACCTTTACTATATTGAAACTGAAAATGTGATGCCGATCCAGTGACCTAAGGGTCTCAAAGTATAATAATGAATTAATCTATTATAAATTTGGTGGTGACTGCCAACTGGCATCTGGCAGCCTAGACCTTGAGGCTTGAAAGTGGCCTTCCTTTTCCGTTGACTCCGATCCTCCAGATGGAAATGATATAAAGGATCATTTTTATCTTATTTCAAATGAGCCAGTCAGCAAAGTGGCTATCCTGTTTCAGCATTCACACACACAATAGTTGACTGTCAGTCTGCCATGCTGTCAGTGTTGTGAAGTAACGAAGGAGTTGAGTTTTGTTGATTATAAATTGTGATGTTATGTAAAGGACTGGAAAATGAATGTGAAAACTATGGAAACATATTGGCAGAGTATTGTCACTTACTATCAGGACATATGGATAGAGAATACATTCAAATTAATAAGAAATGCCAAATATCAAGGTACTCAATCACTGATAGCAGTGGACTATCATATGTTTTAATGTCAATTATATGAAAGTTAAGACTGAAACTACCTTTTACTGCATCATACCTAATGAAAAATTGTGTGAAGAAAACATTCACAGCCTCTTTGAAGCACTTAGACCACTAAAAAACAAAAATTTTCACGTAAATATGTTGTGTCTCTTTCCCTCAAAACATCATATCGGATGGCGCCACTTTCGTCGACAGTTACTTATCTGCACGCAAATCGAGGAAAACGTGAATTGATTGACGTTTACGTGTTTCCAAATTTAAAATCACAGCATATTCAAACCTTTCAGTGTACCTTTTAACATCTAAATATAACTAAAACGATAAAAACTTACCTTCAACACAAGGACGACGACAACCACGCGACCGGAGACGTCGCGACGAAATAAACAAACGGCGCCGCCAAATGAAAAATATTCTCCGATATGGGTGATGTGAAATTGAGTCGCAATCATTTTGGGTAGTATGAAAAATGCTCTTTCAAACAGAACCCTAGTAAAAAACGTGAATGGACAAAAAATAACTTTTATTTCGACATAAATATTGGCCTGTTTTTAAGGCATCCTGGTATGCTGTAAGATTTCGACCTAGAAATTGGTGTTCCCCCAATCATTGAACCTTGAGCAGTGAAAAATATGAAAGCCTAATCTGTTTTGCATCATTAGTGAATCTCCTAGGGTGTTGCCATTTCTCCCTAGGTGTTGCGAGTTGCTTTTGCAAAACGTGTTCCTGAAACGGCTCAATTTTTTGAGCCCTCAGCATTACGCCTATGGGAGCCTCTGACGTCACACGCTCAATATTTTGAGCGCTCAATAATTTGAGCTTTTCCCCCTTGTGCGTGGGACTGACGTTAGACAACATTCGTTCGGACGACAATAGTCAAGGCGAATCAAGAAGTTCTTCATGCGATTGTTAGTTAGGTATCTGTCGTGCTATTTTAGTATGATTGTTATTAGCAGTTGATTTGTGAAATGTATTATGAAAATCAATGTTTATTGGACGCAGATTCAGTTTATTTTCAGATGTACCTAGGTACTCTTACACTTCACTCATCTCAAGTTGTTCAAACACCCTTGACAAAGTCGATTAAGATGAAACGTTGGGTATAATTTATACTGTGTTTTCTCTGCATTATTAACATATTCATCATATATACAATATAAGGACCACATGTTTTTTACAGGGAGACATGTCAGACAGCCCAGTAGGATGAGGCTTCGCCAAGCGTCATTTTTAGCAAAGCTTTTCTTGCCTCAAAGTTATAATGACAACACTCACTGGGAAAATGGTGATATGATATTATTTTAATGGCCATTGAAAATTCTGTATGTCAGATTTGATATTCCGAACAGCTGTTTGGCAAGATTTTTTCAGTACCTTAGTAATCCACTTTGCTAGAGTACTTTTGTGCGCTTTTACGTGAATGCATCCATTTCCCCCTGAAATAAACTTTTATAGTGATATCAAGCATCTTTTTCATTGTGTTCAAACTTTGAATTTCAGCGCCAAATGCTGGCTCTGTTCAACCTTGGACCCCCATTTACAACAACCAGAATCAAGATTCTTTGTCTTCTTTTAAGAACTGCCGGAATAACTTTCCTATCTTACTTCCCGTAACCTGAAACTTGTGTTTTCTCCACCAGGGTGCAAAATTGGTATAATGGTGGTCAAATTTGATTACCATGACATCATCACCGTAGTCATACTTAGCAAAGCTGTAGTCAAAAACAGCATTGCTAAAAATGACCACTCTTGACCAACCAAACCTCACCCCACTGAGTTCAAACACCCTTGTCAAAAGTCCTTACACTTGACTCCCAGCTGTTGTGTCTTTGCTATGCAATGTTAAACATATAAAACATCTTACTATTCATGAATGCGCCATGACTCATGTAATCTTTTCACAGCCAAGACGCTACTAAGGTACTGGGAATGTGGGGAGTGCAGCAGCATCAGTGCAGCACCGATGGTCGGATGCGACGGCTGCGATAAATGGTACCACTTCCGTTGTGCGGGGCTGACTAAGGAGCCAGGTAAGCGCAAATGTTTTCTGTCTCAGTATTTTTGTTGCAGCTATAGTGATCAATGAAATATTTTCCGCACTGTTCAGCCAAACATGTATTTCAAACAATCAGAATCTGCTTCCCAACCAAGGGCGTCACCACAGGGGGGGGGGGGGGGGACAGAGGGGATCTCGTCCCCTCCACTTTTTAAAATTTTAACATTACGCCCATGGCGTTGCATGGAAAGAATCGACTTGAAATGGTCCTTGTCCCCTCCAAAATGGTCAATGTCCCCTCCAGTTGTCGCACCGTGGCGTCGCCCCTGTTCCCAACTACACAAATTTAGTCAAACAATGTGCCAATATGGAATTTTCAGGTTGAGTTGAATGAAATAGGAACAATGATAATTGTAGATTACGTATACCTGCAAGAGAGGAAAACAGAATACATTGTATTGCTTGTCCTTCACCGATACTGTTATTTTTCCATTTCTAGAAACACCGACATGGCGATGCAGGTGGTGCTGCCTGGTGAGGCCGCGGTCTCCGGAATCGCCTGCAGACGAAGTCACCTGACGTCCATCTGCACATCACTTGCAGCAGTGAGGCCTGCTGACAGCGTCTGGCAGTGTCGGCAACGTGCCAGACAGCTATCTGGAGTCCTGCTCACCGCAGGTCGCCGACAGGAGGGGCGACGCATCGTCTCCGAGGTCGCCTCAGCAGCAGTGAGACCCCACTGGCCGTCTTCTTAGGCTTCAACTAGATTGCGAACAACCTATGCTGAGACAACGCCCATGACGTGTGATCCGGTACCGCTACCGCACTGCGTGCCTGTGCCCGCCGTGAGCCGCTAGTGCATGGGTTCCGACGACCATGAGAATATGTGTTTATGTTGCTTTTACTATTGTTTATACGTTGAAGTGACGAATTGTTTATTTTTCGCAAGCCTCCGCTGTCCGGTTGCCTGCAGCTCCATGCAACGCTAGCTGTACTGTTGTTTTAATGTTGTCTCTCCGCTCAGCTCTACTGTTGCCTCTCCGCTCATAACAACCTATGCTGAGACAACGCCCATGACGTGTGATCCGGTACCGCTACCGCACTGCGTGCCTGTGCCCGCCGTGAGCCGCTAGTGCATGGGTTCGACCATGAGAATATGTGTTTATGCTGCTTTTGATACTGTTGTTTATACGTTGAAGTGACGAATTGTTTATTTTTCGCAAGCCTCCGCTGTCCGGTTGCCTGCAGCTCCATGCAACGCTAGCTGTACTGTTGTTTTAATGTTGTCTCTCCGCTCAGCTCTGCTGTTGCCTCTCCGCTCATAACAACCTATGCTGAGACAACGCCCATGACGTGTGATCCGGTACCGCTACCGCACTGCGTGCCTGTGCCCGCCGTGAGCCGCTAGTGCATGGGTTCGACCATGAGAATATGTGTTTATGCTGCTTTTGATACTATTGTTTATACGTTGAAGTGACGAATTGTTTATTTTTCGCAAGCCTCCGCTGCCCGGTTGCCTGCAGCTCCATGCAACGCCAGCTGTACTGTTGCTTTAATGTTGTCTCTCCGCTCAGCTGTACTGTTGCCTCTCCGCTCATATATGACACCCTCTATATGAATGGCACTACTGATTGTCACACCCACTGTCCGTATTGTCCGTAGTGGTGTCTGAGCAGTAATCGCCACGCACTTTCAGAATGTGGATCGCTCATGATTGTTCAATACAATACAATACAATACGCCCATGTTCATACAGCGTGCAGAATCCAGATTCTATTGAGGAGAGTTGAGCCAAGTCACCATAGGCTCGGGAAGAGAGCAACGTGGAGGCCCACTGCCCCTTCCCCGGCCCCCACTGGGGGCGCCAGCGCCCAGCCACTCAACTTTTGACTGGATGTCAAGAGCGTCGCCACGAGGGGAACGAGTCGCCGGCCAGCCAAGGTAGCCAACGGCGTGTGAAGGTTGCCTGACCTCGAGGAAACTGAGATGGCACCAACGGAGGTTTGTTAAGTAGGCGACCAAAATTCGAGCGGCAGCAATCTGGGCACCTTCACAGATAGCAGTGCCGCGTATCAGGGGCCAGGGCGCCTTCGACGTTTAGCTGGGCGCCGATCATCAGGACGCCGGGGGAATATGACCCAATATCCCCCGTAAATATGTGCCTCGGAAGGGAGACCCAACCATAAAACTGAAAGCTCGCCGTATTTTATCCACTATTTTTCGAGCAGGTCCAGTAGATTTCCGTCCTCAAAAGTGCGGGGATATTCCCCAGTGTTTGAGGTGGATGGGACTATAGTAGCGTTTACACCGACAGGAGATTCCCATTGCCGGCTGTGGGAAACTGCTGTCGGTGTAAACGCCATTCATATTTCCTGCGTCACCCCTGTGGGGACGCCCTTACTCCATGGTGCCGAGCTTATCAATTTGGATATCAATGGAATCAAAATCTCTTATCGATCGATGAAGAACTAAATTACCCCGACCCGGAGAGCGTCTTTGGAATCAAAGCAGTAGCACATGACGCAAGACTTCAGGCAAATAAATCGTTCTTGTCTGAAATAAAACATTTGTGTATTGATAAGCACGTTTTATAAGCAATGGTAGCAAGATTTTCCACGTATTTGGTGAAAGTGATAATTTAGTAGCAGATACTTACCGTCGCATTTCGTTTTTTTAATTAATAATTTATATTGTCAGAACTAGCAACATATCTCTTTACTCAACAAAAATTACAAAAGTGAAAAGGAAATGATAAATTGCCTATATTTTGGTAAAACTATAAATTAATTCAGCACACATTTTTTTTACAGCGTTGAAGTCCAGCTCCAAAGGACAGCTGACGATCGTAGCCGAGCAGGCTCTTTGGTACTTCTTCACTATTTCTTAGAAGTACCCGTTAGTACCGATCATGTCTCACATAATAAGCTATTGGAACAAAAATATGCATGTTCTTCTAATCATTCTCCTTTCACACTTTAAATAAATACTTTTGAAATGCATTTACTAATTAATTTCACAAAAACGGCTTGAAATTTTACAACGTCAAAATACTTATTCCAATTTCCACCGTGAAACCACCACTATGTTACTTGCTTACAGAACCGTGCGCACAGTGCGCGCAGTTTTATCGTGACGTCAGAGGGTGCTTCCTTAGTGGCGCCCCCTGGCGGGGAACGCGTGCAAAAAGTCCAGCTCTTAGGCATGTCCCAAAAAACAAGGCAAAATTGCGCATCATATGATAAAAAATGAGCACATGAAAATCATGCAAATGCACTGGAGCCGCTACAATGCATATTTTTACCCAAATTAATCAAAACAATAAATTTCCGGCTCACCCACTGAACTCTATTATCGGGGTTACATGAGCACAGCAAATACGTATTTAGCCGCTAATTCGAATTAGGAACGCATTACCGACTCATGTAGCCACCTGCTAGTACGAATCGGCGATCCGATCCGCGGTTACATGAGCAAAGCAAATACGTATCACGATCGGATTCACCGCTAATGCGAATCAGGAGCGTACTACCGACTCATGTATCCACCTGCTAATACGAATCGGCGGTCCGAACAAAATCCGCTGAGAAAGAGGCTTAGAAGCGAATAGGACCAAGATACGTATTACAGGAACTATTTCTTCGCAAAAAGAAACATTAAAATGCAAAATAATAGGTATTTTTTTCATTTTCTTCTTTTGAAATAATATTTAAAAAAATATGTCGGTATTTTGCCAAGTTTTCAACAATAAATATAGTGAAAACCAAATAGTAAATATCCACATAATTTCAGTTGAAACATTTTTCTGACAGCACTACAGACGAATCAAGAGAGGCAATTGCCCAATGAGTCAAAGCAAGACAACTTTATGTTCAACTTTTTTTTGTTAAGTTAATTGAGAATGTTTTGAGCAGATTAAATGCAAAAAAGACATAAGATAATAAATTTTTAATTTAGTCACCTCTATTGCTACGGAAGTGCGCCACATTTGTATGCTATTCCGTTTGTAATGCGCATCGGGCCGAGAGCCAAACTAGATCCGTTTGACGTCACTGATACGAATTTGCTCATGTAGTCGGTGCACTGAATGCGTTCTTGGGGAGCTGATGCGAATTAGCGTAGTGCGTATTTGGAACGGATCGCTCATGTAACCGAAACGTCCGAGGCACACGATTCGGGCCGTACCTATTACACAAGAACTATTCTTTGCTGACTGGAAGCGTCAAAATGCAAAATACTTAACAATTTTTTTATTGGCTGCCTCGTAGAAAATAGCAAAAAAATGTTGGTATTTTGGTTTAGTCTTTGCATGTGAAATAAAATGAATGAAATATTTTGATAGATAATTTTTTCTGACCACCCTGCTGTCGCTGCATGGCGAATCAGTGCCCACTGACTTAAAACAAGAAAACTTTGTTTTCATTTTTTGATTTCATGTTAATTTTAAATGTTTTTGAGCCTATCAAATGATATAAGTATTTAAAATTTAGCTCAGTCGTCCCGGTAAATGCCGCAACTGCGCCATGACTGTACGCTAATCCTATTCCGTTTGTGATGCGAATTACCGGCCGTCGAGGAGTCAGCCCGGGTGAGCCAAACAAGATCCGTTTGACGTAGATAAAACGAATTAGTCTCATGTAACCGGTGCCGTAGATCCGTTTGTGGGGAGCTGATGCGCATTAGCGTAGTGCGTATTTGGAACGGATCGCTCATGTAACCCCGGTAAGTAATGTGGAATGCGCATCGGCCGCCAAATGGTGTCCAACGGTGCCGCCATGTTGCGCAGACCAGAAAGCGGCCGCCGCCTGTGCTGGGGAATAGGGAATTCGGGACCTCGATTTACGTTTGCGGTCGCTGCATCCGTTACGCTCAAGCTATGTGGACACGGAACCCGGCATCTTACGCAGAATTGAGTGGAGAACAAGATGAAATCCTAAAAAATCATCAGCTATAAGGAACTAATACGTTAAACCCTTATAAGTAAATGGGGAAATATGAAAATTGTTATTTTGGCGCCGAGAATGATCTGAAACTATCTTGTGGCTGGTGCCGTGGCGAGTCGTGCTCTAAGCCGGATGAAGCCGTTCCAGTGTTTGGGATTCGCAACTTGGGATTCCACACAACGACGGGCTGGGAAGTTCCCTGATGTGGAGCCGTCTCCCCCAAACACTTAGATCGGCCAAGGATAGCGATGTATTTGAAACAGCATGAGCAAGCTATGTAGTGAACACAGCGATGAAACCATAGTTCGTTTTGGCAAAGTTAAGGACAGTACAAAGCAGTGAGAAAACGTATATCAGAGCGAGAGATACTTTCTAGAAGAGTGCGTGAATGCCCACACGACGATGAACATTATGATACATACACACGAACATACATTTCTAAAACATGAATAAATCGGACATAGAAAATGAACAAGTGGAGCAGAGCCATCTGGCGGATATCGCTGAACCTGCGCCTCGCGTCAGCTGCGACAGCAGCGCCACGTTGAGGTCGACGGTGGCGCCGCCCCGCGTCGGAGCGCTTGCCAGTCGCCAGCGGCGGTAGTGCCGCGCCGCGTCGGAGAACGTGCGGCGGTGCACTACATCACCCTCCCCCTAGAGACGGCACTGCGAACGTGACGTTAAGAAAACGCGTTGGTGGCCGTACAGCACGGCCGGAGCGGGTCGTCCGTAGGCACGGCGGTGGGGGCGCGGGCGGAGGCGGCGGCTGTAGCGGCAGGTCGCCACGCGGTGGCGGAAGCGGCGGCCTCGGTGCGCGAGGCACTGGCAGGAGGAGCTCTGGGCCGGAGGCCGGTGTTGCCGAGTCGGCGGAACGCGCCGTGTCTTGGACCGCAGACGGCGATGCTGTCGGAGTTGGAGCAGGCGGGGGCCGTTCCAAGTGCGCCGGTTTGACTCGGTCGATGGAGATAACGTCTGAACGACCGCCTCGGTCCACAGTGACCGTCTTCGCCGATCTGTGTAGCACCTTGTATGGTCCGTCATAACGCGGGGCAAGCGGCGGCTTCACTGCGTCGTGGCGCACGAACACGTGCGAGGCGTGGTCCAGCGCGCGCGGCACGTACGACGGCGCGCTTGGTGCTGGTCGTGGTGCCGTCGGGCGCAGTGCCGCCATGGTGCGCTGAAGCTCGGCGGCGAATGATTCCGGCGTAGGAGGCGCGGTGGCGGACGGGGTGATGAGTTCACCAGGTAGGCGTAGAGGTGCTCCGTACACCAGCTCGGCAGTGCTGCAGCCCAGGTCTTGTTTGAGCGCCGAGCGGATTCCGAGCAGCGCCAAAGGAAGAGCCTCCGTCCAGCGGGCGGGCGCGGCGGCGCGCAGCGCGGCCTTAAGCTGCCGGTGCAGGCGCTCCACCATCCCGTTGGCCTGGGGGTGGTACGCGGTGGTCCGGCGCCGCGCGCAGCCCAGGAGAGTGGACAGCTCAGCCCAGAGCGCCGACTCGAATTGGCTGCCCCGGTCGGTGATGATCTCGTCCGGGACGCCGAACCGAGAGATCCAGCCGGAGATCAGCGCCCGGGCGACCTCTCGCGCCGTGATGCCACGCAGCGGGATCGCCTCCGGCCAGCGGCTGTACCGGTCCACCACCGTCAGAAGATACGAGTAGCCCTCAGACGGCGGCAGCGGGCCGACCAGGTCGGCGTGCACTTGTCGAAACCTGTCGGCAGGTGGCGGGAACGATGCGGGCGGCGCTGTCGTGTGCCGGTGGACTTTGGTGCGCTGGCACGGGACGCAGGTGCGCGCCCAGAGTGCGGCGTCCTTCTTCACCGACGGCCACACGAACCGCCGCGTGACCAGGTCGACGGTGGCGCGCACTCCCGGGTGGGCCAGATCGTGCACGTGCCGGAAGTAGGCGCGCCGGAGCGGTGCCGGGATCCACGGCCGCGGTACACCCTGGGACTCGTCGATGACCAGCGTGCGGCCGCTGGGGAGCCGGGCGTCTCTGAGTTTGAGCCCGTGCTCTGTCGAGCGGAAGCGCGCCAGCTCTTCGTCCTCTAGCTGGCAGGCTGCGAGCTTGTCGAAGTCGTCGACTGGCGGGCACGGTGCTGAGAGCATCGCCACTGTTCGACTCAGAGCGTCCGCAGCTGCGTTTTCTTTCCCAGGCACGTGCCTGATGTCGGTGGTGAACTGGGAGATGAAGTCCAGGTGCCGGATCTCCCTCGGCGAGTAGCTGGCTGACCCGGACGAGACTGCCGACACGAGGGCCTTGTGGTCGGTGAAGATGGCGAACTGGCGGCCTTCCAGAGTGTGCCGGAAGTGCTTGACCGCCAGATACGTCCCGAGCAGTTCGCGGCCGAAGGTGCTGTAGCGTGTCTCTGCTGGTTGGAGTGACTTCGAGAAGAAAGCCAGCGGCGTCCAGGTCCCGTGCGAGTGTTGCTGCAGGACAGCGCCGACGCCGGTGTCAGAGGCATCGACCTGCAGACTCAGCGCTGCGCCGGGAGTGGGGTGCGCGAGCTGCGTGGCCTGAGCCAGGGCAGCCTTCACGCGTTGGAAGGCGTCCTCAGCGGTTGGCGTCCACTCCACCGGCGCCGCGCGTTTGCGTTTCTGGTCCAGCAGGTGGTGAAGTGGTCGGAGGAGGCCGGCAGCACCAGGCAGGAACCGGTGATAGTAGGTCACCAGGCCGATGAACCTACGCAGTTGGCGTTGCGTGGTCGGCTGCGGAAACTCCTGGACTGCGGCGACCTTCTCCGGCAGCGGGGCGATGCCGTCCGGGGACACATCGTGACCGAGGAAGCTGATACGGTTGACGCCCAGCACGCACTTCTTTGGGTTGATCGTGACGCCGAACTTGTCGAGACGTTCCAGTACCTGACGGAGGTGACGGCGGTGCTGCTCGACGGACGTGCTGGCGATGAGGATGTCGTCGATGTACACGTAGCAGCACGTCAGCCCGCGCATCACCTCGTCTATAAAGCGCTGGAATGTCTGACTGGCGTTGCGAAGACCGAAGCTCATCCGCTGCATCTCGAATAGCCCGAACGGTGTGACGATGGCCGTCTTCGGGATGTCAGCGGGTTCGACCGGGATCTGATGGTACGCGCGGACGAGGTCGATCTTCGAGAAGATGGTACAGCCGTGCAGGTTCGCGGAGAAGTCCTGCAGGAACGGTATGGGATACCGGTCCGGGACGGTGGCGGCGTTCAGGGCGCGGTAGTCGCCGCACGGGCGCCACTGTCCGGGCTCCTTCTTGGGCTCCATGTGGAGGGGCGACGCCCAGCTGCTCTTGGATGGGCGGGCGACCCCGAGGCTGATCAACTTGTCGAACTCCTGACGGGCGATGCGGAGGCGGTCGGGCGGCAAACGCCGAGGGTGCCCCACACGAGGAGGTCCACGTGTCACGATGTGGTGAGTGACGTTATGGCGCACGGGCAGGAGTTGCGCAGATGTGGCCGTCACTCGAGGGAACTCTCTAAACAAGTCTGCGAGAGTGGGCGCCGCGCACATACGCACTCCGACGGAGCCGATGTCGGCTCGGGTGCCCACGGCGCACGTTGTGCCGTGTTCAGCCTGGAGGAGCTGACGGCGCATGTCCACCAGCAGACGATGATGGGCGAGAAAGTCCGCTCCCAAGATCGGCATCGATACGTCGGCGACCATGAATGTCCACGGGTAGTCCACAGTTCCGAAACGCACCGAAGTCGAAATAACGCCATGGAGCTTGATCTCTGTGCCGTTGGCTGCTTCCAGTCGAGGCGCGTCGGGCGGCTGCACAGTGGTGCCGTCGGCCACGACTCGCGGTGGGACGACACTCACCTGTGCGCCGGTGTCGACGAGGAACCGCCAGTTCCGGGCAAGGTCGGTGACATAGAAGAGGGGCGCCAGTGTTGGCCGGCCCGTCTCCGCTGGCGCTAGCGCGGACAGGCGGGCTAGTTTCCCGACCAGGAGCACGGCGGTCTGCAGCGGTGGGCCTCCGCGCCGTACTTCTGGTGGTACCAGCAGTACCCTTCATCAGGTGTCACCGATGCCGGTTGAGAGCTGCCAGACGAGGCAGGTGCGGGTCGGCGCGGACGGGAGCGGGAGCGGCCACGCCGAGGAGCGTCGGCACCGCCCCGCTGGAACACGGCTTCGATTCGTGCTACCGCAGCGGTGAGGGCGGTGACGGCAGCGGCCATGCCGGAGTTACCGCACCCGCAGGCGGCGAGCGGTCCGGCGGCGGTCACTGCGCTGGCCGGCGGGGCGAGCGTGACCCCAGGGCCGGCCGGCGGGCCACAGGCGGCAGCGACGCCGGCCGTCGGCGTGCAGACAGCAGTCACGGCGGCACCGCCAGAGGCCTCCTGGAATCGGTCGGCCGCGCTGGCCAGGTCGTCAATACCAGTGTCCTCCGGCAGCAGCGCGAGGGCGGCGCGGGTCGTCGGCGGCAGGCGCTGCAGGAACAGCGTCCTGAGAAGGCCGAGGTCGTGGCCCGCGCTGCCCAGCATGTGCTGCATGCTGCGCAACAGCTGCGTGGGCTTCCTGTCGCCCAGCTGGTGGTCGCGGAGGAGTGCCTCGAGGCGTGAGGCGCGCGACTGGGCCAGGCGCGTGCTCAGGGCCCCTTTTAGTTCTGAGAACGAGCCGGTCTCGGCTGTTATCACGTCTCGAACTTGTGAAGCGACATGGACAGGCAGGTTGGCCACCAGCAGCCGGAACTTGTCGTGGTCATCCGTGATGCCGGCGACGGCGAAGGCACACTCGACCTGCACCAGCCAGAGCTCGGCTTCTTCAGGTGCGTAGGCCGGCAGCCGGAACGACGCGAATGGCCGCGTCGGCGCGTCCTGGGCGGCACCCTCCGGCTCGATGGGTGACGGCATAGTCACTATATACAGCAAACACTAACACTAGAGGCACACTGAAAGACTGTCGGTAATCACTAGGCGCTCGCCGCGCTCACTGTGCTGGCGCTCGCTGCGCTGCACTGCGTTGGCGCTCGCTGCGCTGCACTGCGTTGGCGCTCGCTGCGCTGCACTGCGTTGGCGCTCGCTGCGCTGCACTGCGTTGGCGCTCGCTGCGCTGCACTGCGTTGGCGCTCGCTGCGCTGCACTGCGTTGGGCGCTCGTTGCGCTGAGGCTAGGCCACGTCACCAGCGCACTATTCACTGTTCGCGGCAGCGGAAGCCGGGTGAAGATCACCCATTCTTGCCGAGGCGATGGGGAGGCCAGGTCAAAGATGACCTCTTCTTGCCGAGGCGGAGACGATGACTTCTTGAGCTACCAATCACGTCGGGGTCACCATTTGTGGCTGGTGCCGTGGCGAGTCGTGCTCTAAGCCGGATGAAGCCGTTCCAGTGTTTGGGATTCGCAACTTGGGATTCCACACAACGACGGGCTGGGAAGTTCCCTGATGTGGAGCCGTCTCCCCCAAACACTTAGATCGGCCAAGGATAGCGATGTATTTGAAACAGCATGAGCAAGCTATGTAGTGAACACAGCGATGAAACCATAGTTCGTTTTGGCAAAGTTAAGGACAGTACAAAGCAGTGAGAAAACGTATATCAGAGCGAGAGATACTTTCTAGAAGAGTGCGTGAATGCCCACACGACGATGAACATTATGATACATACACACGAACATACATTTCTAAAACATGAATAAATCGGACATAGAAAATGAACAAGTGGAGCAGAGCCATCTGGCGGATATCGCTGAACCTGCGCCTCGCGTCAGCTGCGACAGCAGCGCCACGTTGAGGTCGACGGTGGCGCCGCCCCGCGTCGGAGCGCTTGCCAGTCGCCAGCGGCGGTAGTGCCGCGCCGCGTCGGAGAACGTGCGGCGGTGCACTACAATCTCAAGCATATAAAATCATGATTTCATGCACTCTTTGCAAGGTTCTATGCTTCATATTTGCATTGTTGCCCTTGCGTGACGTCATTTGTGACGTCACAAGGGTCACCATTTTTCTTCAATAACTCCCGATCAAATTGAGCTAGCGAGTTGGGAAAGCCACCAATGGACTCAGGAAGACCTGCCGAATCGAATGATATGCGACATGACCTCTTTCGACCAACTTCGTGACCTGGGGGTGCTGACCTGACCTTGACCTGAGGTCAACACCCTAAGTTGACCTGACCCGAACAAAAAGTATATCACTCGATGCGCCTGAGCTAGCTGAACACGATGATGCCAAGATTGCGGCTCTACGGCCATTTTTGGCGAAGTTATTTACCAAAAACCGAACCCGTGCCTTAGATCACTTGACCTGACCTCAGAGGTCACCGGTTGACCTGAGACCCTTACAGCGGGTTCCTACCAGTCACTCTGCATTATACTTTGCCGCATACGACCACTTTACCGCTTAATTCTAGTTTAATTAGCGGTGCATTAGCGAGGTGGGTTCAATCAACCCCCTCGGCCGGGGCAAATGTAGGTCAGGCGAGTGAATTTGAGGAATTCTGAAGATACGATCGTGTTCCCCACTCAATTCTGCGTAAGATGCCGGGTTCCGTATCTACGTAACTTGAACGTAACGGATACGGCGGCCGCAAACGTAAATCGAGGTCCCGAATTCCCTATTCCTCAACACAGGCGGCAGCCGGTTTCTGGTCTGCGCAATATGGCCGCCACCGTTAGACACTACGGCCAATAGGGTTGAAGCGGCATTGCTCCCCTGTGGGCTCACCCCATACACACACAGCCTTGACCGCCTTGACAAAAACAAAATAATAATGCTGCGTCACGATTGTAACAAAAAAGCTGGCATTGACCTCTATAGTAGCCTAGACGGGCGACTGCCGCGCCGCGGCCGGCACGGAATCGTTCCCGCATGGGGGCGCAGTGGCGCCACCTGCAAGTGGTCAGAAGTTCCCGGTCCCTGTAGACGGTCCATGTTAAATGGGTAACTTTTGAAGTTGATTTGTATGAAAGATTTAGCCTGCGGATGGCTGAAAAGGATTGTTATGTAACTGAACATGCATTCTTAAGATGTGATGTGTTCGATTGCCAACAGGATGGCTCGAGCCATTGAATAAAGTGCATTATTTCAAATGAACCGGACGCTGGCAAGTGGCATGGTGCAAAACATATCGAAACGTGGAGAGGCTCCCTGCCGTAGGTAAGGCCATGCGGGACGAGGAACGTACCCGCTTCCTACTCAAGTGGCAAAAGATGATCAATTATAGCAACCGAAACCGCAACCAAAACCGGGGGGGGGGTCGAACGGACCCCCCCTCCTCAGTTTTTCGCAAATAATTCGCGTAAAAAGCGACCGATCGCGACGAAACTTTCAGTAACCTCGCGTAAATCAGTTTTACACCTACCCAAAAAAAAAAAATCATGACCCGGACCCAGATGACCTTTGACCTGTGATCTACTTTTCGAGACCATATGTTTGGCCGGAATCGCGATTGTCGGCTCGCATTAGCCGCGCGTTTGCAGGCTTTTCGTAGTTTCAAGCGTTCAAACATGTGTCAAAATGTTGCTCCCGTGCATTAGGGTGGGCGTCAAGGTCACCTGAAGGTCAGGTCAGGTCATTGACCTTTGATGACCTCGGTTCACTTTTTCGAGTTTTACATGTTTGTAGGCTAGTTTTGGAGCTGATTTTCGAATTTAGCAACCATTTTGACGTTTACGAAGTAGTTTTGGTGCCTTCGTAACATGTTACGAAGCTGTCAGAGGCGGTTGACACCTACTACGAATACCCGGCAGGACCCCTACTGGTTGACCTGACCTGACCCGACCTGGCCTAAATGCATCCAGACTTCATCTGTGACCAAAACGACCATGATATTCGTGATCAGCACCCCGAAAACCTCATAGCAGCGACAGTTAACGACGTTCTAACAGGTCCCGATTTTCGCGACTCTTGGGTCATTGACCTGCCCTGGAAGGTCAACCAATGACCTAGGACCTTAAAATTGGGTATCATCGGTTTCCTCTCGTCTACTTGCAATTCCATCCTTGAAAGTCTGCCAGTGCTTGCTTATATAGATCACCATCGATCTGGAATGATCATCTTATCGGCTTCCTCTCGTCTACTTGCAATTCCATCCCTGATAGTCTGCTAGTGCTTATATAGATCACCATCGATCTGGAATGATCATCTTTTCATTTTTGCCACCTGAGTAGAAAGAGCAAGTACGTTCCTGGTAGTTGGTACTGCATGACCTTACCTACGTCAGGGAGCCTGTCTAGTCTCTACGCTTCGATATGCTATGCACTGCCAGCGTCCGGGTCATCTGAAATAATGCACTTGATTACATGGTTCGAGCCATCCTGTTGGCAATCGAAGACATCCACGCCTTAAGAAAGCATGTTCAGTTATATAACAATCCCTTTCAGCCATCTGCATGCCGTATCTGGCATAAAAATCGACTTCAAAAGTTACTCACGTAACAATTATCGGGGTTACATGAGCACAGTAAATACGTATTTAGCCGCTAATTCGAATTAGGAACGCATTACCGACTCATGTAGCCACCTGCTAGTACGAATCGGCGATCCGATCCGCGGTTACATGAGCAAAGCAAATACGTATCACGATCGGATTCACCGCTAATGCGAATCAGGAGCGTACTACCGACTCATGTATCCACCTGCTAATACGAATCGGCGGTCCGAACAAAATCCGCTGAGAAAGAGGCTTAGAAGCGAATAGGACCAAGATACGTATTACAGGAACTATTTGTTTGCAAAAAGAAACATTAAAATGCAAAATAATAGGTATTTTTTTCAATTTCTTCTTTTGAAATAATATTTAAAAAAATATGTCGGTATTTTGTCAAGTTTTCAACAATAAATATAGTGAAAACCAAATAGTAAATATCCACATAATTTCAGTTGAAACATTTTTCCGACAGCACTACAGACGAATCAAGAGAGGCAATTGCCCAATGAGTCAAAGCAAGACAACTTTATGTTCAACTTTTTTTTGTTAAGTTAATTGAGAATGTTTCGAGCAGATTAAATGCAAAAAAGACATAAGATCATAAATTTTTAATTTAGTCACCTCTATTGCTACGGAAGTGCGCCACATTTGTATGCTATTCCGTTTGTAATGCGCATCGGGCCGAGAGCCAAACTAGATCCGTTTGACGTCACTGATACGAATTTGCTCATGTAGTCGGTGCACTGAATGCGTTCTTGGGGAGCTGATGCGAATTAGCGATAGTGCGTATTTGGAACGGATCGCTCATGTAACCGAAACGTCCGAGGCACACGATTCGGGCCGTATTTCACAAGAACTATTCTTTGCTGACTGGAAGCGTCAAAATGCAAAATACTAAGCATTTTTTTATTGGCTGCCTCGTAGAAAATAACAAAAAAATGTTGGTATTTTGGTTTAGTCTTTGCATGTAAAATAAAATGAATGAAATATTTTGATAGATAATTTTTTTCTGACCACCCTGCTGTCGCTGCATGGCGAATCAGTGCCCACTGACTTAAAACAAGAAAACTTTGTTTTCATTTTTTGATTTCATGTTAATTTTAAATGTTTTTGAGCCTATCAAATGATATAATTATTTAAAATTTAGCTCAGTCGCCCCGGTAAATGCCGCAACTGCGCCATGACTGTACGCTAATCCTATTCCGTTTGTGATGCGAATTACCGGCCGTCGAGGAGTCAGCCCGGGTGAGCCAAACAAGATCCGTTTGACGTAGATAAAACGAATTAGTCTCATGTAACCGGTGCCGTAGATCCGTTTGTGGGGAGCTGATGCGCATTAGCGTAGTACGTATTTGGAACGGATCGCTCATGTAACCCCGGTAAATGACCGTCTACGGGGACCGGGAACTTCTGACCACTTGCAGGTGGCGCCACTGCGCCCCCATGCGGGAACAACTGCGGCGCGGCAGTCGCCCGTCTAGGTTACTATTACCGGGGTTACATGAGCGATCCGTTCCAAATACGCACTACGCTAATGCGCATCAGCTCCCCACAAACGTATCTACGGCACCGGTTACATGAGACTAATTCGTTTTATCTACGTCAAACGGATCTTGTTTGGCTCACCCGGGCTGACTCCTCGACGGCCGGTAATTCGTATCACAAACGGAATAGGATTAGCGTACAGTCATGGCGCAGTTGCGGCATTTACCGGGACGACTGAACTAAATTTTAAATACTTATATCATTTGATAGGCTCAAAAACATTTAAAATTAACATGAAATCAAAAAATGAAAACAAAGTTTTCTTGTTTTAAGTCAGTGGGCACTGATTCGCCATGCAGCGACAGCAGGGTGGTCAGAAAAAATTATCTATCAAAATATTTCATTCATTTTATTTCACATGCAAAGACTAAACCAAAATACCAACATTTTTTAGCTATTTTCTACGAGGCAGCCAATAAAAAAAAAAGCTTAATATTTTGCATTTTGACGCTTCCAGTCAGCAAAGAATAGTTCTTGTGAAATACGGCCCGAATCGTGTGCCTCGGACGTTTCGGTTACATGAGCGATCCGTTCCTAATACGCACTACACTAATTCGCATCAGCTCCCCAAGAACGCATTCAGTGCACCGACTACATGAGCAAATTCGTATCAGTGACGTCAAACGGATCTAGTTTGGCTCTCGGCCCGATGCGCATTACAAACGGAATAGCATACAAATGTGGCGCACTTCGTAGCAATAGAGGTGACTAAATTAAAAATTTATTATCTTATGTCTTTTTTGCATTTAATCTGCTCAAAACATTCTCAATTAACTTAACAAAAAAAAGTTGAACATAAAGTTGTCTTGCTTTGACTCATTGGGCAATTGCCTCTCTTGATTCGTCTGTAGTGCTGTCGGAAAAATGTTTCAACTGAAATTATGTGGATATTTACTACTTGGTTTTCACTATATATATTGTTGAAAACTTGACAAAATACCGACATATTTTTTTAATATTATTTCAAAAGAAGAAAATGAAAAAAATACCTATTATTTTGCATTTTAATGTTTCTTTTTGCGAAGAAATAGTTCCTGTAATACGTATCTTGGTCCTATTCGCTTCTAAGCCTCTTTCCCAGCGGATTTTGTTCGGACCGCCGATTCGTATTAGCAGGTGGATACATGAGTCGGTAGTACGCTCCTGATTCGCATTAGCGGTGAATCCGATCGTGATACGTATTTGCTTTGCTCATGTAACCGCGGATCGGATCGCCGATTCGTACTAGCAGGTGGCTACATGAGTCGGTAATGCGTTCCTAATTCGAATTAGCGGCTAAATACGTATTTACTGTGCTCATGTAACCCCGATATATATAGGTCAATGAAAGCTGGCTGCAGACAGCTGATTATTTTCTTATTTATTTGATTATTTTGATGACGTTAGAAAAATAAGGAACTGATTCTAGGATTATTTGTTTTGAGGAATGAGGTTACTACAGAGAATATCATATCTTCAATTTCAAAATTGTGTAGTTGTATCGTCATTGCATTGAACAAAATAATTATATATTATATTACGTCATTTTATAAAAGAGTTTGCGTGGCAGAATTATTTATTTACCGTCCGAAATAACAAACAATTATTTATTTACGGTACAGAATAACAACCAGATTGCTTATTTTATGCCGTGGCAAGATTTACGACAAACTGAGGGAACAAAAGGTCTCAATCAAAACCAATTACCTATGGAAAAACCACGACAGTGAACATCTTATACGTTTACGCAGTGTTTCGTTGATCATAAGCAATGGCCTACATGCTGATCAGTGATCGGTGTCATCGTGACGTATACCTAACACCACTATAGGTATAGGTACTAGTCTGTACAGGTAGTGCACAAGAGGGAGTTGCCTCCGAGTTCCATTTGCAATGCACAACCGAAACAACCGTGGAAAACACACGCAAGCTACACATATCTTACATTTATTCCATTGACGGGTGAAAACAAATGTGACAAATGTCAGTGTCTACATAACATACCTATTTACACCCTATTTATAGTAGACAAAGCACATGCCACGCGGTGACTGGTGAGACGGACAGCTATGGAGCAGCGGTAAGGGCGCAAACCCATCGGAAACAGTTATGGAGCACGAACGTGCACGTACAGGTGTATATAACTAGGGTGAATGAGAGCAGCTGACAGACATGGAGCATATTTGTACAATAGTGCAACGTGAAATATAAATGTACGACGCCATCCTGTGTTCGTAATTCTCCCGAGACCGCGGTGGTCATCTCAATATCATCACAACTGATCAATGATCACCTTTCCATTACACATCGAGAAGTATTCTGCTCAGTAGACACGGAGCAATAACGGCTGCTCGGGCATACAGTAGCATACACAGTGACAGAATACGACATCGCCCGGGTCACTGGCGATTCGCAATACCAGTGACCTCAGCTGACCCTCTGTGACCTCAGCTGACCCTCTGTGACCTCAGCTGGTCAGCAGTGACCTCAGCTGACCCACGGTGACCTCTGACCTTAGCTGACACAGGTCAGACCGCCTCCGGCGCCGGTGAGGCCGTCACAAAGAGTCTCTGTGTCGCCTCTATGCCGAACGAGGCGATTATGACATTGAGTAGCGTGATGATAAACACCATGATGACGGTGACGTCGTTGATGATGTCTGCCGCCATTTGGGTGGGGGATTCGTCGTTGATGTCTAGTGCGCCCAGCACCATCAGAAGGACTCCCACCAGGATCTGAAACAGACCACGGAACGGGCTCGGGTCAGGTCAGGTCGGAGGGCCCAGCGAGTTCGGGTCGGTGCTCAAGAGTTAGAGGGAACGCAAGAGTGTAGAGGGTGCATTCAGGCGTGAGAAACCCGTTGAAAAGTGTCAAATTGGCAGACATCATCAAACGACCACTCCGTATCCGACAGGATTAGCCAATTTCAATGCAACTAATGTGTTCGCACGTGTTCGAATCGAAACGGCGTTACACCGTTAAAACTACCTAACCAATTACCACAATAGCCATTCTGAACTTTATATCACAATACCATCACTATTCAAAGTACACTGTACGGGTGCGAATTTTCGTATCACTACCCATATGTGTGCCACATCTTCACATCCCGTGCCTCGTGCTCCAAATACAAATGCTCATATGCTACATAAAAGCAGAATTAGGCCAAATATTTCACGTCTCGAAACAGGAAATTACACGCACAGCATATCGAGTAAAGGGGGACCAACCCAGTGTCAGGAGTTAGGAAGAACTATTATACGCGCGATTGTCAAGTAAATAACTACGTCACTGCTAGTCGCTATACACACACGGCACACTACATTACGACCCGATATCGGGCTTCTGATTCTGAACAATGAAAAATAACTACTGTAAGATACAGCGGACATCGCGCTACGTCAGAGTGGAAGGTAGTCCGTAGTCGCCTGTGGCACTAAAGATGCGCTCAAGACGCTGTGCGGGGTCTACATTTTTGCTCAATAAGTACACCTATCACTGTATCCACTATCCAGCTATTCCATTTTCTACACATCGATGGCTAAGAGAAGAAGCATTTTCTACGCTTAGGTATGTTCTGCCTGCAATAGCAGTTTCGCTACCACATCTACTTCGCCCTTCTCCCGCAGCTTTCGAATTGTCTCAGTCCTCGCTCGCAGGAAGTATCTTATCCTCTGACTTTTGAGACCTGTCGGCTGGTAGTACCGCGGGGACCCCACAGTAGCACTGGCCAGCCGCCAAGCCGCGGGCGGCGCCTCTCTCCACCACCGGACGACCCGAGCAGCGCCTCTCTCCACCACCGGCGGACCCGGGCAGCCAGCCCCTCCCTCACGGGTCGGCCACGACGCGCCTGGTCGGCTGCACGTCCAGCCCGAACCCGGTACGGATGGCGTCCACACAGACGGTGAACAGCGCCAGCGCCAGCGTCAGGTGGTTCAGGTACTCGCGGGCCAGCAGACGCGTGCGCGTCGTGTCGCGAGCGTCCAGTCGGCTCAGCACCACGTTGGTGATGGCCTGGAGACACTGTACGGTCGGTGGCGGTTAGTGCGGAGCTTCAGAGGATGACCGAGTCGTACACTTTGGTAATGGTATACCGTGTTGACACTTATAAACGATTGGTTGATATCGACTATACTCGTAGGATAAATGTGGGCTGACCGTTGATAGTCGGGATTAGGTACCCGGCGATACACAGACAGGCTACAGTTCTAAGAGCTATCTAACCCAATCATCCCATTAACACGACAGCAAGTAGTGGGATGACTTGTTTTATTTCCAAATGCAGTGCATGTGAACATGTAAATAATTAAGAGCAATGCACAAGGATATCCACCGACGCGCGACTACCAAGTACCATGCAGCCATGCCATTAAGGACAAGGCAAGCGTGCTAGGATGATATGGATGACGAGATATTCTGGATGAGACACCCTGTGGTCTGTTCCTTAGTGATTCGTCCGATTATGAATCGTCTGACCTTCCAGACATCATAGTCGGGGTTCTGTTTAGCCGCAAAATTAGGTCATTTGTACACCTTTATTTCGTTATACACGTATGTCACCAGTGGTGTAACTCACTTGTAAGTATAACGCCATTCTCGACAGAATAACTTTACATAATACAAATGAAGCACCCATTCAGAGTTGAAACGCCACATCACTTCACGGGCACTCGAGCACAGGCTGGCCTAGCTCTCAGTTTACAGCGACCCCTGGCGGAGCCGCGCTCAGAACAGTCCCTTTGGGAACGGTGCCCACCGGACGCACGTCAAACGCCGAGATCAGCACATTGGTGGTGGTGATAACGAACACGAACGCCAGCGTGGTGTAGTTGATGCCGTTCGCCGAGCGCGCGTAGTCCTCGCGGTCCATTCGACAGTCACGCAGCAGGTTCAGGCTCAACGACAGCACACCAATCAGCACCTGCAACGGACACGGCACGCCGTTAGGTGGCAGCGCAGTCGCAGGGCGCTGCTGTCGTGAGCCTAAACCGCTGCGTGACTGCGAGCGCCGAGCTGAAAGGTGAAACCTAGCGCCTCCGATCGACCGGAGGTAGCTGTACTACCCGTGAATAATTTTGAAATAAAAACGTCCGAGAATTTGAAGTGCGGTATGCGTTTGACCTTCTTTCGCTCCACATAACTGTGGAGGCCTTGAGCTCTGCGCGACCTGCGCCAGGTAGGCTGCGGTAATGATCAATTCTGACGACTCGGCGCTACGACCGCGGCGGCCGAAAGAAAAACAACGTCCGGTCGATTGTTCACGGCACGATTATTCCACGGCACGGACCACACCAAAACAAACCTGCGCTCTCCATGCTACTTCAGCGCTCTGGATTCGACTCTCGTTCACAATAACTAATGCGCAGAGCGAGCCAGAAGTCTGATTCAGTGAAAAGGAAGTCTGATTTAGTGAAAAGTATTCATTCACACGGTCCACCTTGCGGCACAGTTTTTTTTTTTTTTTTTTTTTTTTGTCCCGGCATGTGCGGTTGTCGCCTGGCCCGGAGGCCTTTTCCGAGCATTATCGTCGGCAGTGGGCCGAAGTAGACGGGCGCTGCGGAGCGTATCGAGTGGCCCGCTCGCACACCGTACCGGTGAAACCACCAAGGGCACACGCAAATGGAGGACAGGCGCCCAGAACGGATACGGTGTGTGGTGGGGAGATTGTGCTCGTGCGAGACTAGAGGCATTCAGGTGTAGCGGGCTAGCATGCCAAAATAGGGACCAAGCGCGACTGTATCTTACAAAATTTATGCAGAGTTGACAACCCGATTCCAGGACCCGAATCCGAACCCGAACCACACGGCACACGCATCCATGCACGCTCGCTACCATGTAGCTTCCCTAGCTGCCAGGCCCATCAGTGCACAGGATCCAATGCGCCGTCCAAGCCTTCCCCGAAACCAGCAACGCCTCTACGCAGTAGTGCACAATGCTCCAGACAAGCTTCTTCACCTCCGACGTCCCGAGTTCTCACCTGCAGTATAATGCTGAGACTGATGAGTGTGACCATCAGCGTATAGAACTCGTGCTCCTCGCCGACCTGTAGGACGTAGCGCAGCTGGGACGCGTTGGCAGTCAGTAGCGCCACGTCCAGCATCCCCTGAGCGATCGTCTTCTTGGTGGCATACCGGTTGGGGTCGAGGGTCTTCCGCTGTGGAATACACGAGGACGGGACGGTCAGATATTGGTAGAAATATCAGAAGTCAGTCTAACCAATAACTGCGCATCAATAGACAACGTTGGGTGGCCAGGGTTAGGGATAGAACGGGACACATGGCTAAGTGTAGTAATTCTGCGCTTGGGTCACAGGGCCTCGCCAGATACAGGCAAGCACCAGATGTTGCTTGCTGTTTGCACATGCCATCGCTCTGTTGTCCTGATTGCAGAAAATTTGCTGAAAACGCATATATAAAGAAACATCCACCAACAGGAGCCATAATGCTAGGACTCAGCTCCACTCAGTACACGGCTCACTAACACAGCGAGCTTGCAGCTCTTCTCCGGGTTAGGACCGATTCTCAGCAGTAGGAAAGGACCGGGCTCTCAGACCGGACCGCAGGCAGACAACTGTCCCGGCAGGTCGACTACTTGGCTCAACAAGCTTCAAATTATAATTTTCGCATCGTTTGTTTCTTAGATGGGCCGTTCTCTAAGACGTCATTTCCTCGCTGAATGACTGCGTTTGGACGTCGCTCCCGGGACCGCACCGGGTGGCGCTGAACATCTGGATGTCAGCACGTAATATGATGAACAAAACACTGGCCACCTGGCCATTAGAGCTCGAAAGCTGCCGGTCGTGGGCAGTCTCTGAGAACTATGTCACTGAAATGTGGACCATCTGTTCACAGGTCCGGATATACATATGGATGCCAAAAGCTTGGTTAAGCATAACTTCAGTCGTGGCACATACGAGCACAGGCATTGTTACTTTTTCCAGGTGAAGAATTGCGACAATCCTCTAGCCAAAGAAATACATCCTTAAAGTTATGTGCCGGAGTCCGGACAGCGAGTGGAAGACAAACGACGGATACCCAAAATCACGAAACAATGAGTGCGTTGCAGCCCCTCTGTACAGCCTGGCCATTCAGATCTCAGACCCACAGTTCGCTTGGCCGTTATACGGTATGACCACACGCACGGCAACAGGGTGTCTCTTCCCTAACCTCACTGCTCACAAAGTGCCAGCATTCACCGGCTCGGGGAACTCTGCGCTCCCCAACCCGGCCTCCCCGGCGGTCCCTATCCTGGCCTCTCTGCGGTCCCCACCCTGGCCTCTCGGTGCCCACCTGCCCCAGAGCTCACTCACCGGCTCGGGGAACTCTGCGCTCCCCACCCTGGCCTCCCGGCGGTCCCCACCCTGGTCTCTCTGCTGTCCCCACCCTGACCTCTCGGTGCCAAGCCTCCCCCAGAGCTCACTCACCGGCTCGGGAACTCTTTACTCTGCCTTCCCCAACCCTGGCCTCTCGGTGCCCGGCCTCCCCCAGCATCCACTCACCGGCTCGGGGAACTCTGCGCTCCCCAACCCGGCCTCCCGGCGGTCCCCATCCTGATCTCTCTGCGGCCCAGCCTCCCCCAGCACCCACTCACCGGCTCGGGGAACTCTGCGCTCCCCACCCTGACCTCTCTGCCCTCCCCACCCTGACCTCTCTGCGCTCCCCACCCTGACCTCTCTGCGGCCAAACCTCTCTCAGAGCTCACTCACCGGCTCGGGGAACTCGGCGGTCCCCACTCTCGCCGATGCCATGACCGGAGCCGGAGCCGGAACCGTGTCGTCCACGGAGCCGGCGGCACGCAGCGGCGGCAGCCGCGGCTGGTCCGGAGAGCCGGAGCTCGGCGTGGTGACCGCGCGGGGCTCCACAAACACCGGGGGAGGCACCCGCGTCCAAATGGTCACCGACCGTCGCCGACGGGCGGGGCAGATCTACCGCAGGCCCCCGGGAGGCACACAGAGGATATATCACGCCGGGTGGGGACCCGCGCGGAGTCACGCCGTCTCAGACAGTGGTAGTGTTGGTAGCGACAATAAACGACGAGTGACCGGCGACGGCACCGACGGCCGCTCAGGCACGCGACGGCTCATTGGTCTCCGTGGCCGGCGTCCGGTGACGTCATCAATCAATGGTGACGTCATACACCTGCCCGCCAGGTGGGCAGGGGGGGAGGGGGCGATGGTAATGTGCGTGGTCGATACACTACCTCGTTTAACGACCGGACCTCATCAATGGGCCAACGAACTCTCCACTCCATAGGTGAGCACAACTCGCTGCCAATCATTTCAAAATTGGAGAAAATGTAAATAAATCGAACTCATTTGAAGCATCACAACACGGCTGTAGATCGTCTAATTCTTGGCGACCAGCCGTGACTGGCGCCATCGGTGCCATGGAGTCCAAGGACGGTCTATCGAGCCGGGGGTCGGGCCCGCCGACTGACATGGGCACGGTTCGCCGAATGCTCCCACAACAGCGGCAGCGCCCCAAACAGAGGCGGGTCTATGGGGCCGGCCGTGGGACCCGAGCGCACGGCGGGCAATGGCCGGGTGCTCACGGAATCGGGGTACGCCAGCACCATGGAAACGTACTGCACGCACTGATGTGCATATTTGTATGTCGTCAGTGATTTCGGCCTATGGGAACTCGTAAAAACCAAACAATGAGCACAGATTGTAAGAATTTCTCGTCTGGTGACCCGAACCGCCGCACTGCGTCCGCCAAATAAATGTCCCATCATGGTAAAAGCCCTTGGTTGATTTGGTCTGTCAATGAACGGTGCCATAAATGTGCAATATAAGTTCAACAGCACTGACAGATAATGGCTTAGAATGCGATGCGCGTAAATAAATGCTGCAAAGTGTCAGCAAGTACGAGTACTATAAGATGACACGCTGTGCTTTATATGCCAGTTTGGAGCTGTGCCATGTGCGAATCCATGTGGTATGCATAGTTGATGGGTATTACACATAGCTTGCATACACAAGGGCAGGGCATAGACCAAGAATCGTCTTGCAGGTAATGATATGCATACCTACATGCCTGAAAAATGCACAAAAGTAAGGTAAAATAACCGCCCGCTGACGGTAGACCGTTTGCAGCTTGGAACCTTTTCATACGTGACATGAACATTCAACGCATTACGCAGGTATGCATGTGCAATAACTAGTGATGTCAATTTCAGAAAACATGTGTCCAATGTCCGTCCATTGTCCAATGCTGGCGTCGACTGTCCGTCCAAAAATGTCCAAGCCAGCCATTTGTCCAAAGATGTCCGACATCTACGCAATAGTTTACACTCAACACCGTTATTTAATTTGCTGTTAATGTATCGTTACCAGCTCAAAAGTGTTAATTATATCGAAAGCTTGGCTTTTTAATAGCCAATCAATGTTAAACACGATTACTTTATAAAAAATGTTGAGGTGTAGCAAGCGATTGTCCAAAGTTGTCCAAAGCCTGCTGTCATTGTCCAACCGAATTCCGAATTGGACATTGGACAAAATCGGAATTCCGAAGATTCAAGTTCCGATTGACACCACTAGCAATAACCGTCTGTGTGTATTTGTCGTCGGGACACGGTGCAGGTTGAAGGGTCTGACTTGAAGGTCTCTGACATTAGGGGCATTAGATCGATGACGAGGTGCAAAGGTCATTAGGTACGAGCACCACAAACGGTACAGACGTTACCGTCCTGGAGACAGCAGTCGATCTATACAACAAATACCGACCACGACAGTTCTTCGAAACTCACGAACAGGTACTACTTCACAAGCAAGGTGACTGAAGCTCAGCTAGCCTTTATACTATAGCGCTTAAACATATTTTGTAAGCCTTCCGAGTTAAGAAGAACTCCATGATTCGGCTCGAAGCATTGTGGTGAGTGAGGTCAGAGGTGGGTCGTGTCTGGGTCGTGTCCGGCCTTCTATACGGGCAAAGTTATGTCTTCCGTTCTGTTTCTCCGCCAACTCTTGATTTCCGATAGACAAGAAAAGGAAGAATAAAAACGCATTTAGTCAGGACCGACTAATCGGCGGAAACGACAGGATGGCCAAATCCTTTGCCGTTGTCAAGTTGCCGGACAAGGCCATCGAAATACAAAACCTCAAAACTACACTTGTACCTGACCCAGGGCGTGGGATACCGAGTCACGGTCCACGGATAGCCAGAGCGCTAATTCGCTGAACGTTGAAATGGCATTTTATGTAGCCCGGTGAACCTTGAGATAGAGGAAATAGGCTTCATTAGGTGGCATGGGAAGAAAAAGAGGACAGTAATCGGTCAAGCTCGGGTGTGGACGGACACTTGATCAATATCGGGTACCAAAACAGGCGACAATAATTTAAGATCAGCCACATAATAGGACATAACACGTGAACGAACACACGTATCCACACACAAACACTGGAACACGTATCCAGTGTTTGTCCAGTGACTTTTCAATGAATAGCATAAGAACTGCGGGTTACCCCGTCCGGTACTCACCACTACTGGTTCGGCGTCCTCCAGCTCCCGTCTGGCACCAGCGCTGGTGCCGTTAGTGCCACCGCTCTCCTGGTGCAACCCATTGGTGACAAAGCCTATCTCCGCGCGGCTCGTTGCCTCCTTTGCCATGTTCAGTTGTCCGGACGGTGACGGTGACAGCACCCGGTACCCCTCCGAGTCTTGTCCGAGACGGGAGATGGGAAACTGACCCGGGCGGTCTCTCCACAGGCCGGCCCAGACCACAGGGAAGCGAGCCGGCGGCTCCGGCTCGGGCGGAGCTGAGGGACGCAGCTGCTCCTGAGCGGTCCACACGAGCGCCGAGTAGCGCCGTCTGCCCGATAGCTCACCGCCGTAGCTCATGCACGGCGAGCACTGCCGATGCGGAACAGTCGGGGATCACGAGGCCGCAACGTATTCTGATGTGCTCAAACGACTGCGGTCACAGCTCAGACAGCCTTCGGCCCAGATTTTCCGCCTCGAAACTCAAGAAGCTCGCTGCGTATCGTGCCTGAGGTGAGCTGGGATCTCTTCCTCTCAGCTAGGCTGCCAGCTCCGTATGTGCCTTGAATGGCCTCACCGTCTCAGCTTCCTCCGTCTGCGCAGCGTGCCTCAGCCGGTCCCAGAGCGCCGTGCTGCCTCAGCGGCTCACTGAGAGCCCCCGCCGTCCACCCGGCGCCCGCTGACCGAGCTGACTGGCGAGCGGCGACGACTGCTCGTGAACTGAGTCGCCGGCTCCGCTCCGGCCGCGGCGGGAAGCGCCCGTGTCGGTCCGCCGCCCGTACCGCGGCTATTAGCGCCGGCTGGCTGACGGGGCCGCCCGTCAGCCGAGTGGAACCTCACGGTCACGAACGGGCTGAGTATAGAGAGACAGTGTAGACCACGCCCGGTGTCGGGCAGCACGGCAGAGTACGAGGGCGGGTTGTGGTAATGAAGGGGCGTGTGTGTGCTCTCAGCCAGAACTCCATCTGAAAATGTAGGAATGAATCAGGTTAAATGATAGGCGAGGAAAGATCAGCTGGGGCAGCTCAGACACGAAGGCAAAGACGAGTCTACTTAGCTTCATCTTCTCTCGAACAGTGCAGAGAACACGCGATATTTGGTGCAAAACGAATACTCATAGCCATTATTACACCTTCCTGACGATAGGTCACTGCCGTTCACATGCGATACAATAGCTATTGCGTAACAGCGGACACAGCAGCACCAGGGGCACTTACCTTTCCATCTCGATTGTGTGGACCGTGAACGCACCTTGTTGCACGCACGAGCTGTCTTTAGACAAACATCGGAACTAAAAAACAACGCAGTCGTGCAAATGGCACTGCATTCGTTTCGCAGTTTGCATTCGTTCACAATTATTTCGCAATGCCACGCCTTTCGGGCGTCACCCAGGCTGCAAAATTTATGAACTGAATGCTTGAAATCAAGTATCCGTCGGGAACAATTAGGCGACAGCATTTCAATGTCACATGATAGGGCAGTTAGGTACGTCACAACGTGTAACACTACGGATTCCAAATGCAATAATAATTTGTGTTGATTGTCACATCGATTGCAATACAACCAGTAGAGCGCTCGATTTACAAATTAATGGTGGCTTACACGAGCTGTGCAAATGCTCCTCCGACACTTGTAAGTCCAATGTGAAACAATATAAGCCAGTGAAACATGGAACATGACAAGGGTTTATACACGGTTTATTAGCCACCCTCATGACCAACACGTGCCGACAAAAATGAGCGCCAAGGGGCCAGGGGGCATGAAATCACAGTCGCCCTGTCCTTCCCTCTCACTGGTTTTGTAAACGCCGGAAGCGTTTATGGTCTCCATTTGGTTTTGGTTTATATTCTCCTGTCCTTTCCTGTCCCATTGTGAGCCCATCGGCCCGTCTTGTTGAGCGAGCTGTAGGAAACGGAGAGCCAGTAGAGGGCTCTGCTGTCTGGTTGCAGCCAGAGGTAGGGGGCAGCACGGAGCACGGGTTGAGACGCTGATTGGTACTTTGGTACTTGCAGGGCACTAAAGAGTTGGTACTTGTGTAATGTGGAATGTGAATGTGGAATTGCGTCGTGTCGAATGGTTAGCCAAATACTCATGTTAAAATGCGTTAAATTTATGATTCGCGTGATATCTCATGTGATGCATAGGAGCCTTTTGCATTCAGAGAAAGACCTATTATAATGGACACGGTACTTAGTGTGGTACTGGAAATAGTGCTGGTACTCATACGCCAACACGTCAGATTTGGTAACCGCCCATTTCATGCCGCATTTTGGTTCTTGGAAAGCGTTTGAAGTATAAGAAGGCGATAGCGTTCAGGCGTGAAGAATATGTCTGCAGGTGGATAATGTTGGTGAGTGTTATCGTCTCTAGCGATAAAGAGACGCTTAATTGTTATCAATATTAGTATTCATTGCGCTGCATTGTTACAAACTGGATCTGAGAAATGCGCCGATTTGTGGACATGCCTAAGAGCTGGACTTTTTGCACGCGTTCCCCGCCAGGGGGCGCCACTGAGGAAGCACCCTCTGACGTCACGATAAAACTGCGCGCACTGTGCGCACGGTTCTGTAAGCAAGTAATATAGTGGTGGTTTCATGGTGGAAATTGGAATAAGTATTTTGACGTTGTAAAATACCGAGCCGTTTTTGTGAAATTAATTAGTGAATGCATTTCAAAAGTATTTATTTGAAGTGTGAAAGGAGAATAATTAGAAGAACATGCATATTTTTGTTCCAATAGCTTATTATGTGAGACATGATCGGTACTAACGGGTACTTCTAAGAAGTAGTGAAGAAGTACCAAACAGCCTGCTCGGCTACGATCGTCAGCTGTCCTTTGGAGCTGGACTTCAACGCTGTAAAAAAAATATGTGCTGAATTAATTTTTAGTTTCACCAAAATATAAGTAATTTATCATTTCTTTTTCACTTTTGTAATTATTGTTGAGTGAAGAGACATGTTGCTAGTTCTGACAATATAAATTATTAACCTTCGCCCTGGTGGGGGGGGCCATTTTGGCCCCCCCCTGTGGTTTTTCAGCGATAACTCAGAAACCACTTGAGTTAGCGCCCTGAAACTTTGTATAGCTGTTTATTCAACATTTTTACATCATGTCCTTTTTTGGAGGGTTCGGGTCAGGTCAGGTCAGGTCACAAGGTCACCAAAACTGACACCACCTCTAAAAAAGTTCAAAGCTCTCTCAAAGGCACAGCTTTTATCCGATCGATGTAAAATTTACAGTACTTGAAGATGTCACTCAGCTCTACAAAATGGCTATCTCGGATTTTTTATAAATGTGACCTAAGGTCAGGTCAGGTCATCGCTGCTCCCCATTATAAGTCAATGGGAGAATCGAAAAGTAGTTGTTTTTCAGCTAAATCGGGCGTGATTGTTCCTATATTTCGTTATTGAAGTGTCTTGGGTCAGCAAATCACAGCCCATGTGAAACCATTTGCTTGTGACCTCGCTGAGGTCACGCTAGGTCATCTCCCTGGTCACCAGAGGTCACCAGCGGTTTTTCTGCACTTACTTGTTATTGAATAGAGATAGAGACTCCGTTCGACGTTTATCGTGTTTGTCTCGTCAATGCGGATCGAATGATATGCAGCATGACCTATTTCGGTAAGGTCATGACCTTGACCTGAGGTCAAATTTTCAAAATGACCTTTCGAGGTCAAACTATATATCATTCGACGCGTCTCGACGAGCCAAGCACGATGGTGCATGAATCGTTTCTCTATTTTCTCGTGAATGCATGCTATAGTTAAAAACATTTTCAACGAAATTTGCCAAGTTGACCTTGCATGACCTCTGTAGGCCAAACCGTTGAGCTGAGGTCAAATCTGACGAACCTTGGCGAAAGAGCTTGAAAAGAGCTATCGATTGCTTTTTTCCGCGGCTCTCTAGCTCTTCTAGTTTCCGAGCTACAGCGGAATATGTCCGGCAACACCGAAAACACTGAAATTTGACCTATGATGACCTCTAGCGACCTCAATATTGACCTTAGCGAAAAAATGACCGAAATACTTTCGAACGTACTTGTTATGGGCTTTCGTTTGCTTTTTTCCGCGTCTTCCTAGCCCTCTTCGTTTTCGAGTTAGACGGGGGGGGTCATTTTGGCCCCCCCCCACCAGGGCGAAGGTGGCTCAGACCCACACCAGGGCGCGGGTTAATTAAAAAAACGAAATGCGACGGTAAGTATCTGCTACTAAATTATCACTTTAACCAAATACATGGAGAATCTTGCTACCATTGCTTATAAAACGTGCTTATCAATACACAAATGTTTTAGTTCAGACAAGAAGGATTTATTTGCCTGAAGTCTTGCGTCATGTGCTACTGCTTTGATTCCAAAGACGCTCTCCGGGTCGGGGTAATTTAGTTCTTCATCGATCGATAAGAGATTTTGATTTCATTGATATCCAAATTGATAAGCTCGGCACCATGGAGTAAGGGCGTCCCCACAGGGGTGACGCAGGAAATATGAATGGCGTTTACACCGACAGTAGTTTCCCACAGCCGGCAATGGGAATCTCCTGTCGGTGTAAACGCCACTATAGTCCCATCCAACTCAAAAACTGGGGAATATCCCCGCACTTTTGAGGACGGAAATCTATGGACCTGCTCGAAAAATAGTGGATAAAATACGGCGAGCTTTCAGTTTTATGGTTGGGTCTCCCTTCCGAGGCACATATTTACGGGGGATATTGGGTCATATTCCCCCGGCGTCCTGATGATCGGCGCCCAGCTCAACGTCGAAGGCGCCCTGATACGCGGCACTGCTATCTGTGAAGGTGCCCAGGTTGCTGCCGCTCGAATTTTGGTCGCCTACTTAACAAAACCTCCGTTGGTGCCATCTCAGTTTCCTCGAGGTCAGGCAACCTTCACACGCCGTTGGCTACCTTGGCTGACCGGCGACTCGTTCCCCTCGTGGCGACGCTCTTGACATCCAGTCAAAAGTTGGAGTGGCTGGCGCCCCCAGTGGGGGCCGGGGAAGGGGCAGTGGGCCTTCACGTTGCTCTCTTCCCGAGCCTATGGTGACTTGGCTCAACTCTCCTCACTAGAATCTGGATTCTGCACGCTGTATTAACATGGGCGTAGACACCACTACGGACAATACGGACAGTGGGTGTGACAATCAGTAGTGTCATTCATATAGAGGGTGCCATATATGAGCGGAGAGGCAACAGTACAGCTGAGCGGAGAGACAACATTAAAACAACAGTACAGCTGGCGTTGCATGGAGCTGCAGGCAACCGGACAGCGGAGGCTTGCGAAAAATAAACAATTCGTCACTTCAACGTATAAACAATAGTATAACAAGCAACATAAACACATATTCTCATGGTCGAACCCATGCACTAGCGGCTCACGGCGGGCACAGGCACGCAGTGCGGTAGCGGTACCGGATCACACGTCATGGGCGTTGTCTCAGCATAGGTTGTTATGAGCGGAGAGGCAACAGTACAGCTGAGCGGAGAGACAACATTAAAACAACAGTACAGCTGGCGTTGCATGGAGCTGCAGGCAACCGGACAGCGGAGGCTTGCGAAAAATAAACAATTCGTCACTTCAACGTATAAACAATAGTATAAAAAGCAACATAAACACATATTCTCATGGTCGAACCCATGCACCAGCGGCTCACGGCGGGCACAGGCACGCAGTGCGGTAGCGGTACCGGATCACACGTCATGGGCGTTGTCTCAGCAGAGGTTGTTCGCAATCTAGTTGAAGCCTAAGAAGACGGCCAGTGGGGTCTCACTGCTGCTGAGGCGACCTCGGAGACGATGCGTCGCCCCTCCTGTCGGCGACCTGCGGTGAGCAGGACTCCAGATAGCTGTCTGGCACGTTGCCGACACTGCTAGACGCTGTCAGCAGGCCTCACTACTGCAAGTGATGTGCAGATGGACGCCAGGTGACTTCGTCTGTAGGCGATTCCGGAGACCGCGGCCTCACCAGGCAGTACCACCTGCATCGCCATGTAGGTGTTTCTAGAAATGGAAAAATAACCGTATCGGTGAAGGACAAGCAATACAATGTATTCTGTTTTCCTCTCTTGCAGGTATACGTAATCTACAATTATCATTGTTCCTATTTCATTCAACTGAACCTGAAAATTCCATATTGGCACATTGTTTGACTAAATTTGTGTAGTTGGGAACAGGGGCGACGCCACGGTGCGACGACTGGAGGGGACATTGACCATTTTGGAGGGGACGAGGACCATTTCAAGTCGATTCTTTCCATGCAACGCCATAGGCGTAATGTTAAAATTTTAAAAAGTGGAGGGGACGAGATCCCCTCCGTCTCGCCCCTGTGGCGACGCCCTTGGTTGGGAAGCAGATTGTTTGAAATACATGTTTGGCTGAACAGTGCAGAAAATATTTCATTGATCACTATAGCTGCAACAAAAATACTGAGACAGAAAACATTTGCTCTTACCTGGCTCCTTAGTCAGTCCCGCACCACGGAAGTGGTACCATTTATCGCGGCCGTCGCATCCGACCATCGGTGCTGCACTGATGCTGCTGCACTCCCCACATTCCCAGTACCTTAGGAGCGTCTTGGCTGTGAAAAGATTACATGAGTCATGGCGCATACATGAATAGTAAGATGTTTTATATGTTTAACATCGCATAGCAAAGACACAACAGTTGGGAGTCAAGTGTAAGCCAAAGTGTAAGCCCTGCCATCTTTTGCAGACTGGATTTTAAGCAAGAAAAGCTTTGCTAAAAATGACGCTTGACGAAGCCTCATCCTACTGGGCTGTCTGACATGTCTCCCTGTAAAAAGCATGTGGCCCTTATATTGTATATATGATGAATATGTTATTAATGCAGAGAAAACACAGTATAAATTATACCCAACGTTTCATCTTAATCGACTTTGTCAAGGGTGTTTGAACAGCTTGAGATGAGTGAAGTGTAAGGGTACCTAGGTACATCTGAAAATAAACTGAATCTGCGTTCAATAAACATTGATTTTGATAATACATTTCACAAATCAACTGCTAATAACAATCATACTAAAATAGCACGACAGGTAACTAACAATCGCATGAAGAACTTCTAGTTCGCCTTGACATTGTCGTCCGAACTGGTCCGAACGAATGTTGTCTGAAGTTACACATTTGTCTTTTCTGCGCAGTATTTGTGTTTGCCATTTACCGCACCAATGTTCGCCAGCGGTGGTGACTTTTCCTTACCTGCTCACGAAACGTCACACACGACATGACGTCACCCGAAGACGTCATCAAAAAGTCCAGCTCTTAGGCGTGTCCCGATTTGTGTCCATTTTTGCGTATGTGTTTAATCGCGAATATTCTGCAGGATTGCAGTGCAGCACTGAATAAGTTTGTCTGTTATAAGGCCAGAAACATTCTCTCAGTGTTCAGGCCATTTAAGGCGATTTGATTGCAGTGGGAGAGCGACACTCGTACGACCTTGACCTTGGCCGCGCCATATTCGTCTTGAGTTCTGTGTTTGCCCCCCCCCCCCCCATTGCCCTGTTTGTCTTTCGTTTCTGCTTTATTAATTTTGATGTATCCTTTCAGAAACCTTGCTTACTTGCTTACTTTGGCCTGCTTGGATGCTTGTGAAGCTGGAGTCACAATACAGAGGCCAACTATCAAGTTGCACGAGTTTTGCACCACCAGACTGCCGAGTTTTGGAGACGCCTGGAGGCTACAGTTTCAACATCACCTTCATCTTCAGTTGAGTTCGGAGCAGCACGCCCAGCCAAGCTGACCTGCAGCAAGTTCGTCTCGCACTCTGAGGTCAGGTCACTGTGCTGCCATATGGTTTCTTGGGGTCAGCCAGTGGACTATTGTGGTGTGTGATGGCTTTATGCAGGGGTCAGCTGGTTTGAGGCCCTGTTTTGATTGGATAATAGCAGTTTGGTCAGACTAAACAACTTGTAATATGTCTGTGAATTTGGTTGACAAAGCTGTTGGTGATTTGTTTTGTAGTCAAGGGAAGCAGTAGTTTAACCTGGAATAGGCAGGTTGAATTTGATTGCGTATTGATGTTTTTGGATTAGGCTGCAAACTGTGCATGCTTGGTTTGAAGGTTGCGCAGCACTGAGCTGATTGGTTGCGTTGATGATTTTTGGTTTATGTGGCTGAGGTTTGTGGTTTTGTAAGATTCCTTCATATTCCTTGCCTGAGATTTGGAATTGCCTATCCTATTTTCCTGTACATTACCATGGCCCTACCACTGCTAGCAGCCATTCAAGGTCTTCGAATCTCAGAACTGAAGGTTGAGCTTGAGAATCGTAACCTAGACAGCAGGGGAAACAAAGCTGCTTTGGTTGATCGTCTTTATGTTGCTATGGAGAAGGAAGGTGTACAGCCAGAACAGGTTATGCAACTGAAGAAGGGTCTATCTGTAGAGACGAGGACCAAAGAGGATGGGGCTGAACCACAAGATGAGACCAAGTCACAAGAAAATGCAGTCAAACTTCAAGATGTGACCAGAGCACAAGAAGATGTAACCACAGTACAGAATGTGATTACAAAACCTGAACATGCAACAGAGACACCAGAAAAGCTGGCCAGACAAGCTGATGGTGTGACCTTACCACTGCCAGACGTCCGTCCAGAAGACAGTGCCTCACAGCAAGGATCCAGGACATCTCGTCGTTCAAACCGGTCCAGCACTGTAAGATCAGTTCGGAGTGCTGCCAAAGAGGAACACATGAAGTCAGCCGCAAGAAAGGCAGGAATCTTAGCCAAGATGGAAGTCCTAAAGGAGCAAGCTACCCAGGAAGCTAAACTACAAGAGCTTATAAAAGAGATGGAGTTCAACAAGCAGCAAGGCTTGTTGATGGCGCAGTTGGCAGAGGAGGAAGCTCAGCAGCAGGTTTACGAGCAGTGTGGAAGGAGTGAGGTTGGGTCACTTCACAGTTCCCAGGGTCTGCCAACCCGACCCTCACCTCAGGTATTGAATCCACAGGCCTCCGTCTTCCAGCCTCAGGGAAACCACGCAGAAGCGAGCCAGAAAGGCCAAGTGATGGAGGAAAGGTACAAGGAGTCTGAAGCGCACTGGCAGATGGCTCATCTACCCCCAGCGGAAATAATTAAGTTTCAGGGCGATTCAAGCGAGTATTTTTCCTTCATCCGCTCATTTGACAGCCGAATTGGAAAGAAGGCTATATCTGAGGAGGAAAAACTGTTCTACCTCCAGCAGTTTACTGAAGGTCGGCCGAGGGAGTTGGTCCGTGGTTGTCTTCACATGCCGCCCAGCAAGGCCTATCAAGAGGCGAGAAGACTGTTGCACAAGAAGTATGGAAACGAGGACAAAATCAGTGCAGCCCACGTAGAAAAGCTTTTGTCTTGGCCAAACATAAAACAAGACAACCTGGAAAACCTTGAGAACTTCTCTGTCGCGCTAATGGTATGTGAGAGCGTGATGTCAGACATGCCCGCCGGCATGCGGGAAACGGACCACCCGCGAACTCTTCGCAAGCTGGTTGAAAAGCTGCCCTTCCCGATGCACGACCGTTGGAGAAGACTGGCCGACTCAGTCATGGAAAACCAGCATCGGCGAGTGACGTTCTCAGACCTGGTGGCGTTTGTTGATAAGGAGACCAGGGTGGCAACAAACTCACTCTTCGGACGACAAGTGATGAACACATCGAAGGTGATTCCAAAGGAAACCAGGATGACTCCTAAGGATACTCAGCGTCAGAAGCCGAAGTACGGACTAGCGACTGCTGTACAAGTTCCCGCTGGCTGCGCTTTCTGCAAGGAAGGACACTCTTTGGAAGACTGTGAAGCACTCAAGCAGAAGGACCTAAATTCCCGAAGAGACTTCATCAAAGAAAATAGGCTATGCTTCGGATGCCTGAAGAAAGGACATGTCGCGAAGAAATGTCAGCAAAGAAGTACCTGTAAGGTCTGTGGTGGAAGACACGTCACGTTGCTGCACGAGGAAAGAAGCCAGAAAGATCCTCAGCACCGACAGACTCCTGAAAAACCTCAGGAAGCCCCATCTGTGAAGACGTGCCGAGTACAGCACTCCAAATGGAACACAGGCTTGGCAGTCGTACCTGTGATAGTCAAGTCATGGAAGAAGTCAGTAACTACACATGCTCTTCTAGACAGTGGCAGCACTGCGTCCTTCTGCCAGGAATCTCTGCTGCAGAAGCTGGGACTCGAGAACAAGAGTAAGAAGAAGCTGTCCCTGACAACAGTTTGCAAGGATCAAGTCGAGATTGAGAGTCAGATCATCACTGGGCTCGAAGTAGGTGACATCGATGGACAGCATACCCTCCAGCTGCCAGCAGTCTACAGCCTAGAGAAGGTACCGGTCGATGTGAACGACATACCAAGACAAGAAGATGTCAGCCGTTGGCCGTACCTGAGTGGTGTGAATCTGTCGAGCTTGGATGCACCAGTCGAATTGATGATAGGCAACAATGTCCCACTGGCGATGGAGCCGTGGGAGGTGATCCATAGCCAGGGAGGAGGGCCTTTTGCCACCAGGACACTCTTGGGATGGGCTATCAACGGTCCTGTTCGACATGAAGGAAGAGGGCTGGTGAAGGCAAACCGAGTCAAAGTAGAAAACGTTGAAGACATCGAGGACATGATGATCCAGATGTACAACGCAGAGTTTACTGAGAAACTCTCAGACAGCTCGAAAGGACCTTCGATTGAAGACAAGATGTGGCAGAAGAAGGTAGAGGAAACCATCACGTTCACGGAAGGACACTACGAGATAGGTCTTCCTCTGCGAGACAAGGACACTCAGATGCCAAACAACAGGAACATGGCGCTGCGGCGACTCTCCACCATCCAGAAGAAGATGGAGAAGCAGCCGAAGTTCAGAGAGGACTACACTACTTTCATGAACAACGTGCTAGAAGAGGGCTACGCCGAGGAGGTGCCCGAGGAGAGCCGAGGAAGAGCGGATGGGCTGGTATGGTACATGCCCCACCATGGAGTCTACCACCCTCACAAGCCTGACAAGATTAGGGTTGTGTTTGATTGTGCGGCTAAGTCTGACGGTGTGTCGTTGAACGACAAGCTTTTGCAAGGCCCAGATCTGGCAAACTCCTTAGTTGGAGTCCTACTACGCTTCCGCGAAGAACCAGTAGCCTTCATGGCAGATGTGAAGTCCATGTTCTACCAAGTAAAGGTTCCAGAGTCTGAAAGAGATCTGTTGAGGTTTCTATGGTGGCCTGGGGGCGAGATCAACGAAGAACCAAAGGAGTACCGCATGACCGTCCACATATTTGGAGCTGTCTCATCCCCAAGCTGCTCAAACTTCGCGCTAAGACGGACTGTCGAAGACCACCAGGATGACTTCAGTGAAAAGGCACTGGAGACTGTCAAGAAGGCGTTCTACGTGGACGACTGTCTCCAGTCGGTGTCGTCAATCGAGACGGCGAAGTCGCTGGCGTCAGAGGTACAGGCTCTGTGCGCCAAAGGAGGTTTTCATCTGCACAAGTATGTGTCCAACAGGGAAGGAGTTCTCGACAAGATACCGAAAGAAGATCGAGACGAAGGTTCTTCTAAGAAAGGACTTCACTTGGAAGAAGCGACAAGCGTCAAGAAAGCACTGGGTATCAAATGGAACCTGGAGCAGGATACCTTCAGCTTCTGTGTCAGGGCAAGAGAGATGAAAGTGACCAGAAGAGAGATTCTTTCTGTCATCAGTGGAGTGTTTGACCCTTTGGGCTTTGTGGGGCCATTCATTCTTACTGGTAAGAAGATCCTACAGGAGCTGTGCGCCATGAAACTTGGTTGGGATGAAGACGTCCCGGAAAGTCAAGCTCTGATCTGGACCAAGTGGCTAAAGGACCTGCCGAAGCTGGAAGCGTTGGAAGTGGCAAGGTGTCTGAAGCCAGCGAGGTTAGGATCGATCGTCTCAAGACAGCTACATCACTTCAGCGACGCGAGCACAGTGGGTTATGGTGTAGTGTCATACCTGCGTCAGACGGATGACAAAGGGCAGGTACACTGTATGATCCTCATGGCGAAGTCGAGGGTCGCGCCGCTCAAGAAGATGACCGTACCTCGAATGGAGCTGGCTGCCGCAACAGTTGCAGTGCGACTACATGCGATGATCACAAAGGAACTTGAGATCCCTATAGACGATGCTACCTTTTGGACGGATAGTTCGACAGTGTTACGGTACATCAACAACGAGGGGACAAGATACCAGACGTATGTCACGAACCGGTTGGCGGTTATCAGGGACGAATCTGCACCAGCGCAATGGAGATTCGTTAAGTCGGAAGATAACCCAGCGGACGACGCCTCGAGAGGGCTTATGGCGGGTGATCTTCTAGAGAACAACAGGTGGTTCCATGGTCCAGCTTTTCTGGGGAAAGAAGAGTCTGAGTGGCCTCGTCCGCCTGAAGGACTTGAAGACACACAAGAAGCTACAAGAGATGCTGATGTGATTCGGCCTGCTGTGGTTGGCTCGGTCTGCTTTGCTGAGGACGCACAGCCTAATCCGACAGATCGGCTTCTGTACCACTATTCAGACTGGCTCAGACTCACAAAGGCAGTGGCATGGTTGCTGCGCTTCAAGAAGTACCTGATGGCGAAGAGAATGACGACAGGAGCAGCAAGGGAAGGACCGGTCACTCGATCCCAGGCTCGGGATAGGGAAAGGTCTGCTTGTCGGTTGTCAGTGGCCGAACTTGAAGAAGCGGAAAAAGCCATTCTCCGGCGAGTGCAGGAGAGTACGTTCGCATCGGAACTACAAGCGCTGAAGCCTCAGTGTTCTGATGGAGAGACCAGGCAAGATCCAGTGGACCGGGCGGTGAAGAGAAGAAGTCCTCTGCGGCAGTTGGATCCCATGCTAGAGGACGGACTATTGAGAGTCGGTGGCCGTTTAGCCATGGCCCCACTGGATTCCAAAGCAAGAAATCCAGTCATACTGCCCGCACGCCACCCTGTCTCAGAGTTGATTGTACGGCATGTTCACCAACAGGTGGGCCATCAAGGAAGAGAACATACATTGGCGGCGCTACGTGAAACTTTCTGGCTGATTCACGGCAACTCGGAAGTGCGCCGGGTCCTGAGGCAATGCAAGCATTGCATAAGACGGCAAGCACGACCAGAAGAACAGAAGATGGCAGATCTGCCCCCAGAGAGGGTAACTCCAGATCAGCCGGTTTTCAGCAGTGTCGGTGTTGATCTGTTCGGTCCGTTTGTGACGAAGAGGGGCAGAGCCTCGGTCAAACGGTACGGGGTAATTTTTACTTGCCTAGCCACTCGAGCCATCCATATTGAGTTGGCGGACTCAATGTCAACGGATTCTTTTATTAATGCGTTACGACGATTCACAGCGAGACGAGGGCCAGTCCGGATGATCAGGTGCGACAACGGGACAAATTTTGTCGGAGCCGAAAAGGAGCTTCGCAAGGAACTTGAGCACCTAGAACAAGATCGCGTACACAAGAAATTGCTTGAAAGCAAGATTGACTGGATTTTTAACCCCCCAGGAGCCTCCCATTTCGGTGGGGTTTGGGAGAGGCACATTCGGAGCATCAGGAAGATACTCAATTCCCTCCTGACCAGCCACACCCTTGACGACGACGGCCTCACCACTCTACTGTGTGAGATCGAGAGTATCTTGAACAGTAGACCACTGACGACGGTGTCAGCAGACCCGAGAGATTGTGAGCCGCTTACACCGAACCACTTGCTGCTTTTTCGCGGAGGTCATGTCACGCCTGGAGTCTTCTCCGAATTTGACCTGCATGGTAAGAGATGGCGCAAAATGCAGTATCTCGCGGACTGTTTCTGGACGAGGTGGAGGCGGGAGTACTTGCCGCTCCTCCAAAGGAAGCAGAAGTGGAACAGTGTCCGAAAAAACCTGGAACCAGGAGATGTGGTCCTGGTGATGGACGAGACACTCCCGAGAGGCCAGTGGCCACTTGGAAAAGTTGCTGAAGTGACGAAGGACCAGAAAGGTCTCGTGAGGCAAGTAGTGGTGAGAAGAGGAACTTCAACGTTCCGTCGACCAGTGTCGAAGCTGGTGAAGCTCGTGAGCGGCGAGGACTGAGCACTACGTGGCTGAGGAAGACGAAGTTCATTTTTATTTAAGAGTGCAGTGTTGAATCGGAGATGATTCAAGGAGGAGGGTGTAAACGCCGGAAGCGTTTATGGTCTCCATTTGGTTTTGGTTTATATTCTCCTGTCCTTTCCTGTCCCATTGTGAGCCCATCGGCCCGTCTTGTTGAGCGAGCTGTAGGAAACGGAGAGCCAGTAGAGGGCTCTGCTGTCTGGTTGCAGCCAGAGGTAGGGGGCAGCACGGAGCACGGGTTGAGACGCTGATTGGTACTTTGGTACTTGCAGGGCACTAAAGAGTTGGTACTTGTGTAATGTGGAATGTGAATGTGGAATTGCGTCGTGTCGAATGGTTAGCCAAATACTCATGTTAAAATGCGTTAAATTTATGATTCGCGTGATATCTCATGTGATGCATAGGAGCCTTTTGCATTCAGAGAAAGACCTATTATAATGGACACGGTACTTAGTGTGGTACTGGAAATAGTGCTGGTACTCATACGCCAACACGTCAGATTTGGTAACCGCCCATTTCATGCCGCATTTTGGTTCTTGGAAAGCGTTTGAAGTATAAGAAGGCGATAGCGTTCAGGCGTGAAGAATATGTCTGCAGGTGGATAATGTTGGTGAGTGTTATCGTCTCTAGCGATAAAGAGACGCTTAATTGTTATCAATATTAGTATTCATTGCGCTGCATTGTTACAAACTGGATCTGAGAAATGCGCCGATTTGTGTCCATTTTTGCGTATGTGTTTAATCGCGAATATTCTGCAGGATTGCAGTGCAGCACTGAATAAGTTTGTCTGTTATAAGGCCAGAAACATTCTCTCAGTGTTCAGGCCATTTAAGGCGATTTGATTGCAGTGGGAGAGCGACACTCGTACGACCTTGACCTTGGCCGCGCCATATTCGTCTTGAGTTCTGTGTTTGCCCCCCCCCCCCCCATTGCCCTGTTTGTCTTTCGTTTCTGCTTTATTAATTTTGATGTATCCTTTCAGAAACCTTGCTTACTTGCTTACTTTGGCCTGCTTGGATGCTTGTGAAGCTGGAGTCACAATACAGAGGCCAACTATCAAGTTGCACGAGTTTTGCACCACCAGACTGCCGAGTTTTGGAGACGCCTGGAGGCTACAGGTTTCATTGACAAAAACATCAATCAGTTCGTACCAAAATCACTCTCCCATTTCCGTATCACCATTTCCGTACAAGCACGCGTCATCGAGCGCAGCGAACATACTCAAAGACAAGACTCACGTCAGCACACCGTCACAGCAAATGAGAACCACCAGACTGGCTCGGCTGGGTTCTGTCGCCAGAAGGCTGTGATCGATCTGAGCAAACCCACAGTCAGATTAGCATAAAGGTGGTGGTGCTCGCTCGCACGGTAACCCCCACAGGAAGTCGTTTTCTTGCTTGTGAAAGGGGCATTACTGAACATATTCAGCACTCAGCGCGCATCATCGACAGTAACGAGGTCACATCACGGGGTAGTCAGTCACGGCAAGTAACCGTGACGACTTTCGAAACCATCACATTCGAACAATCAAACCCATTATCATCTCCAAAGCCGATGATGAGCCACACCACTCCTTTCATGGCCGCGACTGCGTGATTTGGAGTTGAAGTTTATCATCGATCACGAATGGTCAACAGATCAATGAGTTCATGATCTGTCACACAGACCACTAATGGTGGAGCAATTCCGGTCACAAAGCGGTCGAATCGGCCGCATGCTCAGTGAGAGGTGTTGATAACCCCGTGGTCAGAGCTGGTGAGAACGCCAGTGGTGAGAGCCGGTGAGAACGCGCTAGGTGACATCTGGTGAGATGGGCGAGACGAACGATAGAGCTCACCGCCGAAGCGTCACCGGTCAATGTTCTTGATACTGTTCAGAATGTAGCTGCCCAGAGCATCGTCCTGGCGGAAACAACGACAGGGGTCAGGGACCGGAAGGCTTTGGACGTCAACACCTGCACGATTTGTACGGTAATCTTGCACCTGCATGCTGAATAAATAAATGAGTAGAAGCACAGAAATTTGGCAGGTGCGCTCCATGCATCACACGGAAATGATACACAAACTTGCAAATGGAATTGCCTGGAGGTGTGGCTATTAAGCTGGCACAAATGTTAACGAAAGAGGGGAAGTGAAGGAACTTCCTCTTCCTAGCATCTTTCAAGCAAAGGCTCTGAAAGATCGCATTTTTTACACACACGAATTAGGTGCTCTCAGATAAAAAGAAACTTACGGCGTTTAATTGTCAGAGGGCAGCAATACCTAAATGCAGAGAGCACTCAGAAGAGTGTAGACTGTGAAGCATAGACCAATCAATCCCATTCCCTCCCTTGACTCATGTAAACTAAAGACCCATGTAAGCTCATGTAGACTCATGAGTCATGAATCAGACCTGCTAGCGTTCTGACGCCCGAGACCGGCGCCGGCGCCGGCGGCAGTGGTGTCGGTGTCAGTATCGGACCACTCGTATGGATCGGCAGGTCACATTCACAGCACCCACTCCCTCCTCTCCCATCCCCTTCGTCCACGCACGCACACACGGCCGGCCGGGAAATAGGAGCCGAGGTAACAATACCCTCCCTCCCCTTCCCCCTACCAAGGGCGCACACAAACGGTGGCCGGATCGGGAAACAATCGGAGGGAATGAGCACTTAAAACGGACGGATTTCATACGACTAACATTAAATAGAAACGCAAGCCTCATTTCATGCATGTTTGATTCCGAAAAGGCGTGCCACCAATACTCGAGGAAAGGCCTGATAAAGGAAATGGCGAAAGGCGTTAGATTTCTCCATATGAAGTTAGTAGAAATCGAGGGGGTAGAGATTGACCCAACTTTCAGACCTGAACACACCGGCAAGACCCTCATGCCTGATTGTCATCCGACCTCAACAGACAATCGACTCGTGTAACAAACTAGGCGCTATTGACGACCGCGACCTGCGTGACACTCCCTGCCGTGAATCGTTCGAGCCACGGCGGACAGGTCAGCGACCCCTCCGGCGGACCCACATAGACCACCGCCTGACCGACAATCCCACACAAAGCCCGCCGGACCGACGGTCCATACAGACCACCGAAGGCCCTGACCGGCACAGACAGACCCCCGCCGGACAGACGATATCAGCAAGCCACTGCCGGACCAACGGTCGCACATAGACCCCTGCTGGACCGGCGGCACAGAACTCAGACTGGCGTGCGACCGGTCGATGATCGACGTAGAGCGGTATGATGGTGATCGATGAGTTCTTGTGTGCGTGTATGTGGGCGAGGGGGGACATTCCGACGGTGTGCTTGGTAGTTTGGACATCAATGGACGCCATCCAGCAGAGGTGTTGGCCGCTCACAGAGAAAAGTCGATACGGGCAGTGTTAACTGCTGGACGCCGCACAAAGTGAATAGGGAAAAGGTCAATACAATCCAACGGGTGACTGGAACTTGCACCACAAACACAACTACAGCTGCAAAGCTGTAATTGGTGAGCGTGTGACAAATGGCGGCACTTCAACTGCACTTGGTTAGCAGAAATGATGGCGTTAGGGATGGTGAAGCCAAAGACCAACAATTTAAGTTTAAGACTACGACAACCATTCCCACAAAAAAATCGGTAAGAATGCTAGTCATAGTCGAACCGGGGAGTAGCCTGAGCTCGAGTGAGCGTACAAATAAATTCATCGCTATAGCATGCTATATAGTCTGGACACGAAGTTAATCTAAAGTTGGTGTGAGGTGGGTATGTCTACAGGGTGTCTCAAAACTTCGTTTACAGGTACCAGCCATGCTTTTTTGTCAATAATTCTGAATCAACAAGAAATTAACGGTCGAAATATTGCATGGGCATTGGTAACAACCTTCCTCAAGCAGCTTCATTGTTTTCAAGCGCATTCGACGCTTCATGAGCTCACAAAAAGGGTTCACCTCTGACAATGGATCAGGCATGAAAATGGAGGTCGCATACTCGGGTCGGCTGAGAAACTCTCTGCTTCACGAGTAATGGGAATAGTTAGGTCCGAAATAACACATGGCAAAGTGTCGTCGAGGATGAGTACAACATGATGGTCATCTAATAAAAACGGTGGCTAAAATTTTTGAAGGACAAAACCATGCGAGACTAACAGCGCTTTGAACGACCCTTGTACCGCAGCAGACTCGTGCTCCGGAAAGCAGCTGAAAATGCAGTCCTAACTATTGAAAACTGACTAGAAGCTCACAGACAGAGGTTACCCAGTTTCAAAAATTGCAGGTCATCATAAAATAAAGACAAAATATCATTTAAAATTGTTTATAATATCTATAACGTTAAATTTTGAGGGAAAATAATGCGAAAATCGTCAATGCCGAGGACAAGTGACCCTCCAAAAGTGTCAATTAATGTAAAGTTTTATCTAACGAAGTTTCAAGAGGCAGATCTGGAGCAAATAGCTTTCTTTTACACATAAAATCCGGACAAAACCGCACGATGGACAGGTTTTGGCCGTTTACAAAGCAGAACCTCTCCTGAGGAAAACACCCCGGAACCCAGCGAAGGTCTTGGCATTGGTAATGACGAGCGTTCGGGATTTGCAAAATTTGCAAAATGTGTCTAAGAAACAGATGGCCGACACATTCTGCTACGATATGCTGCGAAAAATTTGCCCCTGGCCCTTCCCATTTGTTCAGGAATGGAGTTGTTTTGAAAAGGAAAATGGTGCCTGGGAGGTCGGCGCCAGTCATTCATGAAGGAGTTAGCGCCAGAGAAGACCTACAAAATACTCACGGATGGTGTCGATGCAAGCTGTCGGCTTTCAGGGAGAAGCGGATGTTGCCGGGGAGCTCGTCAAACCTAAATCCGACGCAGAAACTGCAGGGGATTCCCCTACAAGAGCTTGAAAGCTGGTAACCTTTTATCAGCCTCCGGCAGCTGACGGATTGACGAAAATCGGTATGGGCAAATATTTTTAGAGATACAGCAAAGGGTTTGGTTTCCAACCTTCCGAATCAGTTGTCAAAGGATGCATATTTGTCTAGTGTACACACGGACACCAAAACCTTAGATTTTTGGCCGGTTCTTATATGCTTTATTGACATGGGAAATGTGTAAACGAACTTTTGAGACACCCTGTACATAAAGTAGTACTCTGTTCACCGCCCTCCACTGACAGCGTGGTACGACGCACCTGGTAGGTCCAGGAGACGATGGCCTCCTTGAGGTCCTCCTGGTCGGAGCCGGACACCTGCAGTAGCACCGAACCGATGTTGATTGGACCGTCACCCAGGTGCTGCGTTATACCCAGGCGCCTGTCAAAGAAGGGAACACGAACCGGTCACACACTGACGTATACTAAAAAAAACAGGTGAATATACTAGGTGAATATACTAGAATATACTGATGGGTGAATCATATATGACGGGTTATTTGTTTAACAACACATCCGGCACCTATGGTTGCCGGCACCTATGGTTGGCAACCAGGAGCACGGTGAATAAAAGCTTTAAATCAGCACATCAAACATCGTAGAAGTTCAACACCGTCGTTACTGGCGTTAAGTCAACATCAGCAGAGCAGCTATCAACAACCGCAATCGGTGCGTCTACATGTACGTTTCAGTACAACCTCCTCGTCTCCCGCAGCTCATTTCTGAAGAAAGGTGTATAATTGCTCCCTCCTCTTACTAGGGGTCCATATTGTTCTCCCATTTGCTCACTTTTGTAGGTGGGTGTGCAGCTTATCGATGGTGCGTGACACCGGTCCCGGGTCCTCCAGCGTCACGGTCGACGTGAAGCGGATCTCGTGACGCGTCACGCCCAGTTCCGCGCACGCCGCGTCACTGTCCAGCACACGCACCTTCTGTAACACGCGGAAAGTGCAAACGTATGTCACACACACGTTTATTGACACTGCATATCCGTCAGCTTTCTAGCCACGCTACAGGTTTTATGTCATAGGTGCAGGGGCTGGATGATTACCTATCGAACATCAGTGTAGATGGAACATCATGGCTCGATCCCACTTCAATTCTAGTGATGATTTTTTAACGGGTACACGCATTTTACAATGACAAAGTCAACACCGATTAACTCTCCCAGGATACTCCTGTAGATAATCAATATCTACATGTCATTCACAATACATACTTTGGATAACGCTGGAGACATCATAATCATGTGATCGCAGGATACGAGTTCAATTCTTACCATCATCTTTCTCATCCCCAAAACGCCCACCGGTGTCTCAGCCCGAAAACCGTCATAGACCCTTGATTTCCCCGGCCACCGACCACTTACGTTGCCTTTGACGATGAGCACGCCGTGCATCAGTTTGCGGCGTTTGACGCGCAGGTCGCCTATCTCAGCCACCGGCTGCAGGTCTCGCTTCAGTAGCGACAGAGACACGTCCGCCGCTATCGTCGGCTTCGTCACAATCGTGCACGTCTCGCCGTTGGCTGGGTTGAAACAGTCCAGCGACAGCTCCTGTATAAAGAGAGTGAGTTGGGTAACAGAGGGAAAGGGATGAAGTAAGTTTATCAAAACAAAGGAGGATACGAGTTCATAAAAACCAGTATAACGCCTTATGGGGCGACTAACGGAGCGAGCGAGAGGGTGGGCCTTGCACGTGCGAAATTTCGAGGGGGTACCTCCAACTGACTTGTGCACGGCACCCTACTAACCGGTCTCTAGCGATGTGCCAAATTTGAGCACAATCGGCCCAGCCGTTCTCGAGATCTGGAAGCGGCACCCTGCACGTGCGCACGTGCAAAATGGGTCCCAACTGACTTGTGCACGGCACCCTACTAACTGGTCCCTAACCGTGTACCAAATTTGAGCGCCATCGGTCCAGCCGTTCTCGAGATCTGGAAACGACCCCTGCACGTGCGCACGTGCAGCAGCACCCCAACCTTAACACATGCAGATGAATTATCTGATGGAGACCTGTCTACCGAGTTTCAATTCAATCGGCCCAACCGTTGTGCCGTTATTGAGGTTGCAATTTTGGGGGTTCTTAAAAAATGTCCAACTTTACCACGCGCCACGTGCGGTGGTTGGCAAGAACGCATGGTGGCCATCACACCACAGAACTTTTACGTCCAAGTGACATTCAGTAAAGAAGACCGCTTGTCAATCGGATGTCCCGTTCCTAAGATATTAGCTTTTGAAAAGCGTCCCCACGGCCGGCCGGCCGGCCGGCCGCTCATACTCAGAAATTTCCGTTAATCTAAGGAAAGACTCCGCTCGCTTCGCTCGCTCCGTAATTATTCAGTATATGTCAGAAACAGTAAAGGAGAGATGGCATCAGACTTATGGTCGCCGTCCACTGGTTAGGCGCGCTTTCAGCGCCTAATCGTTTAGGCGCTGAATACCATTTTCGGCGCCTAATTTAACGATGACTATGCGATGAATTTGATTTCATCGGGATCCGCCATGATAGCTCAAGGACAATTCGATAAAAAATGCATGAAAATGTAATATAATTTGTGGTAATGCACATCACTGACAGATAAATAATAATTATTTATATAATTAATTGCGCCTTTGACCGTGGTTTAATTTGTGTCAGTTTCTTATATGAACCGTAAAAGGTTCATTAAATTGTTCTTGAAGACAATACAATCTCTTAGCAGGGACGGAAATGTAAACAACGTTTGTTATTGTTCTCACATCAGCTAAAAGTCCGTCATTATTCAATTAACTATTCACGACATGGAGCTAAACATCGCACGAATCGCACTAAGCACGACTCGAATCCGGGTGGAGCAGGAGCGCCGTCGAGCCCGACGCAGGTACTGGGTTGCCGAAGTGCTGCAGAGGCGACAAGCCCGAGGCGAGTTTTTTAACTTGGTGCAGGAGCTGCGTGCCGTGGATCCCGACCGGCACCATGCCTACTTCCGCATGAGTCGGGAGACCTTCGACCTGCTTCTCGCCAAGATCGGGCCCAGCATCACGCGCCAGCGCACCAACTTCCGCGAACCTATCGACCCCGCTCAGCGCCTGGCCGTGACGCTGCGGTACCTGGCCTCCGGCATGGAGTTTTCTGCGCTGGCACCCTGCTATCGCCTCGGCGAGAAAACCGTGCGTGCCATCGTGTACGACACATGCGCGGCCATCATCGCCATACTGGGACCGGAGGTGCTTCCAGCTCCCACCAGGGCGACGTGGGAGCGAAGCGAGGAGATCTTCCGCACCCAGTGGAATTTCCCGAACTGCGTGGCCGCGTTGGACGGGAAGCATGTGGTACTCCAAGCCCCTTCCAACTCTGGCAGCGAGTACTATAACTACAAAAAGTCCTTCAGCATCGTCCTCCTGGCAGCCGTGGACGGTGCCTATCGGTTCGTGTACACGTCAGTGGGAAGCGCCGGAAGAGAGTCGGACGGGGGCATTTTTAGGAGGAGTGACCTAGCCGCCAAACTGCAAGACGGCACTCTCGACCTGCCCCCTCCCAAGGCGATCGATCAGAGAGGCACGACCCTACCAAGCGTCATCGTCGCCGATGAAGCTTTCCCGCTGACGGTGCACATGATGCGGCCCTATCCCGGACGTACCGAGAGCCGGCTGGGAGCTCCGGCCACCATCTTCAACTACCGGCTGTCGCGCGCCCGACGGGTAGTGGAGAACGCGTTCGGGATTCTCTCCCAGACGTGGCGCATCTTCCGGCGTCCGCTGAACGTCAATCCTGAGCACGCCTGCACTATTGTCAGGACGGCGTGCATCCTGCACAACTACGTGCGCGACCAAGGACAGGCGGACAGCCAGCAGCCGCAGCAGGCCGACGCCAGCGGCGAGCAGGTGGGCGGACTCTGCGAGCTGGGCAGGCTGGGCGCCAACAACTTCACTCGGGAGGCCGAGCGCATCCGCGACCAGTTCGCCCGGTACTTCATGGCCGAGGGAGCCGTCCCCTGGCAGGATGCTGCTGTCGGGCAGTGAGGGCGTGTAAGCCTGTCACTTCGTGGCTGGGGAGCCGTTCCGCAGCAGGCTGCTTCTGTCGGCAAGTGAGAGGTGCGAGAGGCGGGAATTGAGTCGTCTTTGACGCCACTGGTGTTGCTCCGTGTGATAATGCTGTTTCATTTGTCACGCTCAAAAACCTGTCATATAAATACAAGCATTTCCGGCCTTTGTCGTTTATTGCACGCGAAAGTAGTGGAAATAAATAACATTAACTGTCGCCCTTTCCAACAACCAAAGTCAGATAACCACGTAACGTCCAACTTCAACTTCACAGCAAAGGAGCTCAAACATTTAAACACCAGGTAAACGAATTCACTCCTAAATCAAAACTTGAAAAAGGGTCGCTATAGCGATCAGACAGCGGAAATACACACTACGCAGAATATGACTCAGGCTCAGCAAAGTTCGCCATGGTGGAGGTTGCATGGAGAGGGGACGCATTTGGCCGCATCACATTATCTCAGAATCAAAGGAAGCTGGAAAGACGCCGAACAGGCATTATATAGCTCGCTATAAGCAGACATGTGCATGGATCCGGGAAAATGGATCTGAAATTCGATCCCATGAATCTAGATCTGGGATCCACCCGGATCATAGATCCAACCCCTCAACTTTGTCGAGAGATCCACTCAGATCATAGATCCAACCCCTCAACTGTGTCGAGAGATCCACTCAGATCATAGATCTTACCCATAAGCTCGAGAGATCCGCTCAGATCATAGATCCACCTCTCGGATCCATGCACATGTCTGGCTATAAGATCGTTTTGAATCATTCTGGTCATTTTTTATCAAATGTGTGAAAAACGTCCCCCCTCCCCCACCCGTGCGAAGGTTATCACCTGCTTTTAATCGGACTGCGCCCTTTTCAAGACTGTAAGAATCTCCAGTCTCGCATCCGCTTTCTTGTCGTCCCTCACACGCTCCATCTCCAACCCCACCAGCTGACCAAATAGTAGGTCCGGGTTACGGAGGTCGCTCACCGCGCGTTCTATGGACGCTATGGCGGCGTCAAGCTTCTCGGCGCCACGAGCACCCGGCCCCCTGACCTGCTTGACTTGGCCGTTGGTGCCAGAAGAGCGCGGATGGCTCGGGCCGGCGACACAGCTCGCTGCTGGTGGCACCGCGGACACCCGAGGCGTTCCGAGGAGCGTCGCAGCTGGGAGGACTCCTGAACTGACTGCACAGCTCGCTGCTGGTGGCACCGCGGACATCCGAGGCCCTCCGAGGAGCGTCGCAACTGGGAGGACTCCTGAGGCACAGCTCGCTGCTGGTGGCAACCAGGACACCACAGTTAGATCATCGTGGCTTACAGACGAGCAGTTAAAATACACGCCGTCCTAGGCTCAGATCGATGTATGACTGGCTTACAGGCACTGATAGACACTAGAGTCCTCGTTTGTTACGTTGTTGTCAAATGACGAGGTTATGCTTTTCGGAGTCCTAATGACGAATTTCATGTAAGTTTTGATTTAAGATTATGTCTTTATGCGTTTGGGGTAGGTCAAGTCAGGTCAGTTTAACCAGATGGCGCCATGTCGGCTATCCGTAGTTACAGGTGTCAACCACCAGTGGCAGTTTCGTATTATGCTATGATGGCTGCATACCATTTGAACAAACTCACCAGCACTGTCGTCTGGTAGTTGAGTCTCGCTGCTGTCCTCATCAGACACACAAAGCTGAAACACATGATGATTACGTGAGTGAAGATTGATGCGAGATATTTGATAGGTCACCAAAAATGGTTAGAAAATGAAATTCGGCCAATTGCAAGGTTCGTTTGGATGTTGACTACGACCGAATTCTTCCGAACACCCTAGACCGAATTCTTCCGAATTTAACATTTTTGAAAAACGCCCCGAAAATCACGATTAAACAGCCGCAATAACACTAATTAGCATTGGATCTCTTTTGACCCCTGTACTTAACCTTCGCCCGAGTGCCCGTGTTTTGGCCACACTTGCCAGTTTTGTTTGCGCGCTTCAAGAAAACCGCGGCGCGCAGCGCCGCGAAACATGGTATAGCATATGATACATCAATTTCGCATCGTTTTTGAAAATTTTGACCCCAGGTCACGTAAGTTCCTTTTCAAATCTTAGTGATTAATCTGCGCCCTGCTGCTGGTTTTTTGCGAGTATATCAAAAACGTATCTCGGTTACTTTTATAAAACTTACAAAAACCTTTATTTGGGAGCTGAATTCCAATCAGGAATACATTTGGGCATTTCGAATTTCGACCGGCTTTGAAAACTGGTCCAGTAGTCTCGTAAATAACAGGGCAGAGACCCTCTTACTAGCTCCTCTACAGGGCGGAGTCTGGGAATAACAATGGGCCTGAGGAGGCGATTGTTAAGGTGCATGATGACCAAAAGGTTTTAAATGAAACTTGGCAACACTGTTCGTTAAAAACAAATGAACAAACAAACAAGAAAAAACAATCAATGTAAACAGCTAGAACAGGCCTGTTGCATGTCACGGCATTGCTTTATTAATTTCCAACGAAATCACTGCATTGAAAGGAGTCATGAAACGCCCAAGATCGGATATGGATCATCATTTAGAGTGACCCAGAAATCACTTTACACACCTCATTGGAGTATTGGTTTGTGTAGTAGAATAAGGATTGCGATCCTGTTCCAGGCTGCGTCAAGTTTGTCGTTACCCTGCATAGGAAAGGAAGGAACGTAGCATTTGATACATGACAGGAATACAACAGGTTTTCTAATGGAAAAGTGATATGGACTGGGAGGGGTAAAAAAAAACTCAGAAGTCAGCACAGCAACTAATTAATACGACAGTGAAGCTTATTGCTTATGCTTATTGCTCCAGTAATGGAGCACTACTGGGCAATGTGCAAGATCTGTGCTACTGGAATACAACATTTTTGAAAAAAGACTTTTCATCTCTATGTCCTAATGCAAAGATCCAGGACGTGCACTAAAATCCAGGACATACATCCTACTGCAGTTAACTTACGGTTTAGGCTTGATGGCATCATCCAAAAATGACATTTCCTTTTGCCAGGAGGAGTTCTCTGGTGGCGGGCAGCCAGAGCCACTTGGCAATTGCCTGCGTTTGCGTAGGTGGTAGTCACGCAGACTTTTCCATTTCGATTTTGCATCCTGAACTGAAAAGCAGGGAATAAAATTGGTGAGAGCCTTGAAAATTTATTTTGTCAAGCGACATGTGTTTGTTACCTGAGAGACATCACAATTATACAAGCACCACGGATGTGTAAGGGTTCGCATTTTAAAGCTTAGAACCCAATTCTAAAAACGTGGCAGAGCCTGTGGCTGTTGGCACCATTTACAACACGTACAAGCAAAATATGATGCGTAAGTTTTACCTGATCTCCCAGTGGTCTTTGCCACCTCCTCCCATGCTAGCTTCTTCTTATTTCTGTTAAAGTAGTTGCTGTCCTGAGGACGCCAGAGCACGTCATGACGTCTCACGGCTTCAACTAAGGTGGTGTCACTTGTAGAGCTGAAAAATGGGATTGATCATGTCACATTGCTAACAGAGGCCCATGTACATCCGCGATACACTGCCTGAATCAGGGAACATCAAACAGACCGATTGCAGAAAGCTCGGGAGTATTATGGTACATAGCAGGATACAGGGCTGAGGGCAGGACACAGAAGGCACAAGGCAGACACTGAACTCAGACTGAAAAAAATTCATGGTATCATCGACATGTCTGGCGTAACGGGCGGATTGAGCTGAAATTTCGGTGCAGTATCCAGCGTAACTCTGTGCGCCCAAAAATTCTGCCATACGGATGGACAAAGAAATTTTGGCACAAGACACAAGACCTAGGTAACCTTGGCTAACTTCACTCCCTACGCTTTTGAATCATAAACCATGTCGATGATGGGTGTTCATCCAAATGTTCATCCAAAGCCACACAATATCGGCTCATGAAAGCCCGAGACATTCGGCACAGTGTATGGATTTTTTTCAGTCTGGCACAAAACAGGACAATGAAGGTACACCAGGCACAAATATAAAAAACGGCAGTCGTAAAGCAGGCATCACACTTGTTTTTTTTTCATTTTGCAACCAAGGAGAGGCGCCGTACCCAGAGATGCTTCCTTATCAAACCAAACCAAACCTAACCAAACCTGACCTAACCTTACCTACGATCTACAACCTAACCTAGAGCGACACTCCTTGGTTGCAAAAAACAAGTGTAACATCTGCTTTACTATTACCAAAAAAAAAAACTACAACCCTGAAACCAAGCTACATCCTAACCAAAATTATGGAAAACACCTGTCCCTAAAAAAACTTTGCTATGGTTTTGGGAATGAGGGTTCATTTCAACCAAAAATGCACAGATTTGCATGGCTTACATTTAATCGTGTAGCAAAAAATGGTCATTTTGTAGCATGTGCAGCAGTTTGAGTTGCTGCGTTGCGGAAACAAAGTTACTTAAGGATCTAGACTCCCGCTTCCCCCTGCACCAGTACCCTTATATGAAACAAACTTCAAAAGGAGATGGAAAATGCTAGCTACATATATGCAGCATTCAAAATATCTTGATCTCACTTTAGAAAAAGTAGGTAGGTCAAGCATCCACAAAACCAAACATATTAAACATATCAGGCTTGAAATGCCTTATAAACATATATTTTCAAGGAAGAAAAACTATTATCACGAAACTCACCTAATATATGGCAAAGTTTTATTTGTAATTAATGCATATTTATGCTTAGGAAAAGAGGAAGATTGGATTTCATTGCACCTGACCTACCTTACCAGCTCATTTAATGCTATTCTGGAGATGTAGGAAGATGATGAAACACAGAACACACACACTGCCACACTCAAAATATTAGCAACACTAACCTCATCTCAAAAATGCTTTTCAAATGTTTTAAATATCAACAAAACACCCGATTGATGATAAAAACGCCGCGGCGTATGCGCGTCAAGGACGCGCTGAAAAGTTGGAATATTTCATCTCGTGAGCGTCGAATACGCGAGTAATTCAGCGCCGACCAGCCGATGAATAATCAGCTGACAACGCTTCATCGTGCTTTAGGCGCTGAAACGGCATTCGGCGCGCAACCCATAGACTCCAATGTTAAATTCAGCGCGTAAATGTGCGCGTCTAACCAGTGGACGGCGGCCTTTTACAAGTATTATAGGAAATGTGGGCAATTGGGATGTTATGTTTTCCACCACTTCACTCGCACTGACACCTGCAGATCAAGCACTATGCCGTGAGCCTGTCTATGTAAACCTGATGCCCTGCCCCTTCCCAGACCAACCTGCTGGATCTTGGACTTGAGGAAGACCATTTTCTCCGCGTCCCCGTGTACGAGCATCACGTTCTTGGGCTGGCAGTACTGGATCAGCTGCATGATGCCCTTGGCGTCCGCGTGAGCCGAGAAAGACATGTACTCTACGGCCATTCGAACATCCACCACCGTACGGGGGTTCTCGAACTCGACCTTTTTGGCGCCGTTCAGCACCTTGTGGCCCACAGTGCCGACCACGCAGTAGCCCGGCATGATGAGCTGTATAAACACACAGAGGGAGAGCGGGAATTGGTTATACTGGGTACAGGGAAGAGCACATCGAACATAAAGAGAAATTAGGTAAGAAATAAAAAATGCATCACATAAAATATAGCTATATTTAAATAGCATAGCTAGGACAACACATCATTTTTATAACACAGAATAAAACCACTAGGTACCAATAAAATGACGAAATATACATGTAGTTTAAAGGCAACGTCGACCAAAAAAAGGTTCACGTTTCGAAACATTGGCCCATTTGCATGCAACAGTTCGTTGTCATCCTCTTGGGGAGTTTGATCATATCAACGACTGTTGTTTCGTTTCGCGATGTTTTGTTTTTCGGTCACCATGTCTACAACACTTATCAGAGTTCGGTGCACCCGAAAAGTTACTTCACCACTCCTCCCAAATGGAGCTTGTGATCGGGTCAAAGTGGTCACCAGGCACCCAGTTACGCAACATTACATATTCCCCAGCCGCTGTTGAAAAAGCGGTAAGCAAGTAAACACATTGTGATCACGGGCCCGCACACAGACAAGAGTAACCTGCCACAAGGCTCACTCACCATGTTCTTTTCATCTGGCGCCCATCGTTTGAATATGTTGAGCGAGAGGCCGGCGTGCAGCATGCCGGGTGAGGCGAAAACCACCATCGGGCCCGGGTTCTCCATGTAAGACTTGTCGAACGGCTTGATGTGCTTGAACTCGAACATGTTACGCTCCACGAACGTCTTCTTGATCTTCTGGTTTGTCCATGTGATGAACATCTTGTAGTAGTTGTTGGCCTGCAAGTGCGGAGACGAGTCAGGCGAGATTCCCACTGAATTCACACCGCTTGAAGCTATAAATAGCATGCGTCTTACAATAAGTACAGGTACAAAACAGCAAAGTGATGTACAAGACTCATCCAGACGCATTATGCCTATAACGTCGCTCTATGAGTCACACGAATCAACGCAAACACTATGTGGATCACAGTGCGGTGAAGTGCTAAAACCCGAGCAATGTCCAACCGCCACGGTCTCATTAGCCGGCTTCCCCGAAGGCTGTACGGCCCACCTACCTTCTCAGTCAGTCCCAACGAGAAATAGACGGGCACTTTGAGGTTGGTACGCTCCCAGTAGGACTCCAGGAGGATGCACAGCTCCTGGGCCCGTCCCAGCGCGAACACCGGGATCAGCACCTTGCCGCCGCGCTCCACACACTCGTGGACCTGGCAGACAGAACATGGGGTCAAAGGATGGAAAGGGATAGTAGGTCACAGGGAAAAACATCACAGAGGGGTTATCTTTGGTTTCTGGGGTTGTCGATCAGCGGGCCCTACCGGGTCAGAGTGATAAGGGTCGAAGGACTAAGTATGTCCGAATGCTAATGCTATATTTATCGTCCGAATGCTAATGCTGTCAACTATGTAAGTCAACGAAGCTAAGGAGAAGCAAGAGAAAACCAAAAGAAACTAGGGCAGGCAATATATGAGGAGAACCAACGACACATGTTGAATATGAACGATTTAAAAACCAAACGCCCAGCATAAGAGCATGATCATGGATCATGGCAGTGCCACAATATGAATGGTATCACCTCCAACTCTCACACTTCACGCATCGTCAGACAACTATCTTGCGCAGCATATCTTCCGTCGACCGTCACTGTGTCAGAGCGTCGTCAGACTTTCGGCCAGCGTCTTACCTTTTTGAGGATGTCTCGCTCTCGGCAGCGCTTGCTGTCACGGATAGTGGTGGCGTAGGTGGACTCTGTGATAAGCAGGTCGGGACAGCACTTGTCGATCCAGGCAGCGCCCAGGTGACGGTCCGGCGTCATGTTGTAGTCGCCCTGCGGGGCCAGGTCACACATTAATCGAGCGACGAACGCAGACGCAGATCACCAAACGATATTACGAAGTCTGCTCACCATTCATGGGATCAGAGCTCAAAATGAGGATATGAAGGGAAATTAGTGCTCAAACGAAACTCAGTTCACTCTGTAAAAGATTGCATCTCAAACAAATGTCATTATTATTAGCAAGCCACAAATAAGTGCGTAACGGGAGCTGTAACGCATATAAAAACGAACACCAGATATTGTGTTCAGTCATCCATAAAATAAGCTATTTTCGTAAAAGAATGATCCCAATCGCAATTAAGTAGCCATCAAACACAACACAACGATTATAAAGAGATGTCAGCATTTATTTCACAGTCTGACCGGACTCGGCAGCTCACCCACCGTGTAGACGACGCTCTGGTCGCCGACACGGACATGGAACATGGCCGCTCCGAGCACGTGGCCGGCGTAGTACGCCTTGATCTCGATCTCACTGTCCACCTGGGCGCAGACAGGGCGCGGAAACAGTCAGGCACAGACAGGGCATGTAAACAGTCGGTGATGGAGGGCCGGCCACCGTAACTGGTCATGTGCCTCCAGAAAACCAGTGGGGTGACGCCGTGACAGCAAACGGCACTTTATGTTGACAAATGGAAGCTGCATACAATGACCTCATTGTCTGATTGATTCAGCTCTATGAAGCTACCCATCCAGGGAACCGACGGACACGTCCTGCACCTAATAATCCGCAGCGGCCCACGCGGGCATTATACCAGCTACACTACGAACTATAGTTAGTATAAGTCGCAGATTTCAGGCGTATAAGCATGAAATCCGCGATTTCTGTCGCACAAAGTCAGAGTTCCTGCAGCAAAGCGCCACCTACCACACCAAGCCGCTGGACCAGACACCCAGATGGCACCACCCTCTGCGTCTCTGCCTGGCCTCGCGCAAGTCAGTACGGTCTCACATATTTATTAGATGCACGATCTCACGTAGATTAATTAGCGCCAAGTTCTGCCAGCCGCTCTCGGTACCCTTACCTGTACGGTCTGATGCAGGTTCACGGCCGTCACCTTCTTCATACATTCCTTCACCATCTGTGACGTGAAGAAGCTGGTGGACGACTCCCCCTTCCGCTCCACCGCCACCTTCCGCATGTCCTCCTGCACGTCCACAGATCAGGTGTCAGACATGGGGCCGTATTCACGTCGACTTCGTAAGTCGATTTTCTTTCGTACGTATAATTTGGTATTCACGTCGACAATTCTTAAAGCTTTTTTCCGACGGAGTTCAGGTGAATCGACAAAATTTTCAGAAGTAGGTCATGCGTAAGAAAATTCTTACGAAAATGATCGACGTGAATACGGCCCATGATCAGAGACGGCTTTAAGGGGCAGAGAGCGAACCTAGGAAGGGGTAGCTACTAGCTAGCAATGCAGAGCAGTCTGTGCTTTAGAGTATTCGTCAGATCCGACTGCCGGGTACAGTTAGAATTATCCTATGCAATAAAAGGTTAACCCTTACTCAATTGAAACTCGACACTTTCGTCACTCTCGTCCTGTAAGTTGACCCAATGCTCCCCATCGTCTCCCACGCTGCACGCGCCTTACCAGCAGTATGGGCGCGATGGCCTTGGTCGGGTAGGTCATGTAGATGGGCCCCGAGTAGCCCACCATCTCAGTCATGAAGGGCAGCGCCCCGCAGTGGTCCAGGTGGAAGTGTGAGATGATCACACAGTCCAGGTGCTCCGTCAGCGAGCCATCGGCGATGTAGGAAAAGTCCGGGAAACGCCTCTGTGTGAGACAGACCAGCAGTGTTAGCGTAAGAAAATGGCAAAATTGTTAATTACTTATACTGTTCTAGTATGACTGTGCAGGGTGTTCTACAAGTGTCTGATGTGTGGCACAAACATTTTGAGCTGATATAGTCAAGATATGAAGCATGTCCCAAAAGTACTTCTGGTCACATTTAGCTTAAATGCATTGAAACAAAATATGATGAGTGATGAGATGTATTTATAATATCAGTTTGAGAGCCAGAACATAATGAAAAGCTTGTTTAGGCTGTATTTTATTCAGGTGAAATTTGTCTTGTAGATAGGCATGGGACATGACTTCTTGGTTGGGTTCCACTACTGATACCTCCCAGCAAAGTAAGTTATTTTAACTACATCAGTAATGTGACCCAGGCATTAGTCACTGGACAGGCACCTCATCATTGTAGCCCATGTGCATTCCACAGTCCAGCATGATGTTCTTGCCGCCGATGGAGACGAGGATGCAGCTCCTTCCAACATCTTGGCCTGCACCTGCATGACACAGAGGCAAGTGTCAACAATTTGGGAACAGTGAAACACCTCTATCAAATATCAAAGGAACGCAATGAATTTACAACGATTGGCATAAAACAACCACAGCTCATATTTTCATCTGTTGAAGTTTCACGAACCACCCCTCTAATCCAGTTGTTCTGGATACAGACTGGATACTGCACACACATAAGCACTTCATAAATATTTAGGTATTTCTTTATTTCTTGATATCCCTGGACAAAGCCCACAATAGGAGGAAATCACTTACACATTGAATAACTATGCGTCAAATGTAAAAAAAAGATAATTCACTTACCCAAAGGCGTCACCTTTATTTCTGGCATGGTACAAAAACAGAATTGATTTTTTTTTATGTAACGATTCACTTGAAGGCCTATTCAATCAAGATAAACCTTCACAGCATTCCTGATCTACACCACCGAGACACACCGACACCACCATGCGTTTGGTGCACTGCACACACACCAAGACACACACAAACAAACACAAACATCGACAAACAGCTGAGCAGCCTGCGCCGGTGGCGCCTTAGAGCGCCACCTAGTATACCGTTTTGAAACTATAAGTGTGTGGTCAAGCCATTCCTAAAATGTCCGTGAAACATAGGCGTAGGAACAGGGGGGGCCAGGTGGGCAAGTGCCCACCCACTTTTCGAGGTGGGGGGGCCAACCATGTGTTTTGGCCCACCCACTTTTTACTCGAGGCCCCTCGTCTCGATTTGAGAGGACGTCGTCAACTTCCAGAATAAACAAACTCGGTAAAAATAAGTTCTACGAATCCACACGCACGGACTCCAAGGGGCCGTGATGGATCCAAGGAGGCCCTCTGTTCATACTTGTCAGTCGAAGTCCCTGAGACTGATGGCCTGAGAGGCCCTAGTGGATCTGAGGAGGCCCCAATATCCACACTGGTCTGGGGGCCTGGGGGCCCCTGACACTGGCGGTCTGGGAGGCCCCTCTATCCACACTAGTCAGAGGTCTGAGACTGGTGGTCTGGGAGGCCCCTCCATCCACACTAGTCAGAACAGGCCCCTGACACTGGCGGTCTAGCCGAGGCCCCCTACCCTCACTAAGCAGAGGAGGCCCCTCTATCCTCAATAGTCAGAAGAGGCCCCTGAGACTGATGGTCTGGGAGACCTATCCATCTACACTGTAGTCAGAGGAGGCCCCTGAGACTGATGACCTGAGAGGCCCTTATAATCACACCAGGCAGAAGAGGCCCATGAGACTGATGGCCTGAGAGGCCCTTCTATTCATACTGGCCACAGGAGACCCCCAAAACTTTCGGTCTGGGAGGTCCCTCAATCCGGCACCAGTCAGAAGAGTCCCCTGAGACTGATGGCCTGGGAAGCCCTTATATTCACACTAGGCAGAGGAGGCCCCTGAGACTGATGGTATGAGAGGCCCTCATATTCACACCAGTCAGAAGAGGCCCCCACGGCTGATGGCTGTGAGGCCCTTCTGTTCATATAACTGGCCACTAGAGGCCCCTGAAACCGGTGATCTGGGAGGGCCCTCTATCCACACTAGTCAGAAGAGGCCCCTGAGACCGCTGGTCTGAGAGGCTCTTATATTCATACTGGCCACAAGAGGCCCCTAAGACTGATAGTCAGAGAGGTCCTTTCCTAATGAATCTGAGGGGCCCTCTATCCACATTTACACTTTTCTAGGGAGGCCCCCGAGACTGATGGTCTGAGAGGCCCTTTTATTTATACTGTCCACAGGAGCCCCCTGAGATTAATGGTCTGAGAGACTCTTCTATTTATACTAACCAGAGGAGGCCCCTAGGATTGATGGTCTAACAGGCCCTTCTATTTATACTAGCCAGAGGAGGCCCATGAGACTGATGGTCTGAGAGACCCTTCTATTCAAACTAGGCAGATGAGGCCCATGAGAATGATAGTCCGAAGAGCCATGCGGCGGCAACTGGCCGTGGCCATATTTCGGCTCGGTAGGGCCCCACAGAGCTCATGAGAGCACCTCAAGGGCTCCTAAGTAGACACGCTTATCCCCAGAAGGGTGCCACGCCGGCTTCTGAAGGCTCCTTGTAGGCATCTAAGGGCCCTTTCCGGCCTCTAACGGCTCCACCCGCCTGTGATGGCTCCACACCAGTGTTTATAAGCGCCACACAGCGGCGCCTTTGAGGGTCATACTAGTGTCTCTTAGGGCCCTATATCGGTGGCTCTGGGGGCCCCACACCGGCGCCTCTGTGGGCCACCACACCTGTGCATCTCAAGGCTCTATAGGTACATCTGAAGGACCCATACCGACACCTCTGAGGGTCCCACACCAGTATCTCGGAGCTCTGAAGGCCCCACACCGGTGACTCTGAGGCTTCCACGGAGTCGGCGATGCTGTGCGCTGTTGACAGGCTTGTCAGCAGCATGGACCGTGGCCTCGTCTCCACGTTGACGACGACAGACACGTCCAAAGCGTTTGACAGCGTGCAGTATTGCCGGCTCCTGGAAAAGCTCGGATGGTATGGTGTAGATGACCATTGGTTCCGCGGTTGGCTCGAAGGCCGAACGCAGCGTGTGGCGGGGTGTACAACGCCAGTAGTGGTGACACATGGCGTAATCCAAGGGAGTACTTTGGGACCGATCTTGTTTTTACTATTTACCAACGATTTACCTTCTTTTATTCGCCACGGACAGCTCATCATGTATGCCGACGACGCGCAGTTTATCGATGCGGATGCTCCGGCCAACGTGGGTGACCTCCGTACTAGAGTAGAGAACACGCTCAAAATTGTTTTGAATTGGTTTACTCAAAATCGTTTAAAAATTAATCCCTCAAAAACAGATCTCTTGGTCGTGAAATCCAAGCGAATTCACTTAGACATCAACGAAACATTTAAAATTCATTTTGGGGAACAGCTCATCAGTCCTTCTCCTTCTGTGAAGGTTCTTGGCATAACTTTGGACTCTTATCTCAATTGGGACCTCCAGATATCTGCCGTCATCAGGCGCTGTTATGGTATGTTGGTGGGACTTGCAAAGCTGAGCCACCGACTACCACACGAGACCAAAAAAGTTATCATCGAAGGGCTTGTTTATCCCCACATCACTTACTGTCTGACCGTTTGGGGCGGCTGCACCAAAACCCAAAAGTATAGGATCCAGAAAGTTCTAAATTTTGGTGCCAGGATCATCACCGGACTAAAGAGGTCTCAGCATATTACTCCCGCTTTAAAAGAACTGGGATGGCTCAAAATTGATGAGCTGATTACTAAATGTGACTTGGCGGCACTCTGTCGGATTCTGGGGTCACCTGAGTCGCCTGAGCATCTCCGCACAATGATTGTGTCCCGTTCAGATGTATCAGAAAGGACCACGCGGGGATCGGAGAGTATGCTGCTGCAAACGCCACGCGTGCGCACAGAACTCGCTCGCCGGGCATTTATGTGCCGGGCTACCACCGCCTGGAACCGCCTGCCAGCCGAGCTCAGGAGGAGTCGTTTATTGAGTCACCCACGGAGGTAGATCGCGAGACATGGGGAGTAGATGTGCTCAGTTTTATCGCATTTTAGCAATTCATAGTGATTTTTAAACCATCATTTTTTCGTGTTATATGAACATGCCCACTGTGTTGAACTACTGTACTGACTCTGAAATCGGAAGAGCCACGATGTGGAGATTTTTATGAATACAATACATACATACATACATTGTATGCGACAATGCAGCGGGGCGACTGTGGGACATATAGGATGTCTCTAATGACTATACATAGGGCGCTTATATACCAAAGAGGGCGCCTATGAAGCTAATGGGGGCACCTGGGAAACGAGGAAGACATTTGTGTAAGGGTTTTCAGGGGTCATGCGGCGTTTGCGGCAAATAGATTCTTAAAAAAAAAAATCGGAGGGGGAATAAGTTTAAAAATGGTGCGGACTTCCCGCACTGTTCGCTTAAGCGGTTACGCCCCTGGGTACATCTGCCCGATCTCAGAAGCTAGATTTGGAGGTCATACTTGAAAGCAGCCAGCAGGACGAGGCAAAAGTTGGAGGCCCCTGAAAATAGGAGGCCCCCTGGAAAAGGAGGCCCCTTGACAGGGTGGCCCACCCACTTTTCATGACGTTCCTACGCCCGTGCCGTGAAATGAACACTACATTCGAATCATGAGGAGTGTATAAAGAAGATTATCCCGCAAAGAGAGAAAATTATCAGATGTTATCGCCGGCCGAGGGGGGGGGGGCGGGTGCCGCCCCCCCATAGGTTTTTTTCGCGATAGCTCCAAACACGCTGGCGATAGAGCGCTGAAACTTGGCATACCTGACCTTTGATCCAAGCCGCATCTTTTGACACCAACCGCATTTTTGGGTCAGGTCAGGTCACTGACCTATGACGTCATAAGTGAACCTCTGCACGGTCTTCAGATGTCGCAACTTCGCAACGCCCTCACTACCAGAGGAGATGTCACAGGGAAATGAAACTTGCAGGATCTAGTATCCATTATGAGTCCCACAGCTTGTATATCTCGGATTTTTCCTAAAGGTCATATGAGGTCAGGTCATTTTCGTGACCTCACCATTATAAGTCAATGGGGAAAAATGAAAACTGCTATTCTGGCGCTGGGAACGATCTCCAACTATCTCAAGCACACAGAATCGTGATTTTATGCACTCCTTGCAAGGTTAGATGCGTCACTTTTGCAATGTTGACCTTGCATGACGTCATTTATGACGTCATCAAGGTCATATTAGTTTTTCGTCAATAACTCTTGATCAAATTGAGCTAGCGAGTCGGGAAAGCCACCAATGGACTCAGGAAGACCTGCCGAATCGAATGATATGCGACATGACCTCTTTCGACCAACTTCGTGACCTGGGGGTGCTGACCTGACCTTGACCTGAGGTCAACACCCCAAGTTGACCTGACCCGGACAAAAAGTATATAATTCGACGCGCCTGAGCGAGACAAACACGATGCTGCCAAAATCGACGCTCTGCGGCCGTTTTTTGCGAAGTTATTCACCAAAAACTGAACCGTACCTTTGGGCACTTGACCTGACCTCAGAGGTCACCGGTTGACCTAGGACCTTAAAATTGGGTACCAATCTCTGCGTCTCGTAACGGCGCACACGCTCGTTTTTTCCGCGACGCGCTAGCTCCACCAGGGGCGAAACGGCGAGGGGGGGTCGTACCCGCCCCCCCCCCCCCTCGGCCGGCGCGTATGTAGAAAACCAATAGGTCCGGCGAGGGTTAACTTATTTGAGACGATTAACAAACTGTCAAACTATAAGGTATATGCATTTTTTACCTTTAAGCGCCCGAAACATATCGGCGGTACGGGATAAAATCATGAAACCGCTCGTAGGTAGAAAAACCTTTTAAACGTCTCACCTATCACCATCGGCTCGACGTTTAAGTTCTACCTACTCGCGGTTTAGGTAATATATATTTACGGAACCACATCAGCAATATACAAACCTTCACTCCGGCTGCACGAGTGGAGCAGTAAAGTACCTATCAAATTAGGGTAAAACTATTTCGTAAATGTTCATATGGTTGCTGAATTCGAATTCAGCTCCAAAAACTGGCCTAGAAACATGTAAAACTCGAAAAAGTGAGCCGATGTCATCAAAGGTCACTGACCTGACCTGACCTTCAGGTGACCTTGACATTCACTCTAATGCATGGGGGCAACATCATATCACATGTTTGAACGCTCGAAACCACGAAAAGACTGCAAAAGCGCGGCTAATGCGAGCCGACATAGTAAGTATGTAAGTATACGCCGAATCGCGATTCTGGCCAAACATGGTCTATAAAAGTAAGTCACAGGTCAAAGGTCATTTAGGTTGGGGTCATGAAATTTTGAGGGCAGGTGTAACATTGATTAGCGCGATGGTACTGAAAGTTTCGTCGCGATCGGCCACTTTTTACGCGAGTTATTTGCGAAAAACCGAGAGGGTCCGTTCGACCCCCCTCCCCCCCCTATACGGGCGAGGGATAATGTACGCGAATATTTACCACTTTTTGTTTGCAGGGTCAGATAACAAAGTCATAATAGAGAAGGTTACGATTCCTAACACCCTCTGCACCAATGCGAGTGCTGAGTCGTTCTCCGCCCAAATTCCAGTCGTCCCGTTCCTTGCCTCCAGCCGTCAGAAACGTCTAATCGCTACGTTCCAGTCGTTCGGCGAGCCTTCAGCCTACCGTCGATGCTGAGCAGCGCTGTTGGCGCCAATCCCGGTGTGCGTCTCGCTCTTTCTGCCAATAACCACACGCTGCGCGCGACAATATCCTCGTCACTGATGGACGCTGATGAGAGCGAGGGGCCCGAGGTGACGAGATGACGTGACGGCTGGGCTGGCACAGATGTGACGTCTTTGCTGTTGTCAACAAATGACAGCTGCCTCGTTTGTGAGCCTCCTTCAAAAGAAAACGTTTCGATTTTCGAGGATCGTCCGAATCAGGTTGAGTCTTCTGTTATAACGTGAGTTCTTTATTCACAACCAAAACCGCATTGCGTTAAACTTCCCAGAGCGCCAAACACCGATCGCTACTACCGCAACCGCACCCCGCGCGGGCCGGCGGCCGACTCTCTCGAACCCCGCGTCTGCGCGCCGGCGCCGCCAGTGGCGTCGCCAGGCCCCCGGGCAGGGGGGAGCAAATGGCGTCGCCAGGCCCCGGGGCAGGGGGGAGCAGCTCGCGACACCACACCCTGCCGCCCTTAAAACGGAACACATTCACTTTAAACTGGAACGTGGAACAAACACATTCTAAACCGGAACGTGGAAACAAACACATTACGCGCCGGAACGTGGAAACGAACACATTACGCGTCGGAACGTGGAAACAAACACATTTTGAACCTCGGCGATCAGTCGCCTAGGGCACCTCCGGCGCCAAACACATTTTAAACCTCGGCGATCAGTCGCCTCGGGCACCTCCGGCGCCGAGCGGAACGGCGTTGCGAGGGGTCCGCAGTGTCCCCGCCGCCCCTGCCGCCGCCGTCACCGACATCACCGCCACCGCCGGTGTGACTGTAGCCGCTGAGGTCACCGGTATCACCGCCGCCGCCGAGGTCACCGGCACTACCGCCGCCGCTGACGGCATCACCGCCGCCGCTGAGGTCACCGGCACTACCGCCGCCGCCGGGGTCACCGGCACGGCCGTCGCCGCCGGGGTCACCCGCATCACCGCCGCCGCCGAGATCACCGGCACGGCCGGCTCCTCCCCGGTCACAGGCCTGACCGGCGACGCCGGCGCGGCTGCCGTCACCGAGGCCATTGGCGCGATCGTCTTCATCGGCACAGCTTCGATCCATTTTGTGTAGCTGTCGGCCATTATCAAAAAGGAATGGCCCAGCATCGGCCCAGCAAAGTCGGCGTGCACCCGCTGCCACGGGCCGTCCGTCGGCTCCCACGGGTGCCGTGTCGCTTGCGGCGGCTCAGCTCGCTTTGAGACGCACGCCTGACACCCGCGAGCCAGCGCCTCCAGCTCAGCATCGAGTCCCGGCCACCAGACAAAGCGCCTCGCCAGCTGCTTCATGCGAGTGCAGCCGAAGTGACCCTCATGCAGCTCCCGCTTGACGGTGTCGCGCAGGTTGCTCGGGATGACGACTCGGCCGCCCCAGAGCAGACAGTCGGCCTCGGTCGTCAGCTCCTCTCGGCGATTCTTGAAGGGAGCCAGGTCCGGGTCCACCACCGCCGGCCAGCCCGATCGCACCACCGCCAGAGCGCGGGCGAGCACCGGGTCTCGGCGCGTGGCCACTGCTATCTGCTGCGCGGTCAGACACGGCCCCTGTTCGGCGATGAACATTACGCCGCCTCCGCCGTACGCCGCCTCCTCTTCTGCCGACAGCCGGTTCTCCGCCTCGTCCGGCACCGACAGACGGGACATCGTGTCCGCCAGCCTCATGTCCTCCGTCCGGCGCAGCTCGATCTTGTACTGGTACGCCGCGAGCTGCAGCGCATACCTTTGCATGCGAGCCGCCGCCAGAGAGGGCAGCTCACGGTCCGGGTTCAGGATCCTGGAGAGCGTCCTGTTGTCGACCACCAGGGTGAACGGCCGACCAAACAGGAACTGGTGGAACCGCCGCACTCCGAACGAGACGGCTGCGGCTTCCCTCTCCACCTGGGCGTACTTCCTCTCCGTCGGAGTGAGCGTTCGGGAGGCGTACTGTACCGGCCTCTCGAGCCCCTCGGGCGTCACTTGCATCAGAGCCGCTCCGACGCCTGTCGCACTGGCGTCCGTGACGAGCCGCAGCGGCAGCACGGGGTCGTACCGCATCAGGACCGGCGCCGTGGACAGCATGTCCTTCACACGGCGCACTGCCGCGGCGCACTCCGCCGTCCATGCCCATTTGACGCCCGTCTTCAGTAGCGCGTAGAGCGGCGCTAGCACGGTAGACAGGTTGGGCAGCAGCCGCTGATAATAGCTGACTGACCCGATCAGAGATCGCAGCTCCTGCACGTTCCGAGGGTCAGGTGCTGCTGTGACGGCCGCCGTCTTCTCTTGCACCGGGCGCAGACCCGCCTCAGACAGTCGCCAACCGAGATACACCACTTCTCGGACTCCGAACTGGCACTTCTCTTTCTTGAGGCGGACGCCGTTGTCCTTCAGCCGCTCCAGCACCCGGTCCAGCCTGTCCATCAGCTCATGGTCACTGTCGGCGCCGATCAGCACGTCGTCCAGGTAACAGACGACTCCTGGAAGACCATCCAGCACCTGGTCCATGATCGCCTGGAACTGCGCTCCACAGGTGCTGATCCCGTACGGGAGACGGTTCATCCGCATCGCACCACGGTGTGTGGTCACGGTGGTCATCTCTCGGCTCTCTTCGTCCAGCTCACACTGGAGATAGGCGTTCCTGCAGTCCAGCTTGCAGAACTTTTTCCCTCGTATGCTGGCGAATAGCTCCTCCGGCGTGCGCATCGGATACTTCAGAGGCTGCAGCTGCGGGTTCACCGTGATCCGATAGTCCGCGCACAGCCGCACGCCGTCCTTCTTGGGGATGGGTACGAGCGGCGTACCCCATCCGGAGAAGTGTCCAGGAGGCACCTTCTCGGCGATCCCTTGATCCAGCCACTTGTCGAGCTCCCGCTCGATATCTTGCTGTAGCGCAAACGGCACCGGTCTGGCGCGTCGATAGACCGGTTTGGCGCCTTCCTTCAGTCTGAGCGCCACCTTCACCGGGATTCTGCCCAGTTCTTCTTTGAACACCTCACGGTGTTTGTCCATCACCTCCTTCAGCGTCGGCTGAGTCGCCACCGGGCACACGTTCAGCGTCTCCAGACCCGACGCCGTCCTCAGCGCCTTGATCCACTCTCGTCCCATGAGAGGTCGGTGAGAGCCCATGTCGGACACGACGAGTCGCAGCCGTGTCGCTCGGCCGTCCGTCTCCACGTTGACGTCGGCCTCGCCTCGCAGACGGATTTGCTGGCCGGTGAATGACGTGAGGTGCAGCTCACTCGGCCGCAGCGTCAGACCGGGGATGTGAGTCTCCGCGCTGATTATAGTCACCGGTGAGCCAGTGTCGATCAGCATGGTGAACTCCTGGCCGTTCACCCTGACCGTCGCCCACTCAGCTGCGGCAGGCTGCACGGCGCTGACTTGCCAGTCAGCCTGGTCGCCGTCCTGAACCAGCTTCACGCCAGTTCGCTGTTTGCCGCAGTCACGCTGCAGATGCCCACGCTCTCCGCACCGATAGCAGCGCGGCGCGCCGGCCCGCCATGGCCGCGCGCCGGCCTGCCGCGGCTGCCCGCTGTCCTGCCGTGGCTGCCCGCTGTCCTGCCGCGGCTGCGCACCGTCCTGCCGGGGCCGCGCGCCGGCCTGCCGCGACTGCGCGCTGGGACAGTGGCGCCGCCAGTGGCCCCGGCCGCCACAGCGGAAGCACGTGCCTGGCCCCGGGGGCTCGGTCGGCCTGACCCTCTCCGTCCGCTGCGGGCGTCGCACCAGGTGAACTGCCTCCCCGTCCGTCTCGGCCGGCGCCGGCGCCCCTGACAGCCGCGTCGTCAGATCCATCACGTCCCTGTGCGCCCGTGCCGTCCGCCGGACGTCCTCCAGAGAGAGGTCGTCACCCTTTAGCGCCGCCTCCCGGACCAGCTTCCTCTGTAGCTCACCTCGGCTGCCCAGGACGCATCGGTCTCTCAACTCACGGTCCACCTGCGCCGGCTCGTAGCCGCAGCGCAGGATTTGCGTCCGTAGTCTGCCCAGGAACTCCTCCAGACTCTCTTCCTGCTCCATTTTCATCCCTTGAAACTTTCCTCTTTCCGCCACCACATTATTCTTCGGCACCAGATACCGTGTTAGCTTCCTTTTCAGGCGAGCAAACTCGTCTTCTCCCTGTCTCTCGGCGTCCTCCTCAGGCAGTGAATCGCTGACATCGGCGAGGTCCGGGCCCACCAGGTGCAACAGGACTGCACACCGTCTCGCAGGCCCTTGAATGTCAACAGCGATCATATACCGCTCCAATGCCCGGAGCCACTTTTCAAAGTCCGTGCCTGGACGGTACGGCACCGCAGACACTATCTGCATCCCCGTTGGATCCATCGTGCCGCCGCGCTCTCACCAGCACGTCGTTCCGCCGGTCGGCTCGCCGCCGCTCCACCGTCGGCCCGCAGCCGCTCCACCGTCGGCCCGCGGCCGCTCCACCGTCGGCCCGCAGCCGCTCCACCGGCGGCCCGCAGCCGCTCCACCGGTCGGCCCGCAGCCGGGCGTCACCGCTCACACCGGCCGGTCACCGCTCACACCGGCCGGTCACCGCACTCGCCGGTCGGTCACCGCACACGCCGGTCGGCCACCGCTCACGCCGACCGGTCACCGCTCACCGCGCCGCCCTGCGCCTGTACTTGGCGCTGCAGCTGCGGTTTCCCGCGCTTTTCTCGACGGGGGCGTCACGTGGTAGTGACGTCACACGCACGTCACCGCGCGCGCATGCGCACTCGCCCCACACCGCCCGGCCGCGCGCCAGCTTCCCGCCGAAATTGCCCGCTTCGGGGACCAGGCGCCTCAAACCGCATTGAGGCCCTCTCCGCCGCACCGATCGGCCAATCACACGCGCTACCACAGCTGCGCGTCACCCCCGGCCGACCAATCAGCGTGCAGGACGCCGACGCATGCGCCACGCACACCACACTGCCGAGGCATCATGGCCGCCACGAATTTCGGCGATCACATGGGAAACCCTGCCAGGACAACGGCCGCCGCGCGACAGGCACACTACCAGCAGCAGCGCGAAAATAAAAATACTAAGCAATACTAAGCACTAAGCATTCGTACTAAGCAACGTTTGCGCCCTCACCGTCCGTGGCCTGTCCGCCCTCGCTGACCACCGCGCACTGATCACTGGCCCGTTTCGCCATCACTCGCAATCACAGCTCCAAGGCTTCACCTTGATCTGATCCTCGTCGCCAGGATGTTATAACGTGAGTTCTTTATTCACAACCAAAACCGCATTGCGTTAAACTTCCCAGAGCGCCAAACACCGATCGCTACTACCGCAACCGCACCCCGCGCGGGCCGGCGGCCGACTCTCTCGAACCCCGCGTCTGCGCGCCGGCGCCGCCAGTGGCGTCGCCAGGCCCCCGGGCAGGGGGGAGCAAATGGCGTCGCCAGGCCCCGGGGCAGGGGGGAGCAGCTCGCGACACCACATCTTCAGCATTTCACGTGTTTGGTGAGACACAATTAGCCTATGCTCTGGCTCCGACAGTATGCATTTCGCCAGCCAGCCCCCTTGCCGGCGCCTGGTCAGTGATCACGTGACATGACCTTGCCCGGGTCAGAGACAGCCGACTCAGCCATCACAGGACACAGGTCTGTCTACTATGGACCTACTCTAGTAGCGACCCGGCCAAAATAAAGGTCTCTAAGCATACGTACAGTCCACAGCAGAAGTAATGTGGGGTTTCAGTCATGGGTATGTTCTGCTTCTGAAGCTTAGGAACGATTAGCCAGACTACAATGAAACTTTGAATGTAGCTTATATTTATCGTCACCCTTGCAGCTGCAACTTTAGCTATTGACATCTTCTTTTCGATCACTCCGCATTAACCCGGCCGGGCCCGGGGGGTAATCCCAACCACCGCAGCCCGGGGGGGGCGTTTTCGCCCCCCCTGTCTAACTCCGTAAATAAGGAAGCTACGGAAACAAAAGCGATACCAAACGAAAGGTCCTTACGAGACGATTCTAAAGCACCTAAATTTTTTGACCTCAGGTCAATTTTCAAGGTCAGAGGTCAATGTCAAAGGCAAAAACCGGCACATGTGTAGGCACATGTGTAGGCCTAGTGATCTCAAATTAAGCCTTCTAGAGGATGGCAGGATGCATCAAACCGGCAAAATTGGGTATCAAACGAAAGAACAGAATCTGAGGATTCCGAATATGTGCTCAAAATCAAAGGTCAAGGTCAAGGTCACGCTCACAATTGACCTCAAACTTTGCACTTTTTCGTACATCTTGCGTGCTATCTTCCAAGACGTTTTGAAATGTTTGGAGGCTTATCAGTTCCCTATTTGTGGTTCATCTTACGATACAAGGCTGCTCAAAGGTCAATGTCACAGAAGAGTAGGTATCCTTGCTAGAGGCTATTTCACTAATTCAAGTTAGTAATAATAAATAAGACAATTTTGCCATCCGGAAGCTCTAAATGAAGGCTTAGAGGAAAATGGATGCCAGATTCGTGATCAGCGGGTACAAATCCATCATAAACGACCTTTCATGTGTCAAGGTCAACCAAAGGTCATTCGAGGTCACATGACGTCAACATAAAACTTGACCTTTTCCAAACAAAATATATATCATTCGACGCGGCTTGACACGGCAAATGCGATGGTACCACTGCCGTAGCTCTAGGACCATTTTTGTCGAAGTTATTTGCGAAAAACTAAAACCACATTTCGGGGTCGTTGACCTGACCTCTGACCTCAGGTCACCAAAACTATTTTTTTATTTTTCTCTAGGTCAAACGCTACACAACCGTGCTCGTAATTTGTCTTTATCTCTAAAACTCTATTTTTAGCAGCTATTTGAAGTTCGCGTCTGTGACGCCGATGTTTGCCTTGCAGGGGTCTAGAAAAATCGACCTTGTGACGTCATCGAGGGGGCTAGGTCAAAAATTTTTACTTCAGAAGATGTCAAATTGATGGGAGAAAAGGTACTGAAAGTTTCGTTTTCCTATCCCTAAGCGTTCGGGAGCTATCGCAAATATTCGCCAGGGGGGGGGGCGAAAAACGCCCCCCCGGGCCCGCGAGGGTTAAACAATCGCCAGTCAAAGCCAACCGTTGAGATTGGTAAAATCCTACATTACTTTAGCGGTGGGCTGTACGTACACTGTGACTTGCATTGGGTAAGTAAGTTGCGAATCATAAAAAACAGTGGGATTACATGACAATAAATGCTCTGTTTGTATTTAGGGATCAACACGCATGTCGCTATACCAGAGCAACAACACAGCGCAAAAATGACCACCGTCTTCACAGTCGCGGCCCGGCTGAGCGGTGACACTCCTTCCGGCAAATGTCTGCGCCGCCCGAGGCGTTCAGTCGGCCACGGTCAGCTGGCGGTCTTTGCCTTCGGGAGTCGGGGGTGAGTGGGGAGGAGGTAACACCGACCAGTGCATGGAGGTCGCCCCGGGCGGCAATCTCAACCCGTTTTTTACAAGCGTTTCTTGGAGCTAGTTTTCTGGTTTGTTTATCCATGTAATGTTTTACTTAATCCCTCAAGAAGAATTAATTAGAAATAGTGTTACAAATTGTCTTCAATTGACTTTTCTGTCCTATGTATTTCTTTGTTAAGTGTAAAAAACCTATACATACCCCTATGAGTTGGCCAGAGTTTCCGACCCCGACATAGAAGCTGGTCGGCATAAGTATTACTGCAGTTCCGTTTCATGTCTTTATGCAACGTTTATCCTGCTGACAAAACAAAACGCGACAAAAAAGTAAAATGCACATGCTGTTTTATTGACTTAAGGTGTCATTGCGAGCCCAAGGCCAAAATAATGTCATACAGTCAGACATCAGTCACTGCAACATTTATAGACAGCTGCGGCTGAGTGAGCGGCGATTTCTAAAATTCATGAGCAAGACAAGAAAGTGGGTCATGAAATGTACCTTTTATTGTTGTAGCATTCCTTCCGATCATACGACAATGATCCGCCCGCCCCCTCGGGTTCCAACACGCAGAAGGCACCAGTTGCTTTCCGGAGCAGACGGTCTGGCTCCCTACTCGTAGGGGTCCTATATGGGTCCAATGCAGCCATCTGCAACATCGTCATCATCACACATCTGGGAATTTTATTACCTACGGTGATGAAAGCAAGCGGATCCACTCCAAATATGTATCTCTCTCTTTCTCCCTCTCTCTCTCTCTCTCTCTCTCTCTCTCTCTCTCTCTCTCTCTCTCTCTCTCTCTCTCTCTCTCTCTCGCTCTTCCAACCTTCGTAGACAAATTGCGTTCCATGTCCGCGCCACTAGACAAACCCCCCAAAAAAGTGATCAATAACACTAACAATTATCTACTAATTGACAGATACAATTTAAGAAGCCAGTGGCACATTTCTGCCGATGCTCGATTTCTAATAGATGTAAATGACGAGAAGAGACCTTGCAACGTTTCCTAAGCCTTGCGTATACCTACGTATATATGTATATGATGTTTATTGTGCGCACATATCGTAAGCGGCTTATCGGTGTAAAACAAGTACCGCACTTGTTTTACAAGGTTTGAGCACTGTCAAAGAATATATGACATATATCATAGTCCAGGGACACTTTTCCTATTATAATTTTTTTTTTCCCCAATGAACGAGCGCATGCCGCACATACACTCATAAAATTACAATAAACTCTGAGGTAAAAACGAGTAGGTACCTCTTGCTACATTACAGCTGAGTCATGGATGGAGTTGTATTTCTGATCCATGGCACCAGTAAATAGTAATATCCAACACCCCAATACGCGTCAGACACGATCCGTGGCCTCGGCAGTTGAGCGGGTGGCGGTCAGCTATTCTAGTCGCCCCTGGCGTACAGGCTCCAGTAGATGCAGTTGAACGTGAAGAAGATGAGCGGGATGACGACGCGGCAGACGCGGTCCACCGCCTTGGCCTGCAGGATGTGCGTCACCTTCTTGGCGGGGCCGGTGGGACCGTGCGGAGCGCCGCCGCCCAGCGCTTCGGCCTCCTCCTTGGCGAAGAACATTTCCTTGACGCTCTTGCGCCGGTCGCCCTCGACCTTGCGCTTCTTGGCCAGGTAGTGCACGAGCACAAACTCGAGCAGCGCGCCGAACACGAATATCATGCACGTGCCGATCCAGATGTCAATAGCCTGCGGCAAAACGGGCACACAATAGGTTTAAAGTGAAAATTCAATAAATAAAACATTGGCCTTAAACTGCTCGCATAAAGGCAAAAATAGTAATAATAAAGCGAGATGACTACCAGTGTCACTGTCCAAAGCAGGTGCACTAAAATATAAAATACGGGAGGTCGCATATTTGCAAACGACAATAATTTTTCGGTTAGTTTAAAAGACATGAGCAAAGACCCAGGCCCTGACCTTCCCGCCCGGGTGTTCTGTCGCAGTCGTTAAGACGTACGCACCTTGAGGTAGGAGACGGGCGGCAGTTCGCTGCGCACGCCGGCCGCCAGTGAGGTCAGAGTCAGCAGCGTGGTCACGCCCAGGGTTACACTGCGGGAGCAGACACAGGCGTTTAAGTGAGCTCAGCAACTACACTATGGCTAGTCACATAGCTCGTTAAATAACCAAAATATTTCAGACGGCTACAAAAACTGATCTACTTTGATAACATACAGCAGGTTTATATATCCCGTATCCGTAAGTCCCGGCAGACAGCATCTTGGTCATAACCAGCATCCAGAACTATGTTATATGTCAGCTGTAATTCTGACAGTCATGGCGACTCAGAAAACTTCAAAGAGCCTGCACCTGTCTGTCAATGTTTGAAGTATACATAATGAAAAACCTCCGATTCATATTCGAGGAATGCAAGGGACATGGCGTAAGTACACAATCGCGGTATATGAGGCGGTCTGTACGTCGTTTGTATATTTTAGCTGCCATGTGTTATATGTCTGTTTGTATTGGTAATGAAGAGGCCTCTAACCAGATGTCCGTCCGATTGGTATTTGAAGGCCACCACCAGCGTATCCCACCCGAATTGGCACACAGAAGCACTGAGCAGCGAGTCCTGTCCGATTGGTACTCGGAGGTCACTCACCGGGCCGGAGTGGCCGTCTGCTCCAGCCAGAAGGAGACCCACGACATGCACACCATCAGCATGGTGGGGATGTACGTCTGCAGGATGTGGTAGCCGTTCTGGCGGTCCAGCACAAAGGACGCCGACAGGGCGCTAAAGTCGCCTGTCGGCAACATAGCATGACGTTACTAAAACGTTATGTACAGTTTATATTCAGGCGCTAGGCATTATAATTTCAAGTCCACACCCCATTAAATTCATAAATAAATGCCATATTTCTAATGTCATATCGTAGGACAATGGCTGAAGCTCTAAAAGATTTACGGGTTGCATTACGATTGCAACTGAGTCATAAAGTGCCGACCATTAGCCAGAGGTCAGTTTGGCCAGGCGACCATCCAGATTTCCAGTCAGCCAGCCTGAAAAGATGAACGTTTAAGAACATGAAGAGGCAACAGCTAAACCGAGTGCTTCACTCACCGGTGTGGTACTTGAGCGTGATGTTCTTCATGTCTCTGACGCCCGTCAGGGTGAACTGAGGGATCTCCAGCTCGTCGTAGCAGATGCCCTGACAGCCGTTGTTGCCCTGTGACCAGGCGAACAGGAGCGCCGACGTCGGGTGTGCGTCTGGAGCAATGCAATTAGATACAGTCAGATCTAGTATATCTATATAGAATAAAAAAGATAAAGATGCGAAGCGTGGTATAGATATCCGTGAATCTCATGGTCGGCAACATTCGCGACCGCTGAACGTCGTTGAAGGAGACGCCGAACCAGTCATGACCATACCATGCACTCCCTTAGGTCGATATATGTACTTTATGGGTTTAAAGCGCTTCGTTAATGTTGGCTATTCACGTTTGGTCTTCTGTTTTACTGCAAGGGTGCACATTTTCCGGGACATGTAAGCACTGAAAACCACACTGGAAAGGCCCTAAGCGCTGGGATGTTGCTGGTAAACGACTGGAAACAGTCTGCAGCAAACGGGTTGAGCTAGCCAGGCAGTTGTGCGAGCTGCGAGCATCGACCTATGGCCACAACCCGACGAAAGTGTGGATAGGGATGGAAGCCGACTGTTTGAAACTTGGTCTGAAAAGACGAAATTGAGCATGAAACCCTTTTACATACTTATCTACTATCCACGACAAATTAAGGTCAATAGGATTTATACTGTTGGCATAGGACAAAAACAGAATAGAAGGAGGCAATTTATCTTTTCTTTTAAGGATAAAAGATAGCAGCTGCTCCATTGTCAAATACACATTAGCACCTGCTATGGGGCACAGACCACGCAACGCAATGAATATTCTAGCACAGCTGAGTCGTGGCTCGTTATCGTTTCTAACCGTTTCCATAGTTAGTCACCGTTAGTCACCGTTTTCATTTGGCACAACACAACAATTCACCAATGCTTTTCGTGTAATGAAACTGTGTGTTCGAGGAACTAGGAAGTCTGTATATAAATGCTGGAAACTTACATTTTCTTGGAAATAAATGTGCTTGGAAATACCTGCTGAACTAACTCAAAATGCACTACACACCCCGTAGTCACTGCCCATCCCCTCCCAGCCCCACCAGTGAGACCGCCATTGGTCTACACTCCCTTCCCCTCACGAGCTATCCCCCCCCCCCCCCCCCGCCCTCGTCCATTCGAACGGCCTCCGTCTTCACGCGTCAGCTGCCGACGTGCTCAGGTAGCCAAGTGTGTTCACACATGCGTCTTTGTGCCGCCGCTAGCGATCCGATCCGTGCAACAAATAGGCCGCTTGATGAATGACATTCAGCGTCGTTAGTTCCCGGTGTCATGTCAGGGGCCGCGCAGGTAGGCTGGAACTGCCACCAGCGACCCACAACGGGTTATGGCTGGAGCCTCTGTATGGTGACCTAGCCGGCCTTCATGACCTCAGTGACCTGTGGGCTGTAAGTGTAATAGCTTCGACGCCCAGCTGCAGCGCTGTCTAACTTCCATCGAATAGCATGTATGTACCTATACAACAATCAAACCCGAGATTTAGGAAGAGTTTGTTGTTTCAATGCTTCAGGTATACTCCCACTGGCTATATTCTTGCCGTTGTGGTTTTGAGCTGTGAGACATTAGCTTGGACTGTGTATGACTGAACGCTAAATATTTATAGCCGATGAGCAAAAGGAAGCCTAATGTTGAGGCTCAAATTCGTAAACAGGATGTAAACTGGGCGTTCAAGCTACCCTGTAAACTTGGCAAGACCCACGACGACAAAACTGTTTGCACTCGTTTTTTTTTTTGTTATCAGGAACCCTATGCTTCACCGGATGCATATTATTCCCAAAACCTGTGAGACCTTGTTTGGCTCCCAGAGTTTGCGGCACATTTCAAGCACAAATGTTTACAACACACGATTGGCTAATTAGCGATTCCGTCAGCACGGGCGATAAAGCCGATAGTGTTACTTGTTACTGCACTCATGCACCCGAGTTTAACCTCGCCTTCCTGAAAATACTGTAAATATCCCACTCCAGCAAGCTGGCCTCCATCGCGTCGGTCCACCACGCTATTGAAATTTGAACCTGCAGTTTCTTTCCAGTGGTCCATTCGGCTACAGAGATCGATGCATGTCGATAATGATATCCTGCTCTCGTATGATGTACAGCACCGCCCACCAGCGTTCTATATACCTACACACTGTGCATCAATTGACAATACATCATAGTGATGCACGTCCTCCGTTGATATGTGGTGTAACCTAATAACAGTAACTAAATGCGGTATTCCTTTCATGCTTATCGTTGCCAGCTTATTTACCGTCTAAATGTATATTCCAGTGCCAGTCACAAAATAAAGAGAAAGTAACTATCAGCAGTATAATTCAATACACACACACACACACATGCTGTCTATTTTCTCAGAAGACATATTCACGGGAAACGACGTTATGTAAAAGCATATCGCGCTGCTCACGCGCTCCGCCGCACCGCGGCCCCGTCTGTTGAGCGGCTCAGTCCGCCTGTGGTATAGGCTGTGCCGCCGGGCTCGAGTGTACTGCGGTACAGTATACCACGGCAGGGTGTGAGTACTCCCACGGCAGTCCTGCTTCTCCGTTTCAGTTTCAGCCGCGTGTAGACGATTATTTGCGAAATGAAATAAAAGTTAAATGCCTGACGCTTCGTAACCGTGCACTCTACTTCACTTGCAACCAGACACTTTGATATGGGTTAACGTTTAAGGCAAATGTAATAAGTAGGTATCACAAACTTCAAGACAATTTTACCTACTTATTTCATGGTTAGGCTGTAGGCCCTAGGCAATGGCATGTCTCGAGGTCTGTATAAGGGTCTATTAAGCATCTTGGTATTCTTTTCGGCGCTTTAGCATTGTCATCAAAAGCTAGCCCAAGCGTGTAGTGTAGTTAGCTCGAGACCGAAAAAAAAAAAATCATTGCAAGATACGACGGAACCTTAATGAGCGGCCGCCCGGTCTTCTTATTATTTCAATATTTCGAGCTCGGAGCTCGATGGATCTGACTCAGTGTCCTGTGCTACTCATCACTCGGCTGGCAGTAAAAACTCGCGGTAATATCCGACGACATAACGCTGTCTCGGTCATCTTGTCCGCTTTCCGTTCGATCTCGCTCTATGAGACGAAATTCATGATATTTGTTCTGAAACTGATATGCATTCGCCGATGTCTTATGCCAACGATCAATTGTAAGATCATATCTAAACCAAACTCATTGCCAAAAACATTTGGCCCATTCAGCTGGCAATTCAGTCCTGTCAGCACCCATCGGCCTGTCAGAATTGATCATCACGTGGTTGACGAATCGGGTCTGCACTAATGCATTTCTTTGTGTCGCTGTCTGGCATTCGTCCTGCTGCCGTCTGCCGGCGCCATCATCCAATCCCACGTCATCCGCTCCGACGTCATCCATCGCAGGTGGGTGCCGCGCCGGCCGACACTCACCGACGCGGCTCTCCGGCACTCAAACCATCCATCCTCCGCGGCAGTCAGCGGGATCAGAGCAATCGTGTTCTCCGGAGACAGGCCATGCGGCTGCCAGCCGACCGTGGCGACCGGCCTACTCTGGACTGAGCCGGCCGAGCCGCCGACGGCCTGTCGCGCCGCTCTGCAATGCGACACGCCGTCGGCTGTCGGCCACGCAGTCCGGTGTCGGCTGGCACAGCCTCAGAGGGCCGCTTGCGCCGCTCCTGACGGATGGAGAGCGCGCTCTGACGGGCGGGGGCGGCCGCCCCGGGTCAGCCCCCATCCGTCTCTCAGAGGCCAGACAGAGGGGTGATATGCGCCCCTCCCCGTCCATCTGTCGGCCCGGCGCCACTCAGCCGAGAGGGATCACACGACCGACCCCTGCTGTCAGCTGTTGCGCGCTTTTTGCTGAGTGCATCGCTATCATGGGATTAGAAAGATAAGGCTGACAGCCGCTAAGTCAATCGAGCTTTTTTCCACGATGAGTTGAGTGGCCAAGCAAAAAGCCGCCTTGGCAACTATTTAGCCTCTACTCAATTAAGAACTTGAAAAAATAACAACTCGCAAGTTACAATATCTTTCTTTGCGTAACTCGGCCCTAACATCAACATGTGAGTTGTTCATCGTGCAATGTGCAAGCTCGTAAAAACAAGGTATGAATACCGAATCCAATATTGCCAACTTAATTACATCGCCAAGAATTAGCATTGCTATTGACCTGCTAGATTTACTTTCGCCCTGTTGATTAAATAAGTGGCAATTAGAGTGACTTTCCTCGCAAGCTGCAGGGGATGCAAATGATATGCTGAGTGTAACTTTCCTACGGCTAGGGAAGCAAAGTCCGTTTAATGTAATCTGTTTTCGTGAATTGCTCATATAATGTCAGAAGGAATCTGTGTTTCAAGGAAACGTATTATCCGCACCAAAAAGTGCGTGAACGTTTCTCCAGTCGATTTTCCAATCGTTAGCTGTCCTCAAGCTTAGATACCAAACAGAAGCGATCGCGCCATGGTGGGTTCGTTCAGCTCAAATCTCAGCTCCCCGATGTCGGTAACTTGGCACGGTGCCAATCCAAGCCGCTGCGACCCACAATCGCCCGGGTTTACACACGGTCGGCGGGGTACGCACAGTTACTCACACGTGGCCAGCTTAATGTCACAGCGCTGAGAGTCCAGAGGGTAGCGCTGCAGATCCATCTGACAGGATAGTGACAGCTTCAGCCTGCAAACGTCCAACAGCCATAAATTAACAGAAATGTGAAGATGAATGAACTGCGCTACTTTGTATATTTGCATATTGCATAAAGCTCACCGTACAATGAAACCTGTGGGAATATTATCTATGTTTATCCTGTAATTTAGCCTTATTGGGCCTATCCTAATAAAAACAAGTACTCACCGTATGCTGTAGAAGACCTGCCCGTCCTGGTAAACTCTCATCAGCACGTTTGGCATCGTCACGTCGTGATATTTGGCGTCCTGCGGAAACGTTCACCGCTTAGGTCAGCTATCTACTCGTAAGCTACTGAAATGTTCGATGAATGGTGGCACAGCGTAATTGTTAATGTGTAAGCTGCTCAAATTGACGCTTCCAGTGCAATAAATAGTAAATACTGAGAGGTTCCTCTTAGCAAGTGATTCGGAATACGGTAGGTATATCGCAATAATGTTATATTTTAAATCTATATGCCACCTTGTTTATTTGGAGAAGCCGATCGTGCTTAGTTCACACCTTGAGGTTGAGGAAGTACAGGTCGGGTGTCCACAGCTGATCGATGACGTTCTTTCTGCTGACGATGAGCATCTGGTTGGGGTCTCCCGGCACGCTGAGACGCTCGTCCAGCCACTGCTGCCGCAGGTAAATGTCCAGCTCGTAGTCCTGACGCACAGGGGAGGGGCCAGACCGAGCGGCCGGTAAGACGAGTGATGACACCGCTTCATGGCCAGCCTTCTGATCGACGTTAGTTCTCGCTTATATCATCCACACCTACAGTAACTTACCCAAAAATAATTCCCTAATAAGGATCTAGAAATGCGTCTATATTTGATCACCCGAAGTTCGCAGCTATGCCAAAAGAATCGTCACTGAATGCCGACGATAAGGAAACATAATTTTAAAATAGATGACTTTTCAGACTTTCAGTTTGTAGACCAAAAAATAACTACAAAAAAATGCCCTAACATCAATTTACAGCAATCGATCAACAGTGGTGTTGTAAATATACTTATGCTTTGGGACGGTTAACGGGCGTATCGTTATTTTTCAACTGCTTAGCATTGATAAATGATCAGTTTGGCCAATAAGAGCCAATACTTTCAACCGCGATATCACATGACATGACAATTGACAATATCACATGACAATTATGAACTTCGCTGAAATCTAAAGGGCTAACTCTGCCATTCCAAGTCTGCACACTTATTTTGTGCCACGCTGTTGCAGATCATTCAACTCCACTCAAGATCCTTTGCACACGTAACTGTCGCTGAAGGTTGATAAATCATGCACTAAATGTAAATATATTGCAACATTCGTTTGCAATGAATGTGCGCCGAACTACCGAGAACCGAGGCATCGTAATTCATCGGTCAATAGCGCAGCACTTTGACCTACAGCGAGACAAATACATATAAGCCGTTTTCATGACGGCCATCTGGTACACACTTGGTGCACATCTGGTGCAGATCAGGTGCAGATTTGGGCAAAGCAGGTTCAGTGTGTCTCTTAGTAGCTATCAGTTATGGTTACACTAATTGCTTATATGCTTTCTTTGTCGTATTATCAGAGAGCATCATCGATTAAAACACTGAAAAAAATTCATAAAATGAAGATGTTCTCTGTAAAAGAGATTAGGTGCAGATTTGGTCAAATTAGGTGCACTCGCCGGATAGACCGTCGTGAAAACGGCTATAGTCGATTTGTCTCGCTGCAACGACAAGAACCCAGGAGTAATTAAAGCTATATCTACATAACAATCATGTGCATTGCGCAATTGGCATTGTGTACACCGATCAGTTTCTTTCACAGAATATTCCATTTCCGTCTCTTAGGCTTCAGATCACGGCTTATCTCCCGTTGATTGGAACAGAGGTGACCTTTATGGACCACAGCAATTGGTCGAATTGAACCACTTGCTGCGATTTACGAGAACATGAGTTGACGAGCACAACTTGCCAGTTGAGTGGCGTCGGAACACGGCCCAGCACTTCACTTGGACCGCGGTCGGTGTCATGTCTCAGCGGCCGACAAATAAACAGGCGGGCCAGGGCTGAGTGCCGCGGCCAGAGCCCCGCAGAGCCGCCGGCACTGACTTCTGGAATTATTCCCGAGTTGGAGCCGGCCAAAGCCGCGTCACGTCCGACACACAACTGAAAATATCTCAGCCGAGTTGAGCCGCATGGGGGGGGGGAGTCGGCGGCCATCGACAAATGCTTTAGCATTTGCAGCCACCCAGAGGTCATTACCATGTTCAAAGTCTGCGGGGACGCCGGGTTCAGTGATACTGGGAACGGCATACGAGTGGAGCCTCGCTGACAGCGCCGCCCGAAGCCATCCGAGAGGGATGTGAGCTGCAACCCCGGTGATGTGAGCGAGCGGGATGTGATGTGAGTCCGGTCTGTATAGGTATCAGAGGCACCGAGCATATAAATACATATTTAATGAGCCACTAAAAAGTCGAGGCTGCTTAATGATCGGACTCCACAGCTACCGAGACGTTATAAGAGACGGACAGACTCAGCTCCAGGTTCATTGACGGCCCGGTCTCTGCCATGCCTCATGACAGCCTAACCAGCGTATCTCTTTAGTTTGAACAGCCGCTTTAGAACGGAGTATAGTCGGCATTTACGGACGGCCCAAGACCAGATGTTGCAGTGACTGTATCCGAGTGCTCCGATCAGCAATCGCTCGTGTCGAAGATTGCCAGCAGACGACCCGGCGGACACCGCCGACCGCGTGGCCTGCCCGGACAGTAACCGATCGCCTCGGCCAGTGCATGGCCTGCAGAAACCCGGCCAGTTCAGACCGATATGGATGGTGATCTGTATACAAGGCCTATAACGCGCCAGTAGGAATACCATGCAGTTGGGCATCAGTTTAGTGGAGTTTATAAGGTAGATTAATGGCGAGGTGGACAAGATAGCTCTGTTCACGACCCAAATTTTAGGAAGATAAGGGACGTGAAATAAACAGAGCTCGAATATGTCCATTGCTCATGCCAAGGTCAGGATAAGGCGAGATTTGACAGACAGAGAGAACAGCAAACATTGATTGGAGCCTTGGGAGCGCTCAGAAGCTATGAAATAAGGAGGCACTGAAACATAAGGAATGACCAAGCAAGGAAAGAAAGAGTGTTTTACGTCATTTTACGTCACAGTCTCGCGGTCGTGACCTCTCGGTGGAAATGAGGTCTATAGTCATAGTCATTATATTCATTATAGCCACTGTTCAAAATCAATGTGGCATTACTCACTAGGGCCACAATTGGTTGCATGTCCACGGCTTTGCAGAGTCATCATAGGCGATTACTGTCTTTTTGTAGTCTCTATGACAGCTCGTTTCTGTGCAGTAGCACGACTATCTACGCCGCACACATCCACGATGTTTTTTATTAGCTCTTGCTCAGGTGTAGAGACGGCTGCGTTCGACGGTGAGGTAGGCCGTAGGCCCTGAACTGGCTGTCACAGACGTTTCAATCTCACAGCTGTGTGCCTTTGTTCGCGCGGCGACCACCCGGCCGGTGTGATTCGGTGAACTGCAGTGGTTTCACCATTTGGCGGCGAACCACGGCCCGGCGGTCACCGATTGGAGGGCCCTGGGGTCACCGAAAGCAGGGCCCCGGCGGTCATCTACCGGAGGCCCCAGGGGGGCAAGCCTGTGCTGCGGTTGGTGGAGGGAGGGCCTACTATCTGCAGATGGCTACCTATCGCAGATCTAAACAATAAAACATGTCTTTCCATGAATTGATGTGTTCAAAACAAAAAAATAGTGTCATAACCTGAAGTCTAATGTCGCTTTATATTTGGATGTAGATAAGGTGAATGAAGCATCCGAGATAAGCTGAGGAACGTGGCACATCCATCGCTGCTTCGGTGTCAGGACTCATGTCGCAGCAGTGTCTGCGTTCCACAAAGATAAAGGTGTCGCTCGCTCGGGGAACGGTAAATAAATAAGGATGGACACGCCACCACAGAAAAATCAAACTAGCGACTACCGTGCGTAATAAATAGACTGTATGCATAGTAAATCTATATCAAACAAGCTTGATTCATTTGAAAAAAGAACGAATGAAATGAGGAGCGAATCTCAAGAATGTCAAGCCCGCGAAATTTAAACACTGCGCCCGGGTCCTCTATCGTTGTTGAAGTTTTGCACCATATTCCGAGTTCCGTCCAAGCAGCGTGTTCTGGTGTGGTCCCATCATCAAGCACATCAGGCTTCCGGTGATAAAAGCACGATAGGGGAGAGCAGAGGGCAGAAGCCGCCCAGCTGTCGGCCGCCTTGAGCTGTCTGCCGAGCGACAGCGGGTGAGAGGTGGCGTGATCAGACCGCTGTCCCTATGGAACAGTTCGGTGGGCCAGTGCCAAAGATCACACCACCATGCGACACCACCACACCAATATGCCCGAATGTGCAATTAAGTTTTAGTGGAATGCATATGAAGCACAAGACACAGATGGAAGCCATAGATGCCTTCATAAAAATGACGTAAATGTTGTACATAATAATGAACACCTGGCATTTGCATCATTTGAAGCAGCCTTTTCCTTCAAAATCGGGTGTTCTTTGAAACTAACCGCTATACCCTCAAACGCATGGCAGAACAGACATTTTGAAGAACTCATTGTTCGTGAACTGTGTCGTGTGGGTAGGATAAGTAGCGGCCTTGGGTTAAGGATTGCCTATCCGTAGCGTGTTGACTGCTCACTGCTCGCTTCTCAAGCATTTAATGTTAATGCTGCAATATCGTGCACTTTCCTTCGATAAACTCGCGAGCTGACATAGGCAGCGGCGATCACTGTCAAAGGTGCAACCCATAAGAGTCGTGTTATTTACGACTGCTGCTGAAGTTCATGGAAGCGGAACATGCATGTCGCCCATTTACACGACCTTACGTGAGTAACGTCCACTCACATTGTTGAGTGTTGAATTCAGAGAGGGAAGAAAGTAGCCATGGATTTCAAACATGGCGATAAATGTCTAATTGTGCTAGCGCTATCTAGCTGATGACGGTACAGGTAGACGAGTTATTAATTATTATAGAATGACAAGGTAACCAGCTTTTCTAATTTTCCGAAATAAAAAACCTGAATCAGCCTATACCTATGCCAGAAACACTGACCGCCATTCGGTAAATTTGTTGCTTTGGAGTGGATGCCTCCGGACCGGCCTACATACTCGTAAGTCTGTGTTTGTGTGTATAATATACCTATTATGATCGCGACTGAGTCGCGCGTCTCTGGAAACGTGCCAGTCGGCTCTCACGGCCGACACACGGAGGGACGGAGTGGACTCTCGCACTGTCGTCCGTCACAGTACGGACAGAAGCGGCGCAGAGGCGGCAAATAACCTGCCCACCGGGCCTCTGAGTAGACAAATTTCACATATTTGTGGGCGCACGCCGCGCCACATGCGCGTCTTAAGGCCTGGCTACACTATGCGTTTTCTTCGTGCGTTTTTTGCGTGTTTGCGTGTTTTGCGTGATATCGTTCTAGAAAAAAAGAACGATATTACGTTTTTGTGATGTTTTTCACCTTAAATTTTAGTTACATAAGAGTTATATTAGCTTTTGTATATAACCAAAGTAAAAATTATATTGTTTATAACTTTTTTCCTAGAACGATATTACGCAAAACACGCAAACCTGCAAAAACGCACGCAGAAAACGCATAGTGTAGCCAGGCCTTTAATTTCAGAAATAGCCGTGTGTTTCTGCAGCCTTCTGTAATGTTTGTTGTTTCACCGCGCTCTCAGATGCAGCAGTTGCAGCGCAGGTGTGCAACACTGCAACACTGCCGCACACCGAGCCTTACATTACAGCTGGGGGATCAATGGCCACATTGAAACGTTGCACAATGGCACAACGACCCACTCTTGCCTCATTAATGCCGATCGGCGAACCTATTTAAATTGCAGCTTTGTTCTGCTACATTATCTTCTGAATTGAAACAACAGAGTTTAAAACTATTTTTACCACATGCAGAGTGGTCAAAGAGCACATGGAACGCTCTAAGTAGTCTAACCATGCGCCTAAACTGAATTAGGTAGCAGACTAATGAGCTGGTTTGGTCAGCTTATTGCTTAGTTTTAAATCAATTTATGTATTTTTCATATATGATCATTTATCATCAGTTACCGTGGCAAAAGCGAGTCACATTCTGGGAACTTTCCGCTCAATTTGTTCCTTGACAGCATGAAACCATTTACACTTGTCCGCAGGATCTTCACCAAACACACCATTTGTTAATGACCGCCCCTGGCCTGTCAGTTGTTACTTCACTGTCGCGAATTTTGCGGAACCTCTTCCGACGGAGCCGTCACTCCGGTGTACATTTCTGATTTATGTCACGGCTGAAACCCACGGGCCTGCACGCCGACTGATGCCGCTAGTGGAGGACTCGTCAGTCTTCAGCTTAGTCAAGTGGCGTGCGGATCCGGCAAAACATATTTGATGTTCATGATAATACAAAATAATTGTAATAGCTGGGTAGGTAGCGAATTCCCAGCGCTTACCGTAAAAAAAAAAAAAACGTTCAACCCCAGCTCAAGGTTCAAATGAAGCCAGCTATCTTTAATTATAGTTAAATTTTTACACTTGAATATTTTTCGTTGACGAAGTTTGACGTAAATGTGATCTGGAAAAAAAAGTTATAATCGTCTTTCTCTTCCAAATAACTAAATGCTTTAGTCAGTTCTATAGCTGGGAAGCAATTCTGGCTAAATATCTTCATGGCCGACTTTGCTCAGCGGACTGACCTTACCCGGCTACCCTCCCCCCCCCCCCCAGCGACCCGCACAGGGCCGGATTCCTCACCATGGTCGCCGCTCGAGGTGCGCCAAAACTGTTGACGAAAATGCTGATGTTGACGCGCGTGGGTGCATCTGAAACAGAGCACGACGTGCCGGGTTAATAACTCGCCACACATGTCCGCCATGAAGAGAAATGCGTCGCTGGTATGTGTGTCTGAGGATAGCTGGAAACGTGGTGCCGTCCTGAGGAGTGGAGTCGGCGCCGTGACTGATCCTGAGCCAGCCGAGCCGGGCCCTATGAGTCGCGTCTCCACAGGTGTCATCTGGCTCTTGTAGTCCATACATCACCGTTTCGCCGGCAGAGCGTTGACGGTTGGGCAAACACGCCGCAACCGTTCGTCTCCGTCTCTCAAGGCGCGGCTGACAGGTCGTTTCGATCGGTCTGCCGGGCCGCTGACGCACGAATGAGCTAAGACAGCCTACAACACACCCATCATCGCCCAGGTTATTGGCTCTCATGGCCGCCCTCCAAGTGAATCAGTTCGACATTAATTGGACGTTATCGTCAGTTACTTACATCGTTAGGCTGGCGGTTCAAGCGCGGCATAGCGCATTGAAATGTTCCAGGTGTCGTAAGTTCAGAGTGAAGAGATGACCATTGGTGAAGACGGACGGGTATATTTATTTATTTCACATATCCAACATATCACATATCAAAAAAGGGTCAAAAGTAAAACTCACTCATCACTGTTCCGCGTAGCTAGCCGACTTTTAGCCCAATGCTGCCGGATGGGGAATAACAAATATCACTTTATTTAGGCTAATGAATGCTAAATTTGCATAGCCTCATTTGAAATAAATCATTATGCAACTGAGTGGTGTGTGCATATCTCATGTAGCTGCTCTTGGCAACTTGCGCACAGCTCTGAGCTCCTACATCATCTGCGTCACCTCAGCGTCAGTCCGTCGGCCCCGCTGGCAGCCAGGTGGCGTCAGTCACCCGGCTGCAGGACTGATGACCGGCCGCCGAGCATGGCCTCGCGTCCAGTCGGAACGGCTCCCTCCTGGCTTGGCCGCGCTAATTAGGCGGCACTTCATAGCGTCCCGGTGACAGGGACAGGGAGCTGACAAATGGAAATCGCAGTCGCGGCCACCACAGCGAGCAGGCGCGCGGTGGCTCTAGCAGTCGGCCAGAGCAAGGCCCTATATACCGGCCAGAGTTGTCTCAGAACGGGTGCAGCGTGCAATGTGCATTGTGCATGGGTGCTGGCCTGTACGGATTGCCGAGGGTATTTACAAACAGACAAGCTTACTTTGCTACTACATGCCTACTTAGAAATGTTGGCGAGTCGCTGGTAATTAATGCACACCGATTAATGTAAATAAAAACGAATGTGTCAAGGCCCGTTGTCTCTTCTACATCTTTCCTCCCTCCCCCTCTCTCTCTCCCTCTCTCTCGCGCGCGCATGATGCGAATATATGCTGCAGACAGCACGGAACTCTCGGCACGCCACCGCTGAATAATGTCAAGTGCGTCTCTCGCATGTTTGCTGGCGAAACGGAATGTGGTGCTAATATCACATTCACGGCTGCTGCAGAAAGTCACCATCAGTCACTTTTCAATTTTTATCATATGTTTTCACTGAACTCTAGATGAATGGCAAGCTAAAAACTTAAATTTTGTACATCTTCTGAAATATAATGATTTTCATATTTAACCCTATTCCTGGCGGGGGGCCTCAGGAGCCCCCCCCTGAGGTTTTTTGGTTATTTCTCCCATACGCGTTGAGCTAGGAAGCTCAAATTTTCTGACTTTTCCTAAAAGGCTTCTACGCAACATGTCTGAAAATTTTGAGTTGATCTGACCTCAGGTCAGGTCACCAGAGGCGGTTTGGTGACCCTACCTCAGAAAAGTTTGCAATCACGCCAGAGCTAGAGTTTTTGACCGATCAATTTCTTCTTTTCAGGCTTTAGTTAGGGTACCAGTATGTGCAATTTGTATATCTCGGAATTTTGATATCGGTGACCTAAGGTCAGGTCAGTTTCGCGACCTCCCCATTATAAGTCAATGGGGGAAAAATCAAATCCCTGTTTTTACCGCTAAAACGGGTCGGAATGGCCCCATATACCATACATGACTTCATATACGATCAACCTTCACTACCTTGAGGTCTGTTTTGCTGTTGGGCAGCTGTGAGGTCATGTGACGTCATCAAAGGTCACCAAAGGTTTTTGGCCAATAACTCCGTACAGGAACAAGATACAGACGCGTGGATGGTCTCATTGTGTTCAGCTCGTCAAGACGCATCGAATGATATACATGATGACCTCGAGGTCACGTGACCTGAGGTCAACCTTTGACCTTGACCTTTCGAGGTCAACGTATATATCATTCGATGCGGATTGACGAGAGGATCACGATGATGCCCTTAGTTTGTTCCTATCTTGACTAATTCGAAAGTTATTCGAGAAAAACTCTCCATATCTAGCGCCGCCATTTTGACTTTTCGACCCCTGTGACGTCATCTTTGACCTGACCTGAAAATGACCTAAGTAAAAATTGTAGATCTTGACCGTGCATATCCGATGCCGTTTACCGTTTGTCGCTGCGATGTGTAGTTTTTGAGATCTGAAGGGGGGCCGAATCGGCCCCCCCCCGCCAGTTTCTTGTCCCGGCGGAGCCCGCCAGTAATAGGGTTAACAAATAACCGACGGGACTATTCTCTAGCTCACTACATCTTCTCTATACCGACAGACATATGTAGACGTACGAGAGTTCTCACCACGGCCATCCATTAGTCCACGAAAGTATGTGAGTTTTCACCACTGTACCGCCCACAGTTAGCGCACCAGCATTAGGTGAAGCCGTCAGCCCTCAGTCCACTCTCTCATCGGTCAATTGGTCGGGGGCGGCTCTGGCGCGCCGCTCGGTCGCGGCAGACAGGTGACCGGTCAGCGGCTGAGGCGGCCGGCACGCGGCGCTCCCCGCTGTCGGAGGGACACTCGCTGGCGGACAGCCGCCCGAGACAGCTGTCCGCGCGTACGGACACGAGCGACGCGGATTATCTTCGACGGGTGCCACCGCCGGCGCCGGCGGCGACAGCGCTCATCGCCCGGATAAATAACTCGCTAAGCTGAGTGTACAGCGCGGCGCAGCGGGACGTTCGGCTGCCCGGAACTGCGGGATGAGCTGACCGCCCAGGGGCTGTGAGCTAAGCTGCTAGTCCGAGCTGCCGACTGAGCTGCTCAGAGCTGCCGACTGAGCTGCTCGGAGCTGGTGAGCTGAGCTGCCCGCAACTGGTGGGTTGAGATGTTCGCTGCTCCTTGATCTAGTCGAACTGTCTGGAGCTTCAAGAGCTTCCAGCTGAACGCAACTTCCATCCGATTTGCTTGAGACAACTTACGAAAATGTCCACAATTACCGGCTGAACTGCCTAGAAATACCGATTCCGATCAGGGGTGGAGAAATATGCCGAGTTGGGGTTGCACGGGCACAGCAAATCCCCCGCCGCCCTAGCGGTGACCTTGACCTCCGCCGCCTGGTGCGGCTCCAAAGCCAAGCCGGCGCAGCCGGCGTGGAATTGGGAAGACTCGTGCTACCCCAACTCGGCACATTTGTCCACCCCTGATTCCGATGGCTGGAAAGATCCGCTTATGTGCCTACGTCGCAACTTACACCATGCGACACTAATAATGCATTTAAATGAAATGGTTTAAACTACTGACCAAGTAACCATTCATATGTACGTACAAATCATTTCTGCATGAAAGTGTACAATTGTACGAGAAGAAATAAAGCATATCCTGCAGACTGCCTTCACAAGACCACCATCCAATGGTTAAAAATATCGAGTGACGCGTAGTTATCTAATGTGGATGGTATGTGCCGCATACTACGACGACTGTTTGAAATACATAAACGCTATTTATGAAACATGGCTTTCATTGACTCAAATAACTTTCAATAGCAATTGAATACTGTCGACCTGAAAAGATCCGGGCAAAATAATTACTAGAGCATAAAACTGCATTGAAATTAGTCATTACCAAAGACCAATTGATTTTGGATATGCATGCACCATATATCTCTGATAGCTTATCAGCGGCGCCGTCCTAATTGAATCGAATACCAGCGTTCACGACAATGCTAATTTCATATTCCAGTTATTGCGTCAGTTGCGGCATCCATCATAAAGTTTGTAAACCAAATACAAGATCGATATACACATATATACGTTTCATACGACGAAAAAAGCACACTACTTGACAAACATACAAAGCTGCTATAGACATCGTCCATTGCATGTGTAATATGTATCCATCTGCAGTATTCAACGTGTAAACGGCTCGGAGTTAACCCTCGCCGGCCGAGGGGGGGGGGGGGCGGGTGCCGCCCCCCCCATAGGGTTTTTTCGCGATAGCTCCAAACACGCTGGCGATAGAGAGCTGAAACTTGGCATACCTGACCTTTGATCCAAGCCGCATCTTTTGACACCAACCGCATTTTTGGGTCAGGTCAGGTCACTGACCTATGACGCAGGGCCTCCTCTAAGGATTTTTCACTGGGTGGGCAAAATTTTCGCCACTTCCCCGCCCAAGGATGGATCCAGCCACTTGTTTTGGGGTTCAACCAATTTCAAAACCTGTTACCGGGGGGGGGGGGGGTGCGGGGATGAGACGAAATAAGCTGTGCCATTATTATTGGAAATAAAATGATAGTTAACGTTTGTCGTATGTTTTATGGTTAGCGATGCTCGAGCGATTCGTTCCAGATTACATGTACAGCCCTCAGCAGACTGCGTGGTAGGTATTCTTTTTCCGACAAAACTGATTATAATTCAAAAGTCATGTTATCAGTCGGTCGAAGCTCACTGCAAACAGATGCGCCATGCTCCACTCCTTCGATAGGGCCTATCAATAAACAAAGCATACCTACGCCTTGTGTGGCAACAAAATGTTTAAGTTCGTTTTGGGGGCAAATATACACTTTTGGGTGTTGTTGCCAAACTGGATGGAAAATGCATACGATGATAATGCCAATCTAAGCTGCGGAGTCTCGCGCATCTTTCTGTTACGATTTCCGAGTGCCCGATAGCATAGTATTCGCGTTATTCTCGGTTTTGTCGAAAAAAAGGATATCTACCACGCAGTCTGCAGAGGGCTGCACTTGCAGCCCTCCGCAAAAACTGCGGGGTAGGTATTCTTATTTCGACAAAACCGATACCTAATATCTCAAAGGTTATGATAATCAGTCGGTCGGAACACATTGCATATAGATGCGCCATGCTCCACCCCTTCGATTAATTCAGTCACTGAACAATGTGTACTCTTACCGTAGCAAAAAAGCAAAAGTTTGTTTTGGGGGGAAATATAAACTTTTGTGTGTTGTTGTCAAACTAGATGGAAAATGTATACCAAAATAAGCCTAAAAAAAAATAAAAAAATAAAATAAAATAAAAAATAAATAAAAAAAAGGAAAATGCATACGATGATAATGCCAATCTAAGGTGCGGAGTCTCGCGCGTCTTGCTGTTACGATTTCCGAATGACCGTTAGCGTATTCGCGTTATTCTCGGTTTTGTCGAAAAAAGATACCTACCACGCAGCTTGCAGAGGGTTGTACCTTTATTGTACGTGCCTTTTCACTTACGAGACAATTACTTGATAACTCCAATATCGGCAGGGGCGTGGCCAAGGGGAGGGGCCACGGGGACAATGGCCCCCTCCCTTGAGCGCAGAAGGCGCCATGGGGGCCCCACAGGCCCCGGGATATTTTTTTCTAACACTGGATAAAACGTATTTTACTCGGAAGCAAATTTATATCAATTCAAGTTTCATTTCTGTGGCCCTGGTTACCCGAGGTGCCCCTGATTACCCAATGGGCCCCTGCACTCATCCGAGGACCCCCGGTTTCCTGGGGCCTCTGGTCGCTTGGGGGGAGCTAGTCGCCTGGGGGCCCCTGGTCACCTGGGGTTCTGGTCGCCTGGGCCCCTGCCCCCTGGTCGTCTGAAAGAACGTTTGTCACCTGCAGTGGCATAGCCAAGGAGGGGGCCAAAGGGACCATGGCCCCTCCTGGAAGCCAGGGGTCCTTATTCCATAGAGGCCCCTGACTGACACAGTGGGCCCTTGGCGACGCAAAGGCCCTGCGGCAGATCCTTTGACACAGCTGAGTAGTTATTCTTTGGCCAAGAGAGACCCAATTTTAGAGCCTTGGGGCCCTATTGAAACCAGGGGGCCAGTTGGATGGGATGGGTCCAACTTGGGTCCAACGGTGTGTAAACAGAATCAATGCGTTCCGACTGTTGGTCTGACCCTATATCGGTTTGAGGGAGCTCGGATCGGATCCACTGTCGATCTGAGGGGCCCTTATCGGTTTGAGGAGGCCCTCAAATGACCTGAACGGGCCCTTAGTTTGTCTGAGAGGGCCCTACGTCGGCCTGACTGGGCCTCTGCAAGTGCAAGGGGCCTTTTGTCGGTCTGAGTGGCCCTAGACGGCTTATATGACCCTCAGACGGCTTACGAGGCTCTCATGGGCTATAGGGGCCTGTGACGGTCTGAAGAACCCTCATCCGACCTACGGGTCCTCAGACCGCCATCAGAACCGGCTGGCGACTCTATGAAGCTATTCGTGGGCCTGTCTAACAGGGGCCCATATACTGCTTACCCCCTCAGTTCTAACATTGTTAATGAATATTTTTTCCATTTATTTGGGCCCCATCCAAAAAAATATTGGATGCAACCCGATGGCTTTTGGGATTTTGAGGGGGTTATCTTGCGCCCTTGTGCGCAAGATAACCCCCTCCTTGAGGAAATCCTGGCTACACTCCTGAATATCGAGCAACCAGAAAACTTTTTTTGACCTTCAAACAGCATCCAGTTTGCTTAAGACCGGAAAGGTAGTACCGGACGTCCGGCCGGACCTTTATTTTTGCATTTGCTTCTGGGTGGGCAAATCGACGCCACTGGGTGGGCAATTGTGGCGACTGGGTGGGCATTTGCCCACCCAGTGGGTATGTTAGAGGAGGCCCTGCTATGACGTCATAAGTGAACCTCTGCACGGTCTTCAGATGTCGCAACTTCGCAACGCCCTCACTGCCAGAGGAGATGTCACAGGGAAATGAAACTTGCAGGATCTAGTATCCATTATGAGTCCCACAACTTGTATATCTCGGATTTTTCCTAAAGGTCATATGAGGTCAGGTCATTTTCGTGACCTCACCATTATAAGTCAATGGGGAAAAATGAAAACTGCTATTCTGGCGCCGGGAACGATCTCCAACTATCTCAAGCACACAGAATTGTGATTTGATGCACTCCTTGCAAGGTTAGATGCGTCACTTTTGCAATGTTGACCTTGCGTGACGTCATTTATGACGTCATCAAGGTCAAATTAGTTTTTCGTCAATAACTCTTGATCAAATTGAGCTAGCGAGTCGGGGAAGGCACCAATGGACTCAGGAAGGCCTGCCGAATCGAATGATATGCGACATGACCTCTTTCGACCAACTTCGTGACCTGGGGGTGCTGACCTGACCTTGACCTGAGGTCAACACCCCAAGTTGACCTGACCCGGACAAAAAGTATATCATTCGACGCGCCTGAGCGAGGCGAACACGATGCTGCCAAAATCGGCGCTCTGCGGCCGTTTTTTGCGAAGTTATTCACCAAAAACTGAACCGTACCTTGGGGCACTTGACCTGACCTCAGAGGTCACCGGTTGACCTAGGACCTTAAAATCGGGTACCAATCTCTGCGTCTCGTAACGGCGCACACGCTCGTTTTTTCCGCGACGCGCTAGCTCCACCAGGGGCGAAACGGCGAGGGGGGGTCGTACCCGCCCCCCCCCCCCTCGGCCGGCGCGTATGTAGAAAACCAATAGGTCCGGCGAGGGTTAATATTCAATGGCAACAATTAGCGGTGAAGAAATCGATTAGCATGGCTCACGATCCAATAGCCGTTTTCTCGACGGGCTCTCTGGCGAAGGCACCTAATTTGACCGAATCTGCATCAAATCTCTTTTACAATAAATACCTTCGTATCTTGAATTTATTTCAGTACTTGACTACAAAATAATGAATGATGATTTGAAAAGTGAAGTATATAAGCATCTGTGCAGCCCAAAGTGATAACATTCAAGAAACACACTGAACCTAATTTGACCAAATCTGCACCAAATCCTCACCTAGTCTGTACCAAATGTGTACCAGATGGCCGTCGTGAAAACGGCTAATACCTACCCCTCACAGATCCATGACGTTATCCTGTGCTTACCTGGTGACTGACTGTAGGTAGGCCACTGGTTGGAGTCATAATTGACCGCCTCCAGTCTGTTGAGCAGAACCTCGAGGGTGAATGTACTGGGCAGACTGAAAATCAAGGACACCCTGTAAACACACAGAAATAGAGAATGCTGGATCTCTCGGATGTAAATGTAAGCGACGTTTACACACAATTAGCAAATAGCAATATAGCACTTCTGCTTCAAAACGGTGATGGGTTATGATAGAAGCTAAACAGATCATTTAGAACGCAGGCTTGCACTGAATACGACAACGGTTAACGCATACAAACATTGAACCAGGCGAAAAAATAACGGATTGAAGAAAAAACATAACTAAGTGAAAGTTTTAGAGGATAATGCAAAACGAACAAACGAAGGCCCCATAGAAAAGCTGAGGATCAACACGACCAGACGACTGATGGAGAAACACATACACACATACAAACAGCATACGGGACAGAGGTATACGCACGTAAACAAAGGACACCGGGGACGTATTCTCTGTTTTCCTCGGGCACGGTTGGGACTAGGGAGGTTCTCCGCTGAATATTACGAAGTTCTGACACCACCCCGGCCAGGCCATCCACGTGCCGGCGACTCATGAAGTATTAAAGTTTTTTTTAAGTGTGTGTGTCGTGTAGTGCATGTCGCGTAGCGTGCAGACATTCAGCGACTTTTTTCGTTTCTCTTTTTTAGTTTTACGTCTAGATAACCGAGATATGATATGCCAAACCGATCGGTTATTTATACCTAGCCTATACTTAATGTCTTTGGTCGCTTGTCCTGTCCCAAGTCAACATAAGCACGGCACACATGACGCTCGCTTCGGAGATATCCACGTCATTTGCCTCCATCGCCTTTAGAGCGGACTGTGGAATGCCGAACAGTGGTCCCTTCTCGACTGCCGACTGTTGCTGTGCCAGCTCACTGTGTCCCTGCACATACCGGTGTCGCCAAACGCTAGCGGCATGCATTGTGCAATGTGCATGAGTGTCCAACCCAAACTCATCACTGCCGTACAGATCTAAATAGAATTGTAGCAGCGTCCAAGGACAGTGAACGCGGGGAAGACGGTTATACAAGAATAAATGGCTAACCGCAAACGATCACAATTCCTAAAAACCGCTGCTTGATCAAATCGAGGGCCACGGCCACGATAGGGCGGTGGCACTGCTCCGCAGCCCGCTCTCAGCGGCTCACCTGGCCAGCAGCAGGAGCAGCGCCAGAGCCGCCCCCGGTGCAGGTTCGGCCGCCATTCCGCTGTACCAACAGCCCCACAGACCGCCCCCGGCACACCACCCGCCCGCGGCACAGTACCCGCCCGCCGCTGACGCCGGCCCCAGACCGACTGACGGTCGGCCGGCCCGGCCCGCAGTCGGCCCGACGGCCCCGTCGGCATCGGCACAGACAGAGTCGTCGGAGCCGACTCTCAACAAGTGTTCAACTCAACTATAGTTATGTTATGTTGAAGTTGTTCAGCTGGGACAGTGATATTGCGTTGTAAAGATTGTTCAAACACCAGCTTTATTTATTTGTAATGGTAGCTTTCGGAAGACATCCATCTTCCTTCGTCAGCCTGTCCAAGGCACTAAAAAATTGTTCGTTCAGACGTCAGCGATTCGTAATTCGAGTTACTTGGTCGTTCGGCTGTTCGAAGAATAGTCGCAGCTCGATGTTATGAATCTTTAACATTGTCTTCTCTTCTTTTATGTTTTTTTCCTTGCATATAGACCACAAGTTGGGCGATTATTTAAGTGAAAAAATTAATCTTCATGTATCCTTCAAAGTATTTTAGTGCTTCATGACCATTGATTATTCGATGTGTTATGTTGAAGTTAATGTTTTTAGGTTATCGCAACTTATTTTGTCTTTTCTTTGCTGAAGGTTTGCAGGTATCCATTTTTTAGTGCTTTGGACAGGCTGACGAAGGAATATGGATATCTTCCGAAAGCTACCATTACAAAAAAATAAAGCTGGTGTTTCAACAATCTTTACAACGCAACTAGGTATAGTTAACATTAAGCAATGCAATAAAAATTCCGGTCAGACCATGGGAAGGCTCGCTTTGACCCGACCTGTAATTGACCGTGAAATCTTATCGTAAAGCTATTGGGTCTTGGCATATACCACTTCCACATACTCGTCCCTACCTAAGCCCTATGGGCGTTGCATGGAAAGAATTGGACCAAAAGTCGGCAGTGCCCCCCCCTTAACCCGCGCCCCACTGGGGGGCTATTTATAGCCCCCCCCCCCTCCCGTTTTTCTGCAATAACTTCCAAACCGCTTGACGTATCGACGCCAAACTTTCAGCACCTTTGGATGCATCAATTTGACACCATGTGTCAAAATTTAACCCTTGCCGGACCTATTGGTTTTCTACATACGCGCCGGCCGAGGGGGGGGGGGGGCGGGTACGACCCCCCCCCCTCGCCGTTTCGCCCCTGGTGGAGCTAGCGCGTCGCGGAAAAAACGAGCGTGTGCGCCGTTACGAGACGCAGAGATTGGTACCCGATTTTAAGGTCCTAGGTCAACCGGTGACCTCTGAGGTCAGGTCAAGTGCCCCAAGGTACGGTTCAGTTTTTGGTGAATAACTTCGCAAAAAACGGCCGCAGAGCGCCGATTTTGGCAGCATCGTGTTCGTCTCGCTCAGGCGCGTCGAATGATATACTTTTTGTCCGGGTCAGGTCAACTTGGGGTGTTGACCTCAGGTCAAGGTCAGGTCAGCACCCCCAGGTCACGAAGTTGGTCGAAAGAGGTCATGTCGCATATCATTCGATTCGGCAGGTCTTCCTGAGTCCATTGGTGGCTTTCCCGACTCGCTAGCTCAATTTGATCAAGAGTTATTGACGAAAAACTAATATGACCTTGATGACGTCATAAATGACGTCACGCAAGGTCAACATTGCAAAAGTGACGCATCTAACCTTGCAAGGAGTGCATCAAATCACGATTCTGTGTGCTTGAGATAGTTGGAGATCGTTCCCGGCGCCAGAATAGCAGTTTGAATTTTTCCCCATTGACTTATAATGGTGAGGTCACGAAAATGACCTGACCTCATATGACCTTTAGGAAAAATCCGAGATATACAATTTGTGGGACTCATAATGGATACTAGATCCTGAAAGTTTCATTTCCCTGTGACATCTCCTCTGGCAGTGAGGGCGTTGCGAAGTTGCGACATCTGAAGACCGTGCAGAGGTTCACTTATGACGTCATAGGTCAGTGACCTGACCTGACCCAAAAATGCGGTTGGTGTCAAAAGATGCGGCTTGGATCAAAGGTCAGGTATGCCAAGTTTCAGCTCTCTATCGCCAGCGTGTTCGGAGCTATCGCGAAAAAACCCTATGGGGGGGGCGGCACCCGCCCCCCCCCCCTCGGCCGGCGAGGGTTAAACTTCGTACCTACCGTAGGTTGGCCGGAAATGACGTCAGAGTGACGTCATGTTCGGCCAATTTCGACGCAAAACATTGAACCACGGCAATCGCTCCCAAGAGCTCAGTTTTTAAGCTAGATCCAATTTCTTTGCATGAGAGGACTCAGAATAGACTGCGCTATCAAACTTCTATCTCGGATTTTCGAAATTTTGAAAATTTCGAAAATTTTATAAAATAAAATTCAAAATTTATATTTTTACATTTTTTCAAAAACTTTTTGACTTTTCGAAAAAACCGGAATATATGTGATAGAAAGCATTATTATGACTAACTCTAGCAAGTTTTACCTAAATATCTTCAAAAATGGCCAAGTTATACGCATTATTGCAAAAAATTAACAATTATTAATTTTTCAAATCAATTTTTCAGCACGAATTTGACATCGTACGCCAATATAAATATCACCATCGTGTTCCTGAGCTCAAATTGCATTCAATACACACCTTTTTTGTTGAAAAATTTTAACTTCAAAATTTGACCTTTTTTGACCTGAAAGTGACCTGACCTAAGCGAAATTTGACTCAAAATGACCTCGAATGACACAGACGACATCAAATTCGAAATGTTTGGCCTAAATGGACCATAAAACATGTGTCACGTGACCGACGCATGATATAATATTTTCGTGACCTGTGATGACCTGACCTTGACCTGAAAATCAAAGTACAAGTTTGGTACCCTCAGAGTATCTAGAGCACCTGTTCACGAGTGTGTGAACCAAAAATGAGCCTGATCTGACTTGTAAGACGGCGGCCAGAGCCCAAAACGTGAAGAAGCCAAAATGCTAATAATTTTTACTTTGACCTGACCTGTGACGTCATCAGTGACCTCGAGGTCAATGAAATTAGGTTTCGCTCGACAGTTTTTCCGGGGCTATCAGACGCCGTTTGAATTTTGACGATCGGCCCAGTAGTTTCGGAGTTAGGAGGGGGGGGGCTATGAATAGCCCCCCCCCAGTAGGGCGTGTTATACGCAGACCCCAGTGGGGCGCGGGTTAATTGAAGGTGTTCCGCCGCCACTGCCCTCTGGAGGCTAAACCGTTAACCTGAAGTCAAGTCTGAGAGCAATAGGTACTCAGAAAGGGTCTGTAAAAGGGCTATCGAATGTGCTTTTTTGCGCCGCTGTAGCTCTATTGGTTCCCGAGTTAGCCGTTGGCTGTTTCCAAAATTGTGCAAATGGACTAGATTTGACATTCCATGACCCCTGGCGAGTCGGCGACCTGACCTTTGATCTGACCCAAAACAATGACAGACGTTTTTTCCGTCATTATTTTTGACGCTCTTTCGAATGCCGCTTATCTCGTGTCGCTACATGGCCAAGGAACCCAGTTAGACGAGGGGTGTTCAGACACCCCTGGCCCGGCGCGGAAGTCGCGGAGCACCGGCCCGGCGAGGGATACCTATCACCTGAGGTCAAATTTTGAACTTGACCAATAAAGGTCATCAAGTAGGTATATGTTTCGAGCCGACTCGACCAGCGAATCACGTTGGTGTCAATTTTATGTCTTATTTTTGTCTGCAAGTTATGTGCCTTAACAAAATGTTTGACCTCTGGTGACCTTTATTGATCTGACCCGATAATGTTGTGTACAACGAATGTCAACGAATGTCAAACGCTGTTAGGTAATCGTTTACCGTGCCTGAATAATGCTTCATTTCGAGATCTAAGGGGCCGAAAAGAGACGCTGGCCCCAAAAAGTGAATCATTCAGAGCCTGCGAAGAAAAGCCTTGGATTTTTTTAAATTTTGTCCGAATGGATGCATGGGTGGCTATGGGCCAGGATGCCCCGCTAAGCAGTGCTTGTTGCGAATGACACCACGGACTCAACCGGCCTTGCCCGCGCCCGGTTTACCGGTGATAATTTGGATCGAAAGTTTAACGTGCCGCAGTTACAGATGGCGGCACGGTCGTCCCGGGTCTAGCGTGGCCCTCTCTCACCAGTTACCAGCTGGCTGAACATAGGAATGCGGGTCAAACCCTATATACGGCCTTGGGTCAAACGACATGGAGCTTCCCGGCCGCGAACTCGCTGCCACCGAGTTTGGAGACGGACGCCTTATCCATTAGGCCACGAGGAGGATAATCCTCTTGAAGTAGGGATCATCTGTTCTTGGTAGGGAGTACGGAGCTTAACCCTATTCCTGGCGGGGGGGCCTTTAAGGCCCCCCTTCAGGTTTTTCTTGTGCCATTGCCAAAAGCCGCAAGACGAAAGCTCATACTCGGTGACTTTTTCTAAACATTCATTGCGCACATTTTGACAAAAAAAGTTGCCGGGTCAGGTCAGGTCAGGTCACCAGAGGCCGTTTGGTGACCCCACCTCAGAAAAGTTTGCAATCACGCCAGAGCTAGAGTTTTTGACCGATCAATTTCTTCTCTTCAGGTTTTAGTTAGGGTACCAGTATGTGCAATTTGTATATCTAAGAATTTTCATATCTGTGACCTGAGGTCAGGCCAGACTCGTGACCTTTGCATTGCAAGCCTATGGGAAAATATTGAAACGCCTCCTACTTCGTGTAAACGAGTCAAAACCACCAAATTCTTTCAGTATTATGGAAGATTATCTCATCGGTGATGATCCTGGTGCCGCTAATTGACAGGGGCACCGGCAAAGGTCATCTGAGGTCATGTGACGTCATAAATCGTTTTTCTGTCAATAAATCACGACATGATGGTGCTAAAGACTTGTAAGTGGTACCAAACTGCTCGCCTGGTCAAGGCGCGTCGTTTGGTATGCAGCATGACCATACCCCACAACCTCATTGATGAATGACCTGACCTTGACCTCAGGTCAATTTTCAAATTGACCTGTTAAGGTCATCACATACTTATTTCGCATCGCCTCGGCGAGAGCAACAAAAAATGTATTGGTTTTATGTCTCTATGTTTCTAAGTTTAAAAGTTATATAGGTAACTAATTCCAAAACATTTTATCGTTGATGACCTCTGGTGACCTCAATATTGACCTGACCTGAAAATGTTTTATGTAAAAGTTGTAGATCTTTAAACGACCTATCAAACGCCGTTTGCCGTTTGTCGCTGCGATCAGCGATGTGTAGTTTTTGAGATCTGAAGGGGGGCCGAATCGCCCCCCCCGCCAGTTTCTTGTCCCGGCGGAGCCCGCCAGGAATAGGGTTATAAGTTAAGTCCGGATCACAACGAAGCGACTCAAAACTGGCAAGATGAACAACTGGTGACGGGCCGATGAATGTGACTTGTGCTGCACAGCCGAAGCCTGTGGGGATGGAAGACCGGTGAAGTAGATGAAAAACTGAAAAATCATAACAGTTTCGTGTCATGTTGATGTCCTTGGACCTTAACACGCGCACCGACGGGGGGCGGATATCCGCCCCCCCTGAGGTTTTTCGCGGATAGCGGGAAAACCTCGGCGCGTAGCGCCGCGAAATTTGGTACGACTATTCTCTCATCAATTTTACACATGGTGTGCAAGTTTGAACCTCCTAACTTTTAAGGTCAGGTCACCAGGTCACTTTGAATGACCCAACCTCAAGTCACTTTTTTGCAACTTTGTCACCGTGCCAGAGCTACAATAGATGTCGGAGGCCTTTGAAAGTCGCAGGATGTTATTAGGTCATTAGTAGCTACAATTTGTATATCTCGGAATTTTGATGTCGGTGACCTAAGGTCAGGTCAATTTCGCGACCTCCCCATTATAAGTCAATGGGGGAAAATCAACTCCTTGTTTTTACCACTAAAACGGGTCGGAATGGCCCCATATACCATACATGACTTCATATACGATCAACCTTCACTACCTTGAGGTCTGTTTTGCTGTTGGGTAGTTGTAAGGTCATGTGACGTCATCAAAGGTCACCAAAGGTTTTTTTGCCAATAACTCCGTACAGGAACAAGATACAGCCGCGCGGATGGTCTCATTGTGTTCATCTCGTCAAGACGCATCGAATGATATGCATGATGACCTCGAGGTCACGTGACCTGAGGTCAACCTTTGACCTTAACCTTTCGAGGTCAACATATATATCATTCGATGCGGATTGACGGATTGACGAGAGGATCACGATGATGCCCTTAGTTTGTTCCTATCTTGACTAATTCGAAAGTTATTCGAGAAAAACTCTCTCCATATCTAGCGCCGCCATTTTGACTTTTTTGACCCCTGTGACGTCATCTTTGACCTGACCTGAAAATGACCTTGGTAAAAATTGTAGACCTTGTCCGTGCGTATCCGATGCCGTTTACCGCTTGTCGCTATCTTGCTTCGTTCTCGAGATCTCAGGGAGGGGCGGTCATCGATCCGTCCCCCCCTGGCCTCGGTGCGAAGTTGGCGCAGGTTAATTTGACCTTAATCTGGTTAATCAAATTAAATGAGATTAAACTTTGAGAAGCTTAAGATTACAATCAAATTACAATGCCATGCAAACCTGATCCATGCCAATGCAATAAAACCAAAATAAAACAGGTGAATAATAGTAAATATAATTTCATTTATAACACCAGTTTCACGAGCATGTTACGGATATCCTTGGAAAAAATACAAAATATAAGCAGAAGTGCGTCAAAATATGTCGCAGAATAAATGGCTGAGAAAATTGGTGATGTGTGTCAGTAATCAACAATTTATTTTCTAATTATGGCCCATCAGTAGTGACTTGTTGAGCCCTATAGTGATTGTAACATAAACAATATTTAAACATTTGGCACTCACTCTGGCAAGCCAACAGTGAGATTGCATTTTTAGGCCATCAATCTTGATGTTAAATGTTGTGTTCATTGCAATTTATTGACATTTTTTTTTTTAACAAAAGTCGAACCTGAAGTGTTTTCTGCATGCAAGTTGAATAAAAATAAGTATCTGATTGTCTGATCAATTACCTAATAATTTTGATGGATCTGGAAACTTATTGTGGAGGTGTGAAATTCGCATGGATTCCTACCATGGATTCTAGTCTCGGACAAATCTACGCCTTAGCAAATTTTTGTTTTGCTGCTTTCACCCAGAATAAATTAACTTAAATTGAAATATAACCTGTCCTTGCCTAATTTTTCCCAACACTTTGTAGCCTTACTTTGACCAAATGCAGATTCTTTTTTTAAAGTTTGATGGACACAGATTTGCGGACTGGGGTGACAGATCACAGAAATGTGTCTGGCATGGCTACATTAAAACTGGTACACCGATGGGCATGAGCTAGCTTTTTTAATCCATGACTGCTGGGTAAATAGTGGACAATTAGAAGGGGAAGTCAAGTTTTTATCTGATATCCATAATTCATAAATGATAGGTAGCATTAGAAATGCTTCACCAGATCTGTGTGGTGCTGGGATAAGAAAGGCAAAGCTGGCTGCTAAGTGAGCATTGCTTTTTGCTAGATTGGTTTTAGTCATGTTTGTTATATTTTCTTAGTTCAGCATTTACCTAATAAGCATTACAGAGTACAGTGACTGTTGCAGTAGTACCTACTTTTATGGATGAAACTTTAATATGTCTGCCATGCTTTGGTACGAAGAGCATGATGGCCCTATGGTTTTATCAGTTTTTCATGTGTTGATTTGTTGCTCTCAGCATATGTTTCATCTCTGAAACATGACCATCTCAAATTTTTGAACAGTAGAAAGGCAGATGGATTATGAGTCTCTCAGACTCTATTCCTAGGGAATCTGCTAATCCTAACCTGATATCAAGTTCCCTCATCACAATGATATAAGCACATATCTTCCCTTTCAAGGTATCATCTTTCCATAAATAACTGGCATGATCTTATTATTTCAGATAGATGTTTGATGTTTGAAGTGGTTACTTTTTGTACCTAACAGAAGATGGCTATAAAGAATGCTTCACATGGTGAGAAGAAGTCCTATTCAAGTTCTAAGGACAAAAATAAGCATCCACCAACAAAGGTATGACACTTTGTATTTGTTTACATTGTTATTTATTCAAGTAATGGTACATAAAATATTTTGTTTTTCGTTCATGGGTTAGTCAAGCTCAAATATTCCTTTGCTGCTTCCATAACAAAATTCTGAACTCATGCAATAGCTAGGTACTTCCCTCTGTGATCTTATAAGGGTCCTGCATGTACCACCTCCCCGTCAAACATTGTTTATATTGTTATTTATTCAAGTAATGGTACCATAGTAAATTATATTCTTTTTCACTGCTGAAAGGGCTGCATTGAATTATGCATTCTTAGCCTGGGATAATTATGTAAAATATTTTCCATTGCTGGGGCATGTTTTACTGGACCACTGAGTTAGAAACTGTTACAGCCAACCTTATAATTTTCCTCACTATATTTTTCACATTTTGCATTTGACCTTGAAGTAACTAAGGGAACACTGTACAAATACATCACGTTCTATCCTCTCTGACGGCCACCGTCGCCCGCAGGTGGTGATCCGCCGCCTGCCGCCGGACATGGCGCTCGACTCGTTTGTCGACCAGGTGTCCCCGCTGCCCGATCACGACTACCTGGGCTTCGTGCCGGCCGACCCGGGCCTGGCGCCGCACGCCTTCTCGCGCGCCTACATCAACTTCAGCAACATGGACGACATCATCACGTTCAGGGACAGATTCGACGGATACGTGTTCGTAGATAAACAGGGTACGTGTCGAGGTCGGATGTTAATGTTTCGCGACTATTATGAGCATACCGACGAATGAGACACTGGTCTTCAGCGAAACTACGTTATAGGTTAGGTCACAGTTCCATTGGACAGTGTGTGACGGTATTTATGCTCTTCAGGTTTCGAGTACCCAGCCGTTGTGGAGTTTGCGCCGTACCAGCGCACGCCGCGCCGCCGCAGCCGTAAGCCCGACGCCAAGAGCGGCACCATATTCGAGGACGCCGACTACAAGGCGTTTCTGGCGGCTTGTGAGCAGGAGCAGTCGGAGCCGGCGGCGCCCAGCTGGGAACAGACGCTGGAGGAGATCGAGAAGCGACACGCCGAGCTCAGAGGTGAGGGTGGGCAGAGAAACGGCACAGTGGGCTCAGAGGTGATGGTAAATTGAGAAACGGCATAGCGAGCTCAGGTGTGAGAGTAGATAAAAAAAAAAACGATAAAGAGAGCTTTGGGGTGAGGGTAGAGAAAGTGCTAGAGCTGAGCTCAGAGGTGAGTTTTGATCGAGAAACGGCACAGCGAGCTGAGGGGTGAGGGTAGGTGACGAAGAATGTGCATACATGCCAACAATAATTCCTCAATGCATATTATGGGGAGCACCTCGTTAGTTCAGATCGTGTAAAATTTATCACTATAAAGCGCACTGCCAAGCAAAAGTCCGAGAGCCCAGCGTATCTATGTGAGGGATAAATGCATTGGCTGCAGGTATTCACTCAGGTGCGCGAACAATACTGTGTCTGCCTTTGTGACCTTCCGTTCACCGTGCCTTCCGCAGAGGCCAACGTGGTCACGCCGCTGGTCACCTACGTCTGCAAGAGGAGGGCAGAGAAGAAAGAGGAGCGACGCCGCCGGGAGCTCGAGAGGAGAAAGGAAGAGGCCAGGAGAGCCAGGGAGAAACTGCTCGCCAGAGATAAACGGGACTCCAGGGAGAAAACCAGATACGACACAAAGGAAACTTCCAAGGTAAATGTCCAGGTTGTTTTATGCCGTTTAATTGCAAGATGTAACCCCAAAGGGCGAGGTGTTGGTCGACATTCTCATGCCGAATGCGATCTTCTTCAGTCATTCCTGATCGGTAAATGTCGGTTCAGTATTGAGGGGCAATGGCCATCAAATGACAACAATTTGAATCACGTTCCAAGGATGAACGTAATGAAGATTTCGGGTGACCGGGCAGCGACCTCTTTTTCTCATGGACAGATCCGATTGCTCACGTCACAAATATCATAACGGTGACTGGATAATGATATATTTTGATAAATCATTTTATTGGCAGCGCTTTTGGTGTCGACGTTAACGAATCTGAATTCTATTTCTTCACTTTTTCAGCCGGCGAGTCGTGAAGAAGAGAAGGATCGAAGGCGAGACGACGTTCCAACAACTAAAAAATACGAAAAGTACGACGACAAACAAAAGGACAAGTACACCAAAGAGTACACGAGGGACAAACAGACGAAGGAGGCATTCCGACCGGATCGAGATGACAAGCTCCGGCGTAAGGAGAAGGACGACCGACGGAAGGACGGCGCTCGCGAGCGTCCCGCCCACAAGGAGGCGCGCTGGAAGGACGAGGCGCCGGAGAAGGGAAGACGCGAGGAGAAGTCGAGGACGTTCAGTCGGGAGGAGAGGAAGAAGGATGTAGATTGGGAGGAGAAGAAGAAGAGGACCGAGAAGAAGGCACGCACTTCAGAATCAAGGTGAGAGCAGTTCAGTTAATTTCCATTTCGGTACCAACCAGCCCGTTCATCCTTACTGATCGGCCGTTAGCCTCCCGTCCGTAATCAGCTACTGACCGGGCTTTTAGTCCTCTTGGGTATTTCGGTCCCTTTGGCCGACTTAAGCAATGCTAAACATCTAGTTTTCGCCTCGCGCTGCCTGGCTGATGACAGTGACAGACCGACTGACTGTCCGCCTGTCTCCTACAGCTCGGAGATATCGACGGCCAGCGCACGAGACCGGCAGGCCGAGGTCAAAGACGCCGGCTCGGAGCGCTCCGCAGAGACCCGGGCAGGGGGTGACACCGCCCAGCCGGCCAAATCGGGCGCGGTCAAACGGGACACACCTGACGCCAAAAAGGAGAGGAAAGAGGCCAGGGCGGAGCGGACCAAGACCGGACTAAAGAACAAGGTAAGGGGTAACGGTGTCCGGAGGGCTCCCGGGGTCAGACGGGACGCGACTGTTGGGGAATATAAAGTCGGTAGTCTGGTACCTTAGCTAAAAGTCTGCAGCTAGCACCTAGTCGTAGTCGTTCACCGGACTCGCCCATAATAGCAAAAGGTTTGTTTGTTTGTTTGTTGGGGGTTAGGGGCGCACCGACTGCATAATAGCAAAAGGAATATATGTGCTCATCGGGGCTAGTGCTGCAGCTATGATGTGTGATGGACCAGAGGTCGGTGCCCTGCTGTAGTGGAGGGACTATGACCATTGACCATTGACCAGTAATGCTGTGTAGTTGAGTTAGTTTCGCAGCACAACCCGTATCTGACGCTTGGATCCCCGCCTTCCCCCACCCCGCAGGACCGTCCGTCCCTGGCCATCTACCGGCCCGGTATGGGTAAGTACTCGAGCCGCCGGCTGCGGGAGCGCGACACTGAGTCGCCGTCGAGCAGCGTCGGCGGGGACGAGGCGGCCGAGGAGCCGCCGGCGCCGGCGCGGGACCGGCCGGCGCCGCTGCCGCGCACACTCGTGTTCCGCCGCAGCCGGACGTCCAACGAGTAGCGGCCGCCGGCGCCACACGGCACACACACCCTCAATGATACGATATGCGACAAGGCCCAGCCGACGCCGAACTATGGGAGAAAATCAACCGGCCCGGAGACGCAGCAGGACGCTCACTCAGTGGAGACTCGCGACAGAAGCACGGAATGATTGGCAGGCTTTGTGAAGAGCGAAAGAGCATGTGATATTTCGGTTGTATTTGGACAAGACAACAAAACAGCGACATCCGTAGCAAACAGCCTCATCAGACTAGAGAGTTGTGACTAGACTTGGAGAATGTGCAAGAAGATCTCAAGAGATGTCGAGATCACGCAGTGGTTGTTACAAACTTAAATTAATCATGTATATAAATAAATAAATAAAATAACAAAGCATCTTCTACACTGTTGGCACATTGATGACAGGTAAGCTCAGTTCGACAGAGAAGCGTCAAGCTTCCAGAACACAGTCGCAGCATCTTACATAGCGGTGCACTATGCCTCGACTCATTGAGTCATGACTTTGGTCAGTTGTTCCCCATCTTGTGCGTAATACTACACACTAAACTGGCGGCAAGCGAAGACGATGACTGCCCAGAGGTTCACGGATAGCACGAGAGATGTGGAGCTTGTTTGACAGCACACTGGCACATAAGAGACTGCAAACAATTCACAACGATAAGACGATGCAGCTGTGAAAAAAACGATAGTTAAATCAAAATAAAATAATGCAAGGTAAATAAGTCACAATAAATCACAAAAGAACACTGAGAAAATATAGCACCACGTTTGACATAACTGAACTACAACAACATTCCAACAGCATGTAAAATTGGTACCTTTCCAATAGTACTCTGAATCGAGAAACATCAACCACCAAATCATATATGTGATCAGGGTCGATCTATAACCCGCCTCCATACACATAGCTTCTCCCGTATCCGTGCACGGCCGAGGGAAAATCACGGCGGTGACACCCTCGCGGTCGCCGCTACAGGTCAACTGGACTGCCCAGTGCCCACACATCGCAACATAAACAATACACATAGCTAAGCTCGGTTTTGGCAATTGCTAACAATATACCGGCATCTCTGAAGCTCGCGACACAACAGAACACGGACGGCTATAGACAGCTACATAAGCTATGTGACGGCTGTCATCTTTTCCACTTTGCGGCCATCGCCCCTCGTAAGCGGACGTATCCTATCTTGCCTCAGGAGCCCTAGACCGGCTACCGCCCCCGCTCGTCTGCTATGGCCGCAGTGGGGCAGCATCTGGACCCATCCATCCCTAAATAGGGCCGGCAGGGCCGGACACCGGTCCTCTTGTGCAACACTGACACTTGTGCATCTGATGGGGTCCAACCACTGGGCCCAGGTTTGCGCCTTTGCGCTACTGAAAGCCGACATATCCGTCGCTAAGAGGTCCCGAAAACTATTCATAGTGGACTCGGACATTCCCCCACAAAGGCCTCTAGTAGTGAGGGTCCTACTGGCAGGTTGCACAGTCCCTACTGAAACGCCACAGTACCATCTCGTGACGTGTTACTCCCTCTGACATGCCCTGTCGCACATCGTAGTACCTCCTACCACGTTACACAGTATTCACTTAACTTCAAAGTCCCCACTACAGTGGCCAGACACAGTCATACCTCGCAACAGGTCCCAATCTCTTCTGAAACGCCAGACGATCCCCGCCACCCCACCCCACTCAGCTCTGAGCAGGATCCCGTCACACGGAAGCGGAGTCGTCGTGGCCGGTAGTCTGGCAGTGGTCGAGCCACCAGGTGGATACGTCTCCCCAGGCGGCGGCGGCCGGCGGCGCACCCCCCACCGGCCGCGGGCTGCCCGGGGAGGCTAGCGCCACGGCCTCGCCCGCCTCGTTCACGTCGGGTAGGGACTTGTTGCCCACTGCGGCGAATGGAGGGAGAAACGGAGTTAGACCGGGGGAACGGACATTGGGGACTGGCGAGTCATGATCGACACTTAACCAATGCACCGGTGCAGGCAGCAGGCTAATTGACTGGTGCAGTAGCTCCAATCAAGGCCGTCTGAAATGCAAAACTGACCGAAGTTGACTGACGAGCCGACGGCAGTGACCGATCAACAGTCAGCCGTTTGACAGTACAAGACCGTAGAAAGTAGGACACGCGGGTCGCCTGCTACCCCCTCAGTGATAGGAGCTACGGTTATACGTTCTGCAATACATGGCAGCACAAACTGGCCAAGCATACCACCACTTGGCAGCAGTCATAATATAGAGTATAGACCCTCATATAGTCATATAGTCATATAGACCATCTAACAGCAGTTAGACCACGTCAGCGGCTCTGCAACTAGCACAGACCGGCAGCGACAGTGTCAGACCATCCGCGGGAGCGTCACTCACCGACGGAGCGCGTCCTGCGTTTGCCGGCGGGCCGCTCCTTGTCCTTGGTAGCGGTGGCGTCACTCAGGGACGGCGTCAGGAACTTCCTGGCCGCGGAGCCCACAGAGTCCGAACGGCCCATACACACACCCTTCTTCCGCTGGCGGGCGGGCGGCTCACTGGGCTCCTAGGGGTACGGAACATCTAATTAGTTGGGGAATGGGGAACACAGCTGAGAGCAGACATCCCAATGGGGTAGATGGAGCAGCTGGACGCGAGAGCACTATGTGAAAATGAGGTTATTTTAATAGATATCCAGACAAACCAGATCAGCGGGAAAGTGGTGAGGCAGCTGGGGACGGACAAAAGCACGGAACCTGGGCAAAGCTTGCTGAAGCCTGAAGAGAGCGGCATCTGGCATGGTACTAAATCGACCGCAACGATTGAGCGCGCGATAAGAAATCCAACAACCAAAATTATCCCTAAAAGCCTCCAAAGTCAGCGGAAGTGATCATAAGCTAATATACCAGCTACTGATCAGGGCTGGTTGCATAGAATACGAGCTGGGACGAGTTAAATCATCATACTGAAACGAGAGATGTAGAATGATAGCCTGCATCTTCAGATTCCTTTCTCGCGCTGGATGACGTTATAAAGCAGTCTCCGAGTCGGTTCCAAAACGCAATGACGCCGTGGACTGTACAAATCACACTGCGAAGCACCGCGCGCTGGTAGTTGTTTCACACAGCTGGAGCGAAGCTGCACACGCCGGGCTTGGCTCTCCAGCTGCCGGTCCGTATTATTGTTAGTTAGTATCAGGGCGGTCGCCAGGTCACCTGCTCCTCTGATAGTGGCGGTCCGTCCGCCGGGGAGAGGGTGCGGCTGGGAGTCACGGCTGTGCGGCTGTTGGACACTACCGCCGTGTGGTTGGGAGTCGCCGGCGTCGGACGGTGATTGGAGCGCTTCAAACAGCGCCTCATGTCATCAGGCGGTATCACGGAGACGATAATTCGATTACAATTCAACAAATGCACTTAGAGATCAAGTAGTCGACTACAATGCGTAATCTTTTTTTCAAAATATATTAAAGATCCGAGCCAGCAGGTACCGACCGTTCACTCCAGACAGCGTCTTTCCCGCTCCTGCCCGCCCGCCACGCACCCTTTCGACTTAAACTGGCTCCTTCTTCCTAAACCACCTCCCTTTGCTTCATCTCTCGCTTGAGTACGTTATTTCCCACTTACCTCTTTTTCCTCCTTCTCCCGCTCCTGTTTTCGCTCCTCGTTGAGTCTCATCAGTGCCTGTTCGTTGGTGGCCCGCAGTCCGGCAATCAGACTGCTCTGTTCGCGAGCGCGGATCCGCTTCAGACAGCCGTCTAGCCTACAGAACAGGAGGACGGGGTCAGTGAGCGAGTCAGATTCTGGTAGAACTTCGGGAGCGGGTGAGATTCTGAAGAAGTGAGGAGTCCACCCACCAAAGTGAGGAGTCTTCCCACCGAAGTGAGGAGTGGGTCAGAAAATTCCAACATTGATGATGTCTGTTGGATCGCGAGAGCAGCTTAGGCTGACTACGATTTTCCGTTTTTCAGCAATGCTGAAGCTAATTCTACTCGCAATGCGATTAAATGTCAGGGCGAATACATTAGTCATCAATGCCACCAGGCACCGTGGAGTTTGTCCTCCCTAGTCTCCCACTGTCCCGCCACTCACCACTGTCGGATGGTCTGTTTGGCCACCTCCTCCTCAATGATGTACTCGAGTTCCTCGCGAGCCAGCAGCTCCTCTAGCTGCAGACTCTTCCTGATATCGACCGAGCGGTAACTCAGCATGTTGAGCACGTCATGAAAGGTGACCTCGTCTCCGTTGTGCAGTCGCTCCAGCTCGTAGCACATGTGTTTGAAGAGCAGCCTGTCCTTCTGCGGGTCTACCTCCAGTCGGCCTGCGCGGCAGACGAGTGACAGGGAATTCATTAAAGTTCAGGAGGACAAGGAAGTCGGTTTAAATGAACAAATATCCCATGCCGTGTGCACTGTGCAGACGGAAAGGAAGCACAGAACTTCGCATAAGCTGAAACTCAATGACTTGAACAAACACTGCTGTGTGCGCATTCTACAGGGGTCCATCATTCCTCGTTACCTTTCAGCAGTCGCAGTATGAATTTGACCTTCCTGACGGGTATGACGCCGCGCTGGTTCTTGTCCACCACATTCCACGTGTTTTGGAAGTTTCTAATGTCGGCATAGCTGAGCAGCGCGTCCTCCTCGTTCGAGTAGAACAGGCTGAAGTTCTCCATGATGATGGCCACCAGTAGGTTCAGCACGATGTAGGTGATGATGACGTAGAAGGAGCAGAAGAAGACGAGCGCCACGGTGAAGTTGCCGCAGTCGGTGCGGTAGTCGGGTGGACGCGCCACCGTGCAAGACGGAGGCTCCACCATGCAGTCGTGCATTATCTGGTTCCAGTCCTCGCCAGTGACAATGCGGAACAGCATCACGATCGAGCTTGGAGCCGTCTTGAAGTTGGCTTGTCTGTAAGACGGACGACCAAGGAAGCATCAGACTCAGAAGAACTGCAAACATGATACTGAAAAACGCATTCGTCAAAAATATAAACCACCATATGGCAACAATATTTAGCAATGACGAGCTACAGTGGCTCTCAGTTACCATCAGCAGTGAAGCGTCACCATCCCGAAAGTTGAGTCCGAGGTTCCGATATGTGCTGCTTTAATTCCCACGGACAACACGAGCTGCAGTAGCACCGCGTCTCACCTGCCGATACCCTCGCCGTATTTGACCGTGCCGAAGAGGATGGTGCCGGCGAACGCGTAGCTCAGCAGCAGCAGGAACATGCCCATGATGATGAAGAAGCTCTTGTAGACGGACACCACCACGGTCAGCATCAGCATCTTCAGGGTGGCGTGCTTGCCGGTGATGGTGAAGAAGCGCAGGATGATGCAGATGAAGCCCAAAGAGTTGGTGTAGTTGTTCTGCACCTTAGACTGGAAAGAAGACAGAGAACCGGGTCATGGCGGTAGCATGACTGACTGCAAATACAGCTTACTAAATTCAGTACCTATATCCGACAGGGCACGGTTCAAACTAAAGCAGATCAACGAGCAAAGTACGAGTTGCATACGTACCACACCGACCCGCTCACTCACGATGGAAGCGTCACTGGCAGACGTGTCACTCACCATTGGGAAGGTGAAGTTCAGGATGACCCAGACCAGTCCCAGCACGGTGACAAACAGGTCGTATCGGTTGCGGCGCGACTGCCAGTAGCCGCGCGCCGAGAAGGCTACCATCTTCATCACAACCTCCATCATGAAGAACAGGTTCAGGATGGACGACACCACGGCCAGATAGCGCGTGTACGGCTGCGCGTAATCCCACTGAGAATAAAAAAGGGACAGTTAGTTCAACAGTCTCTACGGGTGGGCGCAGTCCACTGGGGATAAACATAAATGAACAATGATTAACCACTCGTTTATGGCTGAGCATAGTCCCACTGGAAATAAACACAAACAACAGATACAGCGTGTACCGCTGGGCGTAGACCCACTGAGAACAAATAAAGAGCGGTCAAATGCACACATGAGTCATGTGTAGTGTGTATGATGAACGCAGTGCCACTTTAAAACGGTCAGTGCGCTATTGGGTGACGCGTCACATAAAAACGGTTGGATGAAGACATGTGTACCATGGCTGAGCGAAGTCTCATTACTAGGGACCGACATAATGCGAAAATAAACCCAGGTCTCTTTGTTCAGCGTCCCATCTCCACTCTATCTGATGTGGCTATGTGCCGCCGGACTGTCCGGGGAGGGTCTCCTATGATGTAGCATTTCCAGCCTGATGGGACGGACCTACCCTGTAACCGCTGCCACGATGCTTGTAACAGGGCAGTCAATAGAAATCCAATTTGATGAGTCGCTTCTCACCTGAACACAAATGAGGCTGCTGTTGATGATGACCAGCACGGCGACGAACCGTTTGAAGATGATGTTCTGCGTAAAGTCGTAGACGACGGCCCTCCAGCGTCGTCCGTCGGGACGCGGCGGCAGGTGCAGCGGCTGCGCGATCTTCAGACGCTTCTTCAGGTCACACCTGATGGACAGGGGCAGCCGTCGTCAGCAGAAAGGTAGGACGAGGGTGGCGGTGGCGGATATGTCCGATACTAGCCCAAAGGACGGCTATGTTGAGAGCACAACAAAAACCCGTGTGGGATACTAAGCACACCTGCCCGGGGTCCGTTAGACTCACCATCGGCGCTGGTCGACGGTGAGCAGCGCGGTGCCCTTGTTCTCAGAGTAGTTGGCAATCACCACGCCGACAAACAGCGTCAGACCGATCATGCAGCCGATAAACACGAATATGTGGATGTAGATTGACTGCACCTGGTAGAGAAAGCGCGCAATCGGTCAGTCCCTGCTCCGCAGTGAAATAACACATCGCACGTACACTGCGAATGACTCATTAATCATTTTCATGTAGAATTAAATAACTTTTTTACTGCAATGAAGACAGTTTCCTGCCTTTAGATCCCTTAGTTAGTACTGACCGGTCCGAGTCGTTTGATAAGCACGTCCCTAATGTCGAGCCAGCCCTTGAAGGAGAGCACTTCGAACAACGCCAACATCGCGTTACCGATCTTGTCAAAGTTGAATCGGCGCGGGTTGGCCCTGTAAGAGACCAAGCACACGTGGCAGACGTCACAAAACGTGGGGACACAGTAGATACGGCAGGCCGCAGCAGCGCAAAATGACACGAAGTCGTATCAAATGGCAATAGCAGAAACCAAAATGAAATTAATAATTAAGCTGAAATCAGTGAAGCTATTTACAATGAGCAGCCTTCATATCGCCTCCCGACAGGCCCTGTAGATTTGACGCTTCTGCCGTCCACCGCAGTATCGCGCAAATGACGTGCAATTGTACTCACCAGACTCGCGGCACCAGGATCACCGGGTAGGTCTCGTTCTCTCGCGGGCTGATTTTCATTTTGGTGACGAATATCTCGCGCTGGAAGAAGCCGACGCAGTTCTGCCGTAGCTGGTAGTTGGGATCGGGGTCGTTACAGCGCGCCAGGCGGCCGCCGAACAGCTGTACGCCGTAGCTGGCGAACACGTACAGCAGCAGAATCAGCAGCACAGAGACCTGTGGATGTAGGGGGCAGGGGCAGACATAAGGTCACGGTCAGACCTGCCGGCATTGGATCCAGAGAGTCGGCTCAGAATTAAAGCTAAGTGGCATAATTATTGTGAGGGCGGACCAAAACCGGCCACTACCATACAGCCATACCTATGATATTTAGGAACAGGGTGTGACTGTCATGACCATATCAGCACTGTTCAATGGCAACGACCCCGCCCCGACCCCGCAGCCGACTCAGCTGAGTCTGTCCCTACTGACTAGCTGCAGAGTTAACCGGATCCCAAAGACTGAGATTACCCGACTATCCGCGCCCAGCGACTGGGTCCCCGCACTGACCAACAGGATCTCCTTGAATCCCCTGCAGAGCTCCCGGACCACAGTACGCATGTGCGGTACCAAGTAGACGATCCTCAGCGGCCGGAGACAGCGGACGATCAGCAGTAGCTGCTCCCACGAGACGGGCGGCACCGTGGTGGGCATCCACATCAGGAACACCAGAGACACCTGGCGGAGAGTAGCGTGACATGTCAGCTATACCATCCACATCAGGAACACCAGAGACACCTGGCGGAGAGTAGCGTGACATGTCAGCTATACCATCCACATCAGGAACACCAGAGACACCTGGCGGAGAGTAGCGTGACATGTCAGCTATACCATCCACATCAGGAACACCAGAGACACCTGGCGGAGAGTAGCGTGACATGTCAGCTGTGCCATCCACGCCAGGAATACCAGAGACACCTATAATTGAAAGAGCCAGAAACAGTGAATTAGCCTGTTCTCAGCTGCACCGTAAGCATAACACACCTGACACTCATGATGCGCAGAAACTAAAACAAAGTGACTGACACGTTAGGCTGCTGTACCCTCCCGCGGCAAGTAGCCGCAGCCACGGGAAATATTCAGTTTAATCGACCACGCATCCCTTCACTCGTGGCAAGATCACCCTGCTACGGACCCACTCCGCCGTGGATCCCTCCCCCCCCCCCCCGTAACAGACCCGCCCCGCATCCACTCCATACCACGTAGATGAATAGGTCAAGCAGTCCGACAGCTCCTTACCACATAGATGAATAGGTCAAGCAGTCCGCCGATGTCCCTGATGAGTGACTTTGGGGTGAAGAGCAGGCCGTCGGCCAGCACCTTCAGCGCCAGCTCTATGCTCATGCCGACCACAAACAGGTACTCAGATACCTGACGGAGAGTCGGGAACCGAAACGTCAGACACGAGTCTAAGTTTTACGAGTCACATTGGCTTACAGTCAAGATTATAAAGTCGGCCAAAGATAATAATATGTCAGAAGCCCATCTGGTGGATGTAAATATGACTCCGCCAGCCCGTTCGATTCAAATCGGTTCAGTGTAGTCTGTCCGGTCCCGTAAGGTCCTATTCGGATAAACCCACACCTACCTGCAGTTGCCAGTTGTCCTGGATCTTGAAGAAGGGCGACTCGAACATCATTGAAGCGCAGCTGACTGTGGTGATGAGGATCATCGCCCAGTCCAGGTAGGTGACCAGGCCCAGCAGGTTACTGCGAAAATGAACGATTTAACATATGAAGTCAACATTAAACAACCAAGTAGTAGTCAACGATTCGGCTACTTCATACACACTTCATTCACACATATACTGCGCGTACAGAAAACGACCGAAGCTCGTCAGGCCAACACGCCATGTCTGACGATGAGACACCACCCCGGCTAAACTCCCACCCACCAATACTCACTGGAATCCCTTGTAGCGAACTTTGCGCTCCTGCCCAGTGACCGGGTCCTTCTGTCGGGCGTTGTAGCGCGCGTTCACGATCATCTGGCACACCTTACGGAAGCGGCTCTCCCGTCCGATCACAAACAGAGGTGTGTCAAAGTACGGGTGGTTTTCCCGCAGATCCTCTTCGCGCTGGTTACTACACGGAAAAAACAGAGAGGTCACTCTACCAGAGGCTGGCGCAAACAACGGGCCAGTGCACACATGAGAAGGGGCATATTGGAACGGCATGGATCAAACGATGGGTAAAATGAGATATTATCGGTGACATTAGTAGTACGAGGTGGTTAATCATACAATCGCGGAATAGTAAGTAACGCCTGCCCGCGGCGAACTACACTCGCGTTCAGCCACATTCAAATGAAGAACTGGCTGCCACGGCGCCCGGACCGGGCTGCTCTCGGGTTCAGAACGACCGGCAAGTCAGCACAGCGCCACTGACCGTTTCATCTCCGCCTGCTGCCGCTTGGCCTGCAGCAGTTTGATGTCGAAGTCGTGCGGGTTGCGGGCGTTGGACCCGCCGCCGCTCAGGGCCGCCACGTCACCGTTCTCCTTCAGGTGGTCGTACGTCTGTTTGACCTTCAGAGAGCCGCGCATCGAGCGACGCATCGACCTGAGGCGCAGGTCATCGGGTTAGAGGGTCAGGGGAGACCTGGCCTGGCCACAGGGAAAACGGGGTGACAGGGGAGCCTGACCCGGTATCGGGTCAGCGGGCAATGGAGAATTCAAATTGGTAACTTCTAATGCAGCCTTGGCATATCATTATTTCATACTTCTTAACTAGCATTCATGGGTTTCTCTGCCATGACAAAACGATGTTTGTACTTTTCTCAAGCATTGCATAACATACTCTACGCTTAAAGAAACCAGTACCAATGCAACTCAACTGTTCTCTCATAACTGACAAACGCATTGCAGATGATTTGGTCTACGAAAGTTTATCGATGATGCAGCCATCAGCTGGCCTCTAAACTGGCGATTAGGGCAGTGTCATCAGGAACATGGGAACATTGCCCCACATCCTACTGAGCCTAAGAAAGTGTGATGCGGTGTCACACTCGTCGGTGCCCAGTCATGCAGCATTGACGAGTGTGGAAACAGGAACAGTCGGAGCTGTGTATGCGTGATGGGAGGCTTAAAAATCATCACACTTCAGCAAACCACACCGGAACTAAAATGTAGATATTTTCTGGCAGTTTAGTCCGATCAGAGGTGTTCTGTAAGTCTGAATAGCGTACCGCCCTCCAGCAAAAGAGTGGTTGGTTAGCCTATGTGCTTTTGGTGTAATAACTTTGAATGACAGAGACACTCCTCTAAAGTGACTCAATAGAAATGAAAAGAGGGTTCGTGCACACACTTCGGCAATGGTTTTCAACAGCCATTAGACGTATTAATCAATGCAGATCGCTTATTGTGATGCTAGCAACCAACCACTAAATACACTGGAGGGCCGTACATCTGCTGTACAGGATTAGTCAGCGTGTTAGCAAGGAGCATTCACGACTGCGCGACAGCGCACCACTGTCGGCCGGCTTACTTGGCGTTCTCGAAGCGCGACTTGGCGGCCAGGCCTTTGCCGGTGGTGGGCAGCTGACCCGAGTCGCCCAGCAGCAGGCGGTGATTGTTACAGTCACTGCACGGCGGAGGGACCCGTCAGCCAGCCGGGCGGACGGGCGGTCCGGGTGGACGCAGAGGGCAATGAGGGAGGTAAGGGGAGGGAGAGCGGAGGTGGTAAGGAAGGAAATGACAAGAATTAAAACTTGAAAGAGCACAAGGAATAAGGAATTATCGATGTTTGGGATCGGACCTCCATTCATAACTCAACTAAGCACTGCATGATTATACGAGCTACCTGACTCATGACTAGCGACACATGGCACAGCTAGTTTACCTAGTCCATTCCGCTGTTACCGTTACATTACTGTGACCTACTGAAACAATAAACCCAAAGCAATCATGATTCCACTCGTCACGGGACAAACTGATTAGTCATGCATTCGCTGTTCATCGGAAACATCATAGCACACCGCATCGTCACATAATGCACCTCAAGCTAGCTGATTTGTCTTACCTAGAGTAAAACATACGTTAGAAGTTACCACTGTCCCCGACTAGAAAGACCCGTGCCGTGCCTACGATTCGATACTCTCTAGCACTGCCTAAATACCAAGGATCATTACGTTTTTTTAGGCAGCTTTTTACTTCAGCTGTGTGTTTTGCAGTATGTTATTGCACCCTACCCGCCTCCTCAGACGGCCGGTGCTACCTACTCGACCAGTCCCCTGACTCCGATGCTCTTCTGGTTGTAGTCGGACTTTCTGGCAGCGGTGGTCTTGTGCAGCAGCTGGCGGCAGCGGGCGCGCCGGTAGGCCAGTACCTCCCGGCCGCGGCTGGAGGCCTTCATCCCCGGGCTGTCCTCCTCCTCAGAAGGGTCGTCCACGAAATTACGCATGAAACTTTCCCGCACCTGACAGAGAGGATGGGGGTGCGTTCAGGGCAGGGATGGTTGACAGTTATTGAGTGAGCGACTGACTGTTGGCACTAAGACTACGATGTTCACTGCGCATTTGGCAGAATATAACGAAATCTCCATTTTGTGCGCACTGTAGCCGGATTATAACACCTGATCACCGTGTTTGTTTCTTCTGCAAAAGTTCCAGCTTCTGCCACATCCCCACCCCGCGACACGTGACCTCTAACACAACTGCCGCCGACCCTATCGTCCCACTCACCTTCTGCAGTGTGAAGTCGGCCGGCACCTTGTGCAGCCGCGCCATCTGAGGACGGTCCGGGAACTTCTCGAATATGCGCAGACGCAGCGGCAGCGTCTCCTGCGGCACGGGAAAACAACACATGATATGCCATTCACAAGTCGCCACAGCACTGCTTACAACATAAACTACTCGTATGACTATGTATATGCACAGGATACAATTGCGGCGCCGGTTCACGGTGAAAACGGGCCGCTCTGTAGTCTGTATATGTATTATAGCACTAATTCCTGACTTTGCCTCGACTCATGCGGCATACCTCATGGCTGCGCCCACCTGAATTCCGGCGCTCTGTTCTCTGGCGCGCAGCTGACGCAGCTTCTTGATGTCTTCATCCAGCTCCAAGTTATCCAGGATCACGGCCACGAACAGACTGAGCACGATCTGAGAGGTGGACGGCAAGGGGTCGTAAAACAACGGATTAACGAAAGAATGCTGATTGATGGGAACGGATCAAAATACGTATCTAGCACGAGTATAACAACGTTAGGAATAGGTACTGATACAAATAAATTTAGTTTATGAAGTCTATGTTTAAGAGCAACTAGAAGACTCCATAAAACGTAAACCCGTCACCGTCGACGAAAACCCAAAGCACACTACCAAACATTAATCGACGCAGTCAGCCATTTGCAGCTGTAATCAGCCGTATCACTGTAACAGCCATAGGTGTCGATTTCTACCGAGTTGGGGGGTGCCCGGGCGCAGCAAATCCGCCGCTGCCCTAGCGGTGACCTTGACCCGCGCGGTCTGTTGAGGCTCCAAAGCCAAGCCGGCCGAGCCGGCGGGGAATTTGGAGAGCTCGGGCACCCCCGACTTGGCGGAAATGGACACCCATGGTAACAGCTACAGTCTACACTCAGTTTGCTGGCAGGCGAGATCACAGTTACGCAAATGGTCACCGATCAGCTCAGAAGGCTACCATTTTGTTTCCTGAAGAGAAACGTCACCCGGTCCCGCTGACCAGTCCCCGGCCTGTCTCACGCACTCCGTCAGTGCCATCTGGCCCGCTAACCAGTCCCGTCCCTATATACGGCCTTGGTCCCGTCTATCCCGCGCTCACCAGTGTGACAAACAGGTGGTAGAGTATGAAGTAGATGGCCACCAGCGGCACGATGGCGCTGGCCGTCAGGTACATCGTCTCGTCCATCACGTCCACCCAGGCCTCCTGGGTCAGGATTTGGAACATGGACATGAACGCCTGCGGAAGGAAAACACATCAGTGGAGCCGACAGCAGCGACACGGGAACGATCAAGGATGATCAGGGATCGAACAAAGACGGCGACAAACGCAGCAAATAATGCACAGCGCAACCAGTAGGGCAACAATACGCCCACACACCTGATCTCAATTCGCATTACAAGGCCTCAGTAAATAATAAATTCCTTTGTTCTTACAAATTACCTTAGCATCCTGACACGATGATAGATAAAAACGAATTTTCTCCCAACATCCATTTCCCAGAAATGCAATCACACTTTTCCCCCAAACTCACGGCCGGGAACGTTTCGAATTTCTGGAAGTCGAGGAAGCAGAAGAGCTGCATGGAGATGGACGAAGTGATGATCAGCAGGCACATGGTGAAGATGATCAGACTGCCCAGCTTCTTCCCCGGACCGAAGATCTTGAATACAAAGTCCTCCAGCAGCGGGGAGGCCTTGATGAGCCGCACGATACGCAACACCTGTCCGCAGCGACGACCGGAAATCAGCAGCGCACTGACGACCATCATTTTGGCGCAATATTTCCGTTTAGATATTAATAATAATTGGCCAGGGTAATGAATTAAATGAAATTACATGATAGAATGGGTCGCACCTATATCAAACTGACCTGATGAAGGCAACCCATCCCAAACACTCAAAATGAGGTTTGATGAGAACATCGTTTTGTTACAGTCCTAGCCACATAAAAAGGTGCACCATGTGAAGACAGTAGAGACTGATAAGTGAAAGACAAAACAGCTGCTGAAAAGTGATTAATAAGGCTTTACCAGTAAAATATAAGCGCTAATTTTAGAAGAGGCGAGGATACGTAACATCGCGTCACAACTGACCGACCTGGAAGTAGGTGAAGACCGAGTTGTAGAGGTTGGGCAGCAGGTGGAAGGTGCTGCCCACGGCCAACACCGCCTCAAACTTGTGGATGGAGCGCTTCCAGTAGGTGGAGAAGCCCATGCACCACACCTTCACCAGCACCTCCAGGTCGAAGAAAATGGTGAACCCCACCTGTCAATGGCGGCACGTCAGTAAATCGGAACAGAAAAAAAATGGCCGGCGGCGAGCGTGGCAGCAGTACGGACTAATGTTTTTTTTTTTTAATGCCAAGCTAGTCGGTGGATACGGTCCCATCAGCTTGGCTTAGAAGTAATGCCTTTGTGTAGTTCTATAACCGATCCACCTCTATCGGGTAGATAGTCTCGATTATGGACCCACCTCTATCGGGTAATGCCCTTGTAGAGCTCGGTGACGGATCCACCTCTATGGGGTAGATGCCCTTGTAGAGCTCGGTGACGGACCCACCTCTATGGGGTAGATGTCCTTGTAGAGCTCGGTGACGGAGCGGCCGTCGTGCAGGAACTGCACACTGGACGAGATGTAGGCGTTGGTGAGGATGGCCGCCATGACCACCAGGTGGTAGCCGGCCGACTGGATGACGCGCTGCAGTAGCAGCGGCGCCGAGCCGCGCGAGCCGCTGTCCTCGGCCGTCACCAGCTTCCAGGCCGTGTCCGTGCCCGTCAGCACCTGTCAGAGCAGCAACGAGCCGTCAGCGGTCAGGCAGGAGCCGTCACCAGCGTCCTGGCCGTGTTCGTACTCCGTGTCCGTCAGCACCTGTCAGAGGAACGGGCAGAGCCTGTCAGCAGAGCAGTCAGCAGAGCTGTCAGCGGAGCAGTCAACAGAGCATCAGTCGACGGAACAGTCAGCGGAGCAGTCAACGGAGCAGATAGCGGGCATCAATAAATAGGGCTGATGTCAGACAACAGCCGCCACGAGCGTCAATTGGTCAGACAGCAGCCATCGATTGAACAGGCACTGTATCCGTCAGTTGAGCAGGCAGTATCCACTAATGGAGCAGAAAGGAGCTATCGACAAGCAGATAAACGCAACACCGATCGCTAAAAATAGAGCAGCAGTGACAGCAGACTATAAATAGACCGATATCAGCCGCACCACCGTCCATAACCAGCGCTCACACACGGATTTCAACAGGTAAACGCCATAAAGAGCGATTACAATCACAAAGTCGGGAATTGTCTGAGCGGCAGTCACACAAAAGTCAGAAAGTATTTCAAATTTACCGTGATCGGGAGCCGAGTCTCGACCACGGGCGGTAGTCGCTACTGAACACCCCACAGCACCCCAGCCCGGGAGCCCACTCACGTAAGTGGTGTACTCTTCGGAGAGATAACCGTGGGTGTCAGTTTACAGTCTCAACGCATGTTACTCACGTAAGTGGTGTACTCTTCGGAGATCTGGCCGCGGGTGCCCCACATCTGCTGGAACTGCACTCGAATCTCGTTGAATGTTTCCATGATCACTGCAACACGGGCAAAGCATTGCCACTCAAACGAACTGTTAAAGCGAGTCATAACAATGACCCGGCGTATAACACATCAAGCTCATTCTCCAAAATAAGTCCGTATCGATCAGCCCTTGGAGTGAGCCGATCCCGTCCCAACCCCGGCTCCCCTCCCGGCCAAGATCGCTGCCTCTGCTCGATCGGACCACCTACCGGCGATGAAGACGTTCTTCACCAGCCAGGCCAGGAAGAAGATCATGGTGGTGAAGTAGACCAGGCCGCGCCAGCTGGGCAGCGAGTCCACTGCCCGGTACATGACGTACACCCAGCCCTCTTGGGACGACGCCTCGTACACCGTGAATATACTGGTCGCTGAAGCACGAGGGGATAAAATCAGCTACCAAAGACGATGGTCATTTTGGTGTGCTGATCCCACTCAAGAGGAGAGGGGCAAGCTTGTAACGTTGCAAAGAGTATCATATGATGTAAAGTACAGGCATCTACCACAAGCATCTAGACATATCATAACTTTATCACAAGCATAAAACAGGCTTCGAAAAAACAGTCATTCTAAACAAGCTCACTGCGTCCGCATACAAAGCCCACTCTCCTCTAAAGCCGCCGCACCCTTCCCCGCGAGAACCGTCCGTCGCCCCACGCTCACCGAATTCGTCGAAGCCGTTGAAACCGACGTTGTAAGAGCTGTACCGCTGCGGGTCGTCGAGCGTGACACAGGTCATGTTGGGCGGGCACTGGTAGCCAGAGCCGGCGCTCGTACTGCAGTAGGTGTCCGGGATGGCCAGGTCGTTCAGGGTGACGTATCTGTAAGAACGAATCCATCAGTAAGGCCCCCGAGTTACCAGCAGAAGCAGGCTGCGCTACGACAGCGAACTGAGACGTAGGTGACAGTTTTAGATTTCACTATTTCGTTACAACGGAACAAGTTTGATCGAATCCTAGATCTCTGCATACGAGTATACCCTTACTGGTATACATAGGTCTGTTGGCCGAATGTATAATTAGCGATCGGTTCATCAGCATAAGCGTAATTGTCCCTCGCGATTTGTGAAAACAAGACATTACGTTGGCGAATGTGCCCTGAGCTAACGGTTAATACGGGATTCGATCCCGGAAACAGGGGCGTCATGAGACCTGACCATAAGAACCTCTAGCTACCTGGGGTCTGTGCCGCTCTTCACGCAGTGATTGTTCATCTTGCCGAAAAACTGCACCCCCAGCAGGGCGTAGAGGCACATGAAGAAGAGGAAGAACAGCGTGACGTTGTAGATCTGCTGAGAGGAGCGGCTGCCGGCCGAGAAAAGATCGGTAAGTTAGATGTGCTTGAGTAGCCGGTAACGGGCTGGGTGACATCGCGAACAGACCAAGAAGGGTCCAGCTTTCTCGCCCCACCACTCACCGAAGTCAGACCCATATCAAGTCCAGAGAGCCGTCAATGAAAACATTTACTTGGCTCAAACTGGAAAAGTTCCGAATAACAAAACGCATTACGTACGACAGAAAGTTGAATAACAACCAATGTAATCACGGTTGGAGGACGCGGGTGGAGGAACACTCACAATAAACTTCGCTCCTTGTTGATATTCCGCCCACTACATTACATGCTGTTTATATGGGTGCTCCCTAAGCGAGGCGATGGGGCATGGGCTCTACTTACAGGAGGATCTGGTTGATTCGGCTCTTTGGCATGCTGAACTTGAGGAAGACGCGGATGAACCTGACCATGATGAGCGGTCGTGGCGCGCGCAGTACGGAGAGGTACGTGTGCACGTGCACCATACTGGTCAGCTCGAACACCTGCCGCAGGCGGCAGACACGAGTGAGATCATACTGGCATCCCTGCCTCCAGCGAGAGGAGCGAGTCGGATCGCACTGAATTGTAAGCGATGGCATGACATGTAATCAATCACCCATTCAAACACACCAAACATTATGTATAACGTACCACATTACCATAAAAACCCCGTTTCCGACGAATAATGTGGGCAAGTAATATGCTACGGAAGCCATCACACGCACCACTTGACACACACGCTACTCACTTTCTTCCCTCAGGCTAAAGCCAATTATATGTGTCAGATAAGGATTTCAGCTTGGTCAGACAGGCCATCTCACCTGCAGTATAGCCGATACCCAGAGGAAGAACACCATGCTTGCGTCAAACTGGCACCAATGGTCCTTCAGGTACGGGTTGTCGCCCTGTGTGGCACATGATACAACTTGTAATTACACAGCTCCACCATCATTGGACAGGTAGAAAGAAGTCCACATCATATACAGGATAAACAGGCAGCAAACACAATGAAAGCGGCAGAACAAGATGTTTTGGACTGTTAAAGAATGTTCTATAAATATGGTACAAATTTCAGTAAGGTGCTCTGTCAGTTCACTTCTCACGCAAGTCAATGTGACACCGCAAACAGTTTCGTGACTCAGTGACTGCACAGAAATACTCACGCTGACCAGGCCACGGATGTGCATCTTGGCCACCATTTCGGCCGTGAACATGCACGTGACAAACACGTCCACGATGAAGGTAATGAGCTGCAGCGCTGGCCACTGCTCAAATGTCTTTGGAGTGTTGAGGCTGACCGAGACCAGGCTGAGCAGAGCACAGAGCCGCAGCAGGTGGCGTACCCATACCTGGACGGAAATAAGGTGACATGGCACTGTCAGTCACAGAGGACAGTACACAGTTGACAGAAGTCCTTGACAGCTAGAGGACCATGGCCAGCTAGGCCATCAGGAACATTGTTACATTGCAAAATGGAATATAACGATGTTAAAATAGCAATAAAATTAAAATTAACAAAGCAACAATTCACGTTAAACAGAAGACATTGATCACAATGCAACAAAACACCTGTTTGAAACATATACACCAAGAGTAAAAAAAGAATGACATACCTTGTTGACCCAATCAATATCTGCATTTTCATTGAGTGACTCATCAGGACCATAGTCTGAAAGAATTGGCTCACTTCTCAAGCTTGGCTTCCTGCCCAACATTTTCAATTTCATGTGCTTTCACATTGCACCAGCCATTCTGACTAATGCAGAGCCTGACATTTACTTCAGGTTCCAGATGGAGATGCTGATGGTCATGGCTGAAAAGGAATGCGTTAAGTCAATATGTAGTCCCCTGTGTAGCCAGACAGGAAAACATCCATACACTACGCCGGACGCCCGTGAGACCCGCTTACGCCGAAATTCGGCGCAAGCGATTTTGCGCAGAAATTTATGCGTGATTTGCGCCAAAAATTAGGTGCCTATTTGTGCGAAAATTAAGCCCTTTTCATATAAAGCACATGTGCAAATCTACTGATCAAGGCTATATCAACCAGACAGAGTGTTTCGGGACCTTGTACGCTCTCCCATGTTTGAGCGTCCGAATGAGTTTATTTCCACGTAAACCCAATACGGTAATACCTCGGCGGGAGCCAGCGAGGGCCGGGCGCTCAGCACGTGCTCCGGCACATCACCCTCTTCCCGGCTCACGGTGCAGAGCACCGCTGGGCACCGCTTGTCTGGGCACTGCTGGCACGTGGCGGAGTGGAGACAGCCGATTCGGTGCCGTACTGGAGCAAGCAGCACCAGTGGCCCGCCCTCATCTGGTGCACCGAAATGGCATACTCTCGGTCCTATCCGGGATAGGGAGCGGCGGCGTGTTCCCGCGGAGTAGCTTGAATAGTGACTTGAACCAGTTGTCGCGCCACTGATACGAGGCAGCACAATGAACCGCCCTGGTCAGCGATCGGGCGTTTGAGGGCAGGGTGGCCGCCTGTTTTGCCAGGTCGTCCGCGCTCTCATTCCCGATACTGCAGTGGGCAGGAACCCACTGCTATTGCTTAACGACGCTTGGCGACATTCAACAAGGTTTTCCATACCTATCTCTACGCCAAAGATTGAGGCCTCACCTGGACAGCCGTTCCTCCGCTGAGTAGACTCAGAGTGGCTCGCCAGTTTGAGCACACGACGACCGGGCGGGGACATATCATCCCGCAGCCTCTCCAGAGCCGCCCGCGGGGCGAATCTGCTGCTAGATTGACCAGCGTACTGCATAAATTCGGTGACTGTCTTTCGCCCCCCAAACAAATATGCGATCGCCCTGCGCCGAAAAATTTGTCTGCCGCTATGCGCTGAATTCGGCACATACGAAGTTACGCCAGACGTGCTCTGAAATTTTCGGCGCAATCCCGCCACTCCGCCGGAAATATTCGGCATAACGTGTATTTTTTCCAGTCTGGCTATGTAGTAAGGCCTAGTGGATAAGGTGTCCATCCCATAGCTTGGCAGTAAGAGCAGTGAGTTTGAGCCTCACTGGAGAGCTCCACATATTTTACCCTATGTTTTATTCAGCCAGATTGAGATGACATTTGGGGAGAGAAGGCCATGTTAGGACAATATCAATGTGACCATCTACTGCATGTGAAACTGTTACCACAACCCAAACCATGTATTACTTACATGGATTACTTACTTGGTAGTTTATCCAAGCTGTTAACATGCATGCAGTGAAAGGGTTTTGAGTTCCCAATATCAATATACCCACCCAATATATCACATAGGTACCGTGGGGTTCTGAGGATTTTTATTTTGCTTCAACTAATGTTTTTGATGCAACTTGCAAGGCTCACGATTTTCATAAAGGTTCTGTTCGATTTGACACTGCTGACATCTGTTAGTGCAATTGGTTCGCTGACGTCACGGGCAGCATTTATTTAAACACATGCAAAACGTACACTTTTCTGGCATTTCCTTCGTTGAATTGGAATACAAAATTGTAATTTCATGGATCATTTAATCAATTTTCAAATTTTATCTCTTTTGGTTGATGTATTGCCTCTTCCGAGAAAATATATCGCTCGCAGCTATTATCTCAGTGAACAGAGTTATAAAAATTATGCGTTAGAGAATGTCTTAGAAGCGCACTATTTGGAACAAGCATAAAAAACAACAACATGCGCAAAAAAAGGACTGCGGGACCGGGCTGCTAGTCCGAGGCCAGAGCTCCAATGGACAGTGGATAATAACTGACTGTCTGACCGACGACCGTCACATATATCGAGATGACAAATCAATACCGATCCCTGTGTGCTGTTCTAACTGAAAATTCGTGATAATGACCACTGTCTAGGACTAGGGAGATACGCTGATTTGAACAAAAACATTTTGTTGTGATTTTTTATGAATGCAATACCTACATTTGCTGCAATCTTGGCTGCAGGCTGCAATGCACGCAATGATGTAATGCCATGAATCGCCCTTTTTCAATCTAGCAGCTTTAAAAAAGTTTTATGCCTTGTGCCTTGTGTGTTGGTTGGCGGCTACCTCAGCCTTGTGGCTGAGGTAGCCGCCAACCAAGGCCGCCACCAGTTCGCCGTCCCTTACTTAGGCCGCAGGCCGCAGTGGGCCGCAGTCTAATATTGTCCGTGAGTGGCGCAGGCCAGCGCCGGCTAGGCACGGACACCTGAGTAACACGTGCTCGGCGGAGTGTCGGCGCCCTCCCTGCAGACGATCGGCAGCGGGCTGCGGGGCATGGCTTGCAGTTGCACTGCTGGTAGCACATGATGTCCCTGAAGAGGCCAGTCCTGCCGCTAGCGATGGGAGGCGCAGCGAGCGACGGCCCTCGTTTGTGTCTTTACATCTATTGCTGCTGTCCTGGGCCAGGCCAGATTTTTCTTTGGCTAGCTCGTCGGCCCTCTCATTTTCCTGCAGGTCGCCGTGCGCAGGGACCCTTTGAAGGCGAATGGTTGATCCTCGGCGAGAGAGAGCGAGGAGGTCCTCCCAGATGGAGATCCCATGGCGGGACGTCTGGGAGGAGAACCCGCCTTCCAGCACCCGCAAGGTGGCCTGGGAGTCGGTGCAGATAACTATTGAGCTGTCTGCAGTGTCGGCGTCGGCATGACCGATCACGGATGGTGTCCTGGGCCACCTCCTCGGCACACAGGAGCGTGCTGGAGCAGAGCTGGCCTGGCCCGTAGCGACTGGGAACTCCCGAGTTTCTCCCGACGGGAGGGTGATGGTGGCCCGCCCCCGCCCCGGGGGACGCCATCCGCCGCTGAGCAGTCCACCCAGATCCAGGCTGCGCGGGACGGCGGGAGTTCCTAAGTGGCTTCCACCCCCCCCCCCCTCCGTATATCCCCCTCCGCGGGAGCTGTTCTTTGGCCGCCGGGGCCGACGTCCAGGCAGAATGTGACCTGTTCATGCTGGCTCCACGGTGGGATGGTCTTGTCTTGGTTGGACGTCGGTCTCGCTTGCCCCGGCCAGGGCGCGGCGGCCGACATCTCGCCATCCGGTGGGAGTCCGGTGGTAGTATTTTGCACACCTAGGGTAATGTAAGCCTTTGTAAGCCCTCATGTAGTAAAGTACACCCACGAAGGCATGGCCATTGCCGCACAGGCACTCTCGGCGCCTCCCTGTATCAGTCATCAGGTGAAGGCAGGGATCCGACGGGCCTAGTTGACGTGCTGTCGCCGGTCGGTGCCCCTACACTACAGACAGGCTGCACGTGACCTGCAGCCTGTGACGCACCACCGTCACAGCGCGCGTGGCAAATGTCACACGCGGCCCTGTCGGCTCACCAAAGGTCGGCGCGGCGGTCAGAGCCGTCAGCGGCCGCTGGCTGACGGGATAATGACGGTCCGTGTCCGCCGATCGGCGCCGCGACTGCCGTCAGAGGGCCCCCGGCCACCGGTGCTACACCATGCCGCCGTCGCGCTGCCGGCCTCGCTCGGCCCTGTTGCTGCTGGTCACCTTTACGCTGACTGGTCCGATCTCGGCCGGAGCTCCGTACGACCCTTGTGCCTTGGCGCCGCGCGAGTTCTGCATCTCCAACAGGGGGTGTTGCCCGCCTACAGTCTGTGTACGAGTTCCCGCCTCAAGGTACGGCTATTGCTCTACTAATGAGACGCGCTGCGACCCGCCGTGCGGTCCCGGCCAGTGGTGTCCCCCCGGTCAGCCGGCGAAACCACCCAGCCGCACCGGGAAACTGCAGCTTCTGACACACGGCTCGGTCGACAACGGCTTCACCTGCAAGGACAAAAAACTGCCAATGGAGTGTTACGAAAACCTACACTGCCATCCGGGCTCCGTATGCAGGAAGACCTCACGAGGCAACTGCTGCTACCCGACCAAGTGTCCCATGAAGTGCCGGCGGGGCGAGCGCTGTCAAAAGATTCTGCGCCGGTGCGCCCGGCCGCCGGCCGACGCGTCGCCCTGCTACTGCCCGCCGCTGCTCAGGTGTGTGTCAGCTTGCAATCCACCTTGTCGCAAAGGACAGCGCTGCGAGCTGCTCCCCTCGACATCTATACTTACTAGCAAAAAGAAATACATGTGCGTGACAGACAAGTGCCAAAAGAACTCGGACTGTAAAGCTGGATCAATCTGCAGGAAACACAGGCGAGGTAACTGCTGCACGCCAAATACCTGTGCTCCGAGATGTGGTCCTGGTCAGAGGTGTGAGGCTGTTTTGTCTTCGTGCCCCCATATGGTCAATTGGGAGCCGCCACCATGTTACTGCCCGATGGGGTTCAGGTGTGTCAACAAAGTGCTGAAATGTGACCCGCCCTGCGGCCAGGGTCTGCGCTGCGGGCTGAGCTCGGGCGCCCCCGAGCCGAACGGCAGCAGAAAGCACGTGTGTGTGCGTGACAAGTGCTCCCGTACGCGCCGATGCCCGCCCGGGTTCCGGTGTCAGACGGACGCTCGCGGTAACTGCTGCCGCCAGTACACCTGCTCCCGCAAGTGCGCCGACAACGAGGTGTGTCGTCAGGTGCCGCCGACAGCGGGGCAGTGCGCCAGACCGGTACTCTACTCTCCGCCCTGCTTCTGCCAGTGGCGCTACGCCTGCCAGTCGCGCTGTCAGCCGCCCTGCGGACCAAACGAGCGCTGCGTGCCGGCCGGCGGGCTCGAGGGACGAGACCGGTACACCTGTCAGAAGAAGCCCGTTGACGAGTGCCGCACGGACAGAGACTGCGCGGCCGGCTCGTCCTGCCGCCGGGACAGCCGCGGCAACTGCTGCTACCCCACCGGCTGCCCCAACAAGTGCCCGGTCGGGGAGCGCTGTCAGGTGCGGTTTCCGCCGTGCCCGCGGCCGCCAGAGCCGGCGCCGCCGTGCTACTGCAAGCCGTTCTACAGCTGCACATCCTGTACGGGCCCCAGGTGTCCCATCGGCTAACCGGGACGGGGTCTGCGCGCCTCTGCGACTGCGCAGTGGATTTTGAGTTATGAGTTTAGTGCACATTGCACATTGTTTTGCTTTTGTTTCAGCCGGGACTTTCCACATTGAACCCTCACCTTGTTTTTTTTTTCTAGCCATATGACTAAAACGAGCTATCTTAGCATAGGCCTATTATTAAAGAATCCAATAAAAAGATTCGAAAATAGTTTCCCTTGTTTCCTTTGAACACACGGCTGATGTGACAATGTGTATGCATTTTATCACAGACAATGAATATTTTATCACAGACAGAATAAGGACGCAAAAATATTTCTGAGCTGGAGCGGCGATCCACAGGTCGGATCACAGCTGTCGTGTAGCGTGTAAGCAGTAACGCAAACGTTAAAAGGGTCTCACTGACGTTCTAGGCCGCAAAAGAGAGGATTTAACACACTGTGAGGTAGCATATCCTCGATTTTTTTTGCAATCAAAGGTACTCGACATTTGACCCCACTCTGCACCACATCTGGCGAAGCCAGTGAGTATTGGCGGTCGCGCGGCACCGGCAGTAGTTAGAGTTGAGGCGACGGTCTGATAGTTCACTTCAGTGTCCGCACAGCTTTCACCGGGGAACTCACCTAATGCCAGACTGAGGCCAGTCTGGTCTCTTCCTACCAGTATAATCTGGATCACCAAAGTTTCTGAGATCGTCAGGGACCGCTGCGATGGCGACCGTGGTGTGGCGAATGTCGTATGAGTGACTCGCCCTGTAGCACTGGGTGCGGCTCTGCCGCTGACCACTAGTGGACGCCCTGCACCGGCTGGTAGGGGTTGTTGTTGAGCAGCCACTCGGCCAGCCAGCTGACCGGGTCGGCCGGCTTGGTCTTGCACAGCTCGGTCAGGCCGCGCACCAGCGTCTCGCTGACGTAGTCGTCCACAAAGTCCCTGGCCTCCATGCCGCTCAGTATCGGGTACAGGGTCACTGCGGGAACAGGGGCATCGGGAGGGTTACATCGCGCCGCTCCGGAAAACTGGTCTACCAAATCTCCCATCAGCAATCCAAATTTATGAAATACGTGTTGAATAACATTTTGTATTGCCTATCTCACTCGTGTGAGTCCTTTTGAATTGATAACACACTTACATGGTACATACTAAATACAACGTTTGCGATAAATATTATTTTTCCCCATAAAATGTAAAACGTCTTGGTTCGTGGTCATCTCAAGCCGATGAAATGTTAGTTGATGTTCGTTCGCTGCTGAACCGTGAGCCAGCCCTCAATAGCCCCGTTTACATAGGGCTCGTTGCCAGATAGTGGAATTCCGATACCGAGACATTTATTCTACTAACGAGACATTTCAGACACATTTCGTTAGTTCTGACGACCTATCCGGCCGAAAGCCCTATGTAAACGGGGCTCGTGTCTCACCGTCGGGAAAGAAGAAGCGGATCTCGCGCTCGGCGCTCTCGGCCGAGTCGCTGCCGTGGGCGGCGTTCTCCGTATCGCTCGAGCCGAACCTGGCCCTGCACCGACAGCCGGCGTCAGACGGAACGAGGAGCAGCACAGACAGACGGCACGGTCAGACTGAGAGGATCAGCAGAGCGGGATACTGGCGACCGAGACCCCGCAGCACCGTCTATTGGGAAACAGCCCACAGAGCGAAACAACGTGCCGAGCGAAAACAAATAGAAAGTGATCGGACACGCATGATACTATACTTCCCAGTCCGATTAACTACACTTTTGCTATTGCGTTAGGCGGCACGGGCGGACATCGATAGCAGCGCCTCTATCGGTCAATAGGGAAAGCTGGGCTGTAGGCGACGAAATACCGGCTAAGTTGTCATACGTTGAATAGGTTTATAGACATCCGTCTTGTGAAAAAGTTGAACTTTTGCCTTCAATATTTCTACAGGCAATTTTAGAAGTGTCTTCACATAGATTACAACACCGTTTAGATTATTGTATTCACTTCAAGCCTTCCCTTTTGTTCTTGATGATGCGGGAACTATTTCTAATTAGTATTTCTAGCTTAATAAAAGAACATATTGTGCAAACAATGAAAAAAGCATAGATAGAATATTTTAAATGCAATTTTCTCTAGCAATCAATGGTAAATTTTCTACAGATCAAGGAAAAGATGCATGCTAACTGATAATTTAAAGTTCTTGGAGCCAGTTGTTTTCTTCTTTTCTTACGTCGCCCCAATGGCCGCGAATACACTTGTGATAACGCCTATCGGATCCGGACACAGTATCTAGTGGTCATTTCAGCCATGCTAGCTGCGAGTATGCACGCGTGCGCGGTAGCACTATAAATGTAAATAAACAAATATCTTTATTACGTGAGCATTACGTGACTAATCGGCATTAGTGGTAGATGAGGAGCGCAACCTTAAAGTGGGTGAGTACGGCCAATAACTGCCAAGTGGGAATGGGAGCACGGGACAATAGCGATAGAGGAAGAAACACTAACCGGATAGAGTCTGGATGTTTCTTGATGGCGGCGGCGACGCTGGTCGGGCCCAGCAGACGACGCCAGGCCCGGACGGCGCGGTCCTTACTGAGCACCATGGCTAGTACTGGGCCTGCAGAACAAACACATGATCGGAACAATACCAAACAGTGACGAGTACCGGCACTGCGGCATAGAACCAGTCACTGGCTATCCCGGCCCTGCGGCACAGTATCAAACACGATCTCCGGCCATGTATCACGGTATCAAATACCTACCGACTATCCCCGGTCCAGCGGCACAGTACAAATACTGACTATCCCCGCCCTGTATCAGAGTATCAAATAATGACCACCCCTTCCTACTATCACCGTATCAAATACGAACCACCGCTAAATATATCCTGTATCATGGTATCGAGTACCGACCACCCCGGTCCTGCAGCTCATTGTCAGAAAACAACAATGAACAGACCACTGATCTACTGACTGGCCGCAGCTGGCCCGGCCCTGCGGCACAGCGGCTATCTAACGCTGACAGGCACAAACCCCGCGGCACAGTATCAAATACGGCTCATCCCCGGCATCGCGGCACATTATCTAACGCTGACAAGCACAAGCCCTGCCGTTCAGTTAAACAGTGACAATCACCGGTCCCGGCAGCTCAGTATCAAATTCAAGACTGCATTACACAGACACTTTTGAGACGACATCCATCACACTGTCTTCAATAATGAATGTCATACATTCGTCAATCGCCATGCCTTCGGTCGCTGGTTCACGCCCTCGGGCCTTATACCGACGACGCGTGGCGGCAGCCGAAATGGACACCGACGATAGTTCACAGATCAAGTGACAAACTCAGAGTCATGGGGCGGCTGAAGACTCGGTCACTATCCCAGCAGTGTCTGAATATTGAGTTCGGATCATGACCGGTGACCGCCATCAGTGATCGAGGATACTTGAGCACTAAGCAGAGTAAATACGCACTACAAACATATTTCAATGCTAAGCGAATGGGAGGTATGAATGCGTATTTATTCATACACGGGTACACGGTAAATAACGCACAACCGTCTTTGTTTTGCGAATCCACTGATCGCTGCGACACGTTCAGGTAATGACATGCCCTTAAAACTGCCAGTAGGCAAAAAAAGGCATGCACTCGGTAATAAACACAGATGGAAGTCAATGGATAAAAGCAGCTGCTAGTTGGGCAGCTCAAACACAATACACGGGATCCAAGCGCCAAAGGGCGGGGGGGGGGGGCTAAAAGAAGCGTCAAATATGTAGACGACAAACTTCGCATCCCAAGTCCCAGTAAATAGGCAAAGATTTACCTGAAGTCATGAAATTGATGAGATCACTGAAGAACGGCTTGTCACGGTGTTCGGCGTAAAACTCCATGGTTTGTTCCTTGGACAGCAGCACTCGGCGTCGCTGAAACAGAGTCCAAACACCAGCCGTCTATAAATGAGGTCGGGAAATGTAGAGATAGTGAATGAAGTTCTCCCTGGTTTCTCACCGATATAACCGTTTTGAAAACAGACTGCATCAGAGAGATAGATTAGTGTCATTTATCGTATACGTAGTGGCTCGCCACGTGCTCGCAATGTGCCACGCCCAGCGTCACAGCAAGCAGACATGAACAAAACTGTTGTTGTCCCAATACTAAAACAAAATTACCTGAACAATAGTGAAGCCATCTTTGATGATCATTTTCTTGATTTCTTCGGCGTTTGCAATTGCGTTCGGCTTGATAATGGCCAGCGTTTTCTCCATTGTGAATCACAGAAATCTAGGGCGTTTCGTTACGACTTCGGGATAGAAGAGTCTATCAGCACCCCACAGCACCGCATCGATGCTTGAAAGAGGCATGGACAGTGGACTCGTTAGACAAGCAGGAAAACAAGCTTTGTGTTACACCCAACTTTGGTGCGGGAACGGGCGGAACCACACTCCGAATTTCTCTATACGGCTATCGGCGAATAATCGTATTGAATCCTATCGAGCGACCAGCCCACCTTCGTCTTTGATCACACTTCCCATTTTCAAGGGCTAACGGCTGCCCCATTGCTAGACATGTAATCGTGACGCATCCAGGCAACCAAGTGTTACACTACCTTACCGGGAGCGGGGAGCCCACTCTGAGGTCACCGAGCGACCGTTCGCCCAGCTCCGGGTCGTGCGGTCCCGGGGTCGTGGGGTCGTGGCCTCCGGGTGGCGGGTCGTGGCCTGTCTCGCCCGGAGCGCGGCTCAAACACGCGTCAAATACACATCTGATGCGTTAGTTTCTAATTCTTTTACATGTTCTGCATCTTATAACAAATAAATAAAATAATGTCTAGCTGGCGGTCCGTCCTCGATGCAAAAAGTCCACGCTCGGGGTCAATATCAATCAACCTTGGTAATATCCATTGTACTCGCTAATATCGACCTTTTCACAACGTCCATCTCTCTTTCACCAGCTTCATTTGAATTTTGAACCCACCCTCCCTCGTCAGGGATGGTTGGTTCGGATTACGGTTGGCTGTAACCCTCCACCCCCACCCCACCCCCTTCGAATCCCGATGTTTTTTTCGAGATTTTCGGAACCTATTAGTCGGATATGGTAACAACAATCGCCTATTCAGGTCAGGTCACTGACCTATGAAGTCATAAGTAAAACTCTTAACGATTCGTAAATGTTGAAAATTCGCAACCCTTCAATGACTGGGAATTCTTCGCAGGGAAATGAAACTTTCAGCAGAAGCAGTAAGTTCCCGAGTCCATGACAAAACTTCAGTAGGTGTATCTCGGATTCTACGTACCTAAGGGTCACTCTAAGTCTGGTCGGTCTTACGACCACAGCATTGTAAGTCAATGGGGGCTTATTGTAAATGTTAGGCTTTTTTTGACGCCGGAAATCTTCTGAGACAGGGACTATCTAATGCATGCTTGAGTGGTGTGCAAGAGATTGTGATTTCACACATTATTTTCTTGTAAGGCGCCCGACGCTCGATGCTAGGCTTTGCGTTGTGAACTTGGGTTGCGTCATATACAGCGTCACTAAGGTAGCTTGCGGCTTGAGGTCTTCCAGGTTTTCGTGAATAAATCCCGGGCTGCAAATGAGCTATAGCAGGTCGGAAAAGCCACGATGGATTTAAAACGAAGGCCATTTAGATTTAAAACGACCTATCAAATATAATAAAAAGCAAGCAATAGGACATCCTTCGACCAGCTTTCAGCCCTAGGAGGCTAGGAGTGACTGAACTAAGGTCAATATTGAATAAGTTACTTGTTAGCTTTCTCAAAAACGATGTATAGGTACGAGAAGTTTAAAAGTGAAAGCACCTATATAATAAAAGTAGTTATGTACTTACTCATAGCATTCGGACACGCGGGCTTACCAATTACCATGATTATCACGTTTCAAACACGACGTCAAAAGTATCTCGGCTCAGCGACCTTTTCTAGCGAAGTCGTTTCCCTTCCCGCGCCCCGCTTGGGGGAAGGGGGTTGAACACCCCCGCCCCCCCAGTTTTTCGCGAATATCTATAAAAAACGGCGGCGTTCTGGCACACTTTATTAAAAAAATCTGCACAATCTATGAAAATTTATAAACAAGGTCACACAAGGTCAGGCCACCAGTTCACGTCAAGTGACCTCACCTCATAAAAGTTTCAATGCCTGCCGTAGCTACACCGAGTTACCGACCAATTTGTAACTTTTAGCAATTAATAAGGGCAACAGTATGTAAATACACAAAATATATCTCGGAAATTGGATATCGGTGACCTAGGGTCAGGTCAACTTTGCGACCTCTCCAGTCTCCACCCAGTAGGTACATACTTACCCAAGTCAAAGGGAAAAATAAAAGGCGCCTCTTTTGGACAAACGTCAGACTTTCGAGCATCGAATTACAAGTAAAAAGGACACAATGAACCGGAAAATGGCACCCGTGATCCATCGTTAAGTCCCTGAGGTCATCCCAGGTCACGAATGGTATCTAACAGTTGTTCGCTAATACCTTTTGATAGAGGCACGCTAGAGCCATGAAAACGCCTTTGACGTGTTCAACTCGACGATACGGAGCGACAAATTTGCAGCATGAGTAGGATGACCTTTTTTGGTCAGGTCATGACCCTCACCTGAGGTCAAATTTTTAAGTTGACCTTTCGAGGTCAACTCATAGTTCATTCAATGCGTGTTGACAAGAGGAACCCGATGCTGCTATTAGTAAGATCGTGTACGTTTTGTGTCAAGTCATTTTCCGGAAGAAAAAAAACTCCGCAAAAATGCCTATTGCCTATTTTGGCATTTTTTGCCCCCTGCGGACTAAACCCTTGACCTTAGGTCGAATCTGAGAGCATCGATCAGAAATACCGTTAAAATAGCTATCGAATGCGCTCTTCCGTGGCGCTGTAGCTCTATTTATCTGTTCCTGAGCTATGCGTTCGTTTGTCGAAAATTATCGAGGTTCGACCTGGAAAGTGGCGAAATTTCACCTTCGGTGACCTCCGGTGACCAGACCTGAGTTGACGTTATTTTTCATTATTGACGTTCTTTCTTTGGCTCTTTCGAACGCCGCCTAGGCTACTGCCAAGTGCCACGGCGTGTCGCTACGTGACCCAGGTGCCGTGTTAGAAGGGGCGATCGACTTATATAGCCTTGCACCTCCCAGCAGAGCGTTGAAATCCAGGACCCCCAGCGGAGACTGGGGCGCGGGTGGTCTTTGACTTGACCTCAAAGTCAAATGGTGGTGCAAAAGAGGAAATGACCGCGCCTCGCCTCACGGCTCACAAAACACAAGCT